>NW_012117354.1:701082-771645 GCF_000951035.1 Colobus angolensis palliatus
GGCGGAGCTTGCAGTGAGCTGAGATCCGGCCACTGCACTCCAGCCTGGGCGACAGAGCGAGACTCCGTCTCAAAAAAAAAGAAAAGAAAAGAAAAGTATGTACCATATGATTTCTGTGAGGATTAAATGAGTTAATTTATTAAAGTATTTATTATAATGTTTGTTTGTAGAGCAAGCTGTCAATAAATGTAAGCCCCCATTACTATTATCTTGAAAATAAATCACTTTAACACATAGCACTGGCAGTAGGTACTCTTGTTAGTGCTTTACATCCATAGCTTTCTTGCTACTTTTCTCAGCGCCAAATAAAAAATGGCTTTCTTTAAGAAAGGTGTGCAAGAAATTAATGTATTAGAGGCATTTGGTCTCCTGTGGGTGTCCCTACAATCACTACTAGTAATATAGCTCATCTGCATGGTGCTTGACTTTTCAAAGGACTTTATTGTGCCTTACTTTGATCCATTCTCACGACACACTTCCACAAGAAAAGACAAATCAGATTTTATCTTCAACTTATAAATGAGTAAAATAAGCCCTCATGAGATTAGATTCCCACAGCTGGCTAGTGGTAAAGCTGAGTGAAATCAGGGATTTTCTTTCAATGTCTCACGAACTCTTTTGTGGCTTAGTTACAACCTCTACACATGAAGTCATCCAAAAGTATCTCACTATCTCACACTAGGTGGCCTTAAAATTAGTGATTCGAAGCTTCCTTAGAATCATCTAAATACATTAAAAACAAAACAACAAACAAACAAACAAAAAACAGTAAACATGGATGGGCTCCAACCACTTGGTTTCATTTTTGTCCCTCACATGACAGTCACAGAAATGTTTCTGTCTTTCTCTGCTTTGGATTTTCTTCCCTTCCTAAGTAGGGTTACATACGTATAATTCTCCCTGACTCCACCAACCCAGCCTACCTCCCTGCCTTCTAGCTTCAGAAGTCCTAGTCATTAAATCTTTGGTCATACAGTGCCACAGTAATCCATGTGTCTGCTCTCGATCTAATTGAAACCAACCTTTGGAAATGGGTTTAGGAAAGCAATCTCGTAACTCTACATAGAATTCTTCCTGTAGCTAAAGAGTCCTACAGACATTACCTAGACACTCCAAAACGAGAAGATCAGAACGTAACTGTATTTTAATCCCTTTACTTGTTTTAAGAAATGTGAGACAAAAATGTTCTAAGTTATTGAGGATCCATTTGATTCCACAATAGCTAAATAAACCACCACTTATGAGCAAATTATATTTCAATAGCTCATTTGTAAGGCACATATTTGGAGAGATTATTTCATAAACATTTGCTCAACAGCAAGGCAACCTGAAAAGGCAGATTTTATATAATGTACTGGCAGAGTATTTATAAGAGAGGGGAGACAGCATGCAGTCTTGAGTGAAGCAGACTCGGACTCAAATCTTAATTCCATAATTTATTAGTCAAGAGACATGGAGCATGTTATACATTCTCTCTGAATTTCACTTGCTTCATCTGTACAGGTAGAGTTCTAAAGCGTACATCACAATCATAAGAATAAAAGAAGATTAACTAAAGCTAACAATTGTTGAATGATTATTTAGTGGCAAGCATTAAGTCAAGGATATCCATTATCTTACTTAATCCTTACACCAATCCAAAACAATAGTTTCTATTAATACAGATTTTTAAAAATGAAGCCCTATGGAGTGTCTATGAGGATTAAATATAAAACATCTATCATATGACCAGGCAAATTCTTTTTCTTTTAGAGTAAGAAGAATCTGATCTACCAAGACCATAAAATTTGTCATTTCAAGACTGTGAACTCCATGAATCTAGGCATTGTGTCGATTTTGTTTACTGCTGTATTCTCAGCCTCTCCAGGAAAGCATAATTATTGAATAAATGCACAAATGAATGAGTTAGTTAATTTTCAAGTGGCAGTAGTATTTCAGAAGTGTTACTAAAATATCTAGAGCACTTTTTTAAGCTCCTGGAAACATGAAAGCTTCTACACAGCATACATAAATTTGAAGAGAAATATCTCTTCATCTTCTGAGACTTGAACTGACTTTTCCTCATCAGCGAACATTAAAGTATTAACAAGGTACGACCCTCTTTTTCTTTATCTTGTATAGTCTTTCTCACCCTCCGAGTCTAACTTTCAAATAAAAATATTTACGTCACTTATTTCCATTTTCCTCAAATCTAAAGCCTAAATACTCAACATTAACATTTACAGAATGTAATACTCTTTAAATATAGCAGAATTCTCTGGTACCCACAAGTCCTGAAATTTTCCATAGGACTATAAAGCCAACCAGCTCACGTATCCTGCTGCATCAAGTTAGGTACCACTTTTACATATGTTTTCTATCTTCCAAACTTGGAAACATCTTTTATCTACTTTCCTCTCCTCTCCCATTCCATGTGCTTATATATTTCTTAATCTTTTGTCATTTTAATTGGGTTTCACAAATTGTTTTCAACCCACTGTGTTAAACTGGAAGCCCATAGCATCCACAATAGTTTGTCTTTATTTCTGGGTTTAGTAATTCAGAAGTTGTTATAATTTGGAGTATAAAACTGATGCACAAACCTACACCATCCTCCTTTAATTCACCTATAGTAGCATCTATAAGGGGACATACACAGAGTAAGATTGCAACAGATGCCCTTGCAGATGAATAGATGGAGAAGAAAGTACAGAAATGAACAAATGGGAGAATAAATATATCCTAAAACTTTTCCCAGATTTAAACTAAAAATTCTACAGAACCTTAAACATTATCTTGTACAAACCCCATCCAAAGAAGGAATCCCCTTTAAACTATCCCTAGTGCTCACCTATTCTCTGCTTGAACAATTCCGTGAATAGAAGTTCATAACCCCACTAGATAAACCACTGTGTGTTTTTTTTTTTTTTTTTTCCGATTTCATTGTTTAAACCTCTGGGTTAATCTCTAGGATGGCAAGACGTTCAGCAGAGACAAACACCAGGGCACCACCCTCCTGAGATGACCATGCAGAATCTATTCTAGCAAGGATAGGGCCAGTACAGCAGCAGATACAACCAGACTCCAGGGACAGCAAATTCTTTTAGCAGTATGCAGGGTCCAGGGTAAGTACTGTGAGGGGTACAAGGTGTCATATCTGCATCCAACAGATCATTCTGAGAAATAATTTTAGGATTTGTTCCTGTCTACAGAGCCCACAAGCCTGGGTCTCTAGTCTTTCCAGAGATTCCTTTTAATATCTGTTTAATATAATATCTATTATCCTTTTAGCAAATTTCTATTCTGTTTTAAATTAGCCAGTCAGGTTCTTTTGTGTGGATACAAATCTCTGATTAATGAAAGTATTTAACTTTTAAATAGCAAATTCAATAAAAATAAAAATAGCTAAACAAAAATGAAATTGCTTTATGAAAATATTACCAAAAAAAATGTTAAAAGCTAATATCAACATTGGGATCTGAATCCCTTCACAAGACATCAATTTCTCAGTGTGAAAGAAGCAGATTGGTCCTTTAAGTTTTCCTTTTCCCAGAGCACTGCTTTATTTAGTAAATTTCTCCTTTGGAACTAGGAAGCATCAAAGAGGCCCATTGCCAGGAAGTGAGCAGTGTACTCCCTTCTAATAACACTGGTGGGAGTCGATTATTGTAGCCCAGCTGCTCAATGAGTAGAAAATGAGGATTGATGGCCTATTCAAACAGTTGAGGCTGAATTATTATTTGAAAGAGGAGCAAATATTTCTCCCAAGTACTCTTGGATTTTACTAAAATAATTAATGCTAGTTATATAGCTCTGAAATAATATAAAAATTAATAACAAAACTTTACATACAGACATAGCAGAGTTTATTGGCCAAGTAAAAAAAACAATCAAACCTCACTTCTCATTTTTTCTAGTCTAATACATATGGTAAAAACATGAAATCACTAGGATTTATAAAGGCAGGTTTGGCAGACTTTTTCTATTTACTGGGACTGTGAGCTATAAAATTGAATTTGGGGCCCTATCTCCAAGAAGAAGTTATTAGTTCTCAGAATAACTGCATGTTAGTGGATCAGGCATAGATAAAAGATTTCCATTATGACTGTTTTTAGCTATGATTTACAGTGGCCTACATTGTTTTATAATGACTTTCAATTTTGAAAATGTACATCTACTGTTAGTTTTATGGATGTAGTCACAATTGATTGTGGGCTTCAGAGACTGATCCTTCTAACTCAGTAACAAAAAAGAAAAGTTTTGAATGTACAATAAATAGAAATTCTAGGTACATTTATAAGCATGTCCTTTGTATAATTTTCAAAGGAAAATAGATACAAAATTTTTTAAATAATTGCTTAACCGTTTATTCCCTTTAGTTAGATTCCAGAGTAAACTGGTGAATAAAGCTTGCTTGATATAGAGCTCTCGTCCTCTACCTGTACACAATTCTGAGATTACCTACTCATTTGTGTCCCAGTGAAAATGAAAAATGTCATATACTCAATTGCTAGGGAGGACTTGGTGTAGAAGTACCATTAAGTAATGAATTTGACAAAAAGAAACCAACCAAGACATCAGTTCTTGATGTATTTCGCCCATCTTTTTTCTCTAACTCATAACAAGGCAGATGTGCCATTGATTTCAACCAGTCTTGGAACCCATCATAGTATCGAGCTTGAAATTCATACTAAAAGTTTCCTAACCCTGCCTACCACCCCTCCCAAACCATTCTACTGCAAACCCACCCCTACCCACATTTCCTACTCAAGACTGGTCTTTACTCCAAATTAGACATGGTTAAAGTCAAAGGATGTATCTGGACCCCAAATCACATCCCTCCCTGCCATTCACCATCACTATCTTAGCTTGTTCATCTGCCTAGGTTCTTTCTCCTTAATTTTCAGAGTTGACAAGACTTCTACTCTGGTCCCTTCCTCCACAATTGAAGCCCACCAAAACCATATCCCGTTTGGCTCAAGTAGCTTGTATCTTTCCTAACTTTTCTTCATCCCCTTCACTGAAATAAGATCTACCATAATATAGTGTCATTTTTAATTTTTTTATCCTTGCTTAACATAATGATCAAGAAAATTTAAACATAGTGATTTAAGTAAATGAGTAAATCAGATGAAACATATTTTTATCATTATTATATAATAACAGTGGTAAACCACATTTATATTACTCTAAGCTTCCTTGTCCAATTATTTTCATAAAACTGGAAAGGAGGAACTAACATCTATTGAGGGCCTATCATTTAGCAACTTTGTGCCAAATAGATAAACAGTATTAGTTCTTTCCCTTTTATTTTCATATGAAAACCAAAACAAAGAAAGAAAAAAGTAGGGAAGGAAGGAAAGAAAGAAGGAAGGGAGGGAGGGAGTCCACAACCTGACATAATTCCCCAAACAATCATATTTGGTACAAGTGCTGAGCCAGGATTTGAATCAAGGTCTGTGTGAGCCAAGCCGTTATATATCTTAAAATGTATGATACCACCTTAAAATAAAATTTTTTGGTCTGATAATAGTAAAGATTCTCTGCTTATTTTATAAAAACACCAGCCATGCAAGTTCTGGTGAGTCACTATTATTTTACATAAAAGGTATGTGTTGTTCCTATTTTGCTATTGAGAAACTTGATTTACACAGAGGTAAATAATTTGATCTAAATCACAGAGTTTGTTAATGGTAAATTCAGATTAGAAACTCAGATCTTATGGTATTTAATTCCATTACAAAAATGTTTACACAAATGGAACAGAAGGTATTCATTCAAGTCATATATTTCATATAATTTGAAAGTGAAGGCTGGGTGCAGTGGTTCACATCTATAATTCCAGCACTTTGGGAGGCTGAAGCATGTGGATCACTTGAGGGCAGGAGTTTGAGACCAGCCTGGCCAACATGGTGAAACCCAATCTCTACTAAAAATACAAAAGTTAGCCGGGCATGGTGGCACATACCTGTAATCCCAGCTACATCAGCTACATGGGAGGCTGAGGCAGGAGAATCGCTTGAACCAGGAGGCGGAGGTTGCAGTGAGCCGAGATCACCCCACTGCACTGCAGCCTGGGTGACAGAGCGATCCCCTGTCTCTAAAAGGAATAAATAAATAGATAAATAAACAAACTGTTAGTCCAATCTCATCTTACCTAGAATGGTAAAATTAGGATATTGCTCATTGAAATTGCTTGACCGTATGTTAAAATTTGCTAAAATTAATGTTTATTCACTTCCTAATAGAAAATCTCATCAAAATATTTCCATAGGTGATATATAAAGTACTTGTCCTTTTATTTCTTCTTATACTAATGGGCCCCAAATTATTTGCTTTGGGGAAAAAAATAGAAAAACAAATAAATAAAATAATGTATTATGAGAAGCTGAACTAATGATATCAAAGCTCTCTGCCAGTTTGATCTTTAAATGTCTATCTTTTTTACTCTAAGGGTACCTAATACTACATAAATAGACACCAATAGCAAGAGATAAATGTAGTTCACTATATTCCATGTAATCAATTATACTGAAGGTTAGAAAATTCTAAATTATTTTGAAACCACCACATGCTACACATCCATGCATCTCACACACACACACACACACACACACACACACACACACACACTTCTTTTTAACTTGTAATATTTTTTCCCAACACTGCAACTACAATATATGTTGTGAGGATACAGAAAGAAGTGTTTTCAGACATCAGAAACTTTGAGACACAAAAGAATTGTAAAAAAAAAAAAAAAAGGAGAGCATTCTCTGAGGAAAAAAATAAAAGATTTATTTATCAGATTTCTCAAATGTTTGAGACAAAAGCTAAGAATAGCATTTAACTGATATTTTCAGTTATTGCATTAAACATATTTTCATATGTTAACATTTTATTAAAAAGTAAGACTTTTTAAGGATTAATTTAATATTTCCCACATGCAGTATGGCAAAGTTGATGTCTTCAGGTGAATTATCAATGACACAGACTTCTCAGAAAATGAAAATCAAATGAATCCTCAGTCTCTAGGGCAGTTTGGTGTTAAAATTGTTAAGTCACACATAGATAAATTTACTCATGATTTTATTGCTATATTTCAAAAACTCCTTTGATAGTTTAAGACTATGCCAATATATTTTTAAAAATTAGTCTATAGTTATAAAAGATTTTTATGAACTAATCAACTGAATGAATTATTTTCATACATGTTACAGTGAAAAAGAAGCCTGTAATCAAAATCTAACGCTGCCTAGCACAGGCACATTGTGCATGCTATCTAATTTTTCTGTAAATCAATATATTTATTTAGAAATTTAATAATATTAACCCATCTGGTTTTATTGTCTTCTCAAGATTATTGTGAAGATTAAATATGGCAAAATGCATTATAAATTATAAAGCATTTATAAATTATCAGCATATCCGTTATGTTATTTTGTATGTGTCATAATGATCCATTAAAATGAATTATTTACAAGAAAACTGGAAGTTTATTATCTTATCCAAATGTCTTGTGTGGACTATGAGTGCATCCAGCTCAGCATTCTGCCATTAATTCAGAATCTTATAAAGTGGCAGTGATGAAAAAGACATAATCTTCAAGAAAACTCATCTAGCAAGTTGGCTTAACACTCACCAGCTGTAAGGAAGTTGAAATTTTGGAAACATAAAAGTTGAGAGTTTGAGAGAGAAGTGTAAGATCTAGGGAAAGGAAGTGGGACAACTTAAGTAAATCAAGAATGTTTGGGTGATTTATATTATACTACCGTTGTATGTTTGCCCAGCAAGGATTTTTTTTTAAACCAACTCTCAAAAAATTATTCACCCTTTAAAAATTTTGACTATACGATTCAATCTGCTTTCCAACCAGTAATGCTCAATGGTCTGACAGTTTTTTTTTTTTTTTTTTTAGTATAAAAGGCATTTACAACTGAACTGCATTGAAGTTCTTTCCCCTATTTCTTACACCACATCCAGTTAATTGCTCTTTAACATGCTAACAGAAGGATAAGCTGGTACATAATAATTCAGGCATGCACCGATCCTATAATGCCAGGAACTCAGGAGCAGCATGAGAAAACATCAGATTTTTGGCATGTGGGCTAGATGTTTAAATCTGCATAGATTCGAGCCAATTAGACTTGTCAGACTCCAATCCAGTTGAGAGTGACCCCTGATGGTGGAAAGACATGTGGGACAAGCCACAGAAAAGCTTGCAAATGTCAGAGAGGCCAAAAGGTGCCCCACTGGCCTCAAAACTATTAATTAGCAACCAGCAAAAGCACTACCAAAGAATCGCTGCCCCAGCACTCCTCCTCCAGAGGTTGCTGCTACTCGGCCTCATTATCATCTGGATGGAAAACAACACCCTTTCCTGGGAGCTCTCGGCAACACTCTTATTGATTAAGTTCCCACAGTGTTAAATCATTCTGTAGCTTTCACTCCAATCTTCCCACCCCTGAATAATAAAACCTTCAAAGGATTTACTGGGATGGAGAAGGAAGTGGGGGCACAAGGAGAGAAGCACTACAACATACTGTTTATATAGTGCCCACAGTGTCAGCATAAATCAGATCCCAGGAAACGTTTAAAAGACAACATGCAAAATGAAGTTAACCTGAATTTTCTCTTGTACTTACTAAGGTATGATTTCCTTTGAAAATATATATATTTCAACTATTTCTAAGACACGTATGCCAAATAAAATCATGACACTAAGTAATATTTCTACAAGTCCTCAGTGATCTTATTTGATTGGGAGATCACAAATGTCTGATAGACGAATGCCTATTCCAATATGAATAGCAAAATATTTCAAGGGGGTAGAGATGGAAGCAAAAAGCCAGAGCAACAACTTGAATCTCATGAGAAAAAATATTTGCATAAACTTTCACTCCAAATAACTTATTCTTTCTTTCAGTTACAGAGTATTTCTATTCAAACACAGAGGAAAGCAAGAAAATAATGTCAGTGATGTAATAGATTCACTTATTTAATTCATATTGTATAATAGTGAACATCAGTTTTTTCACCTGTAAAATAGAGTTTATAACTATCTTGCAGAGTAAATGTGAGGATTAAATAAGAGTTACATACAGTAAGTGCTCAAAAAAGTATATTTGCTATAGTTAGTATCCTTACTATTATAAAGCAAATCACCAGTAACTTGCTTGCTCTCCAAAGCAAACTGTTTCATCCATTGGATCTGCTTGAAGCAATACATCTACACTCCAAGTTATTTCCAATTTCCCACAGAGAAATAATAAAATAAATGTTAAGTGGACATAAAAGATCTATATTTATTTGTGGTTTCTCAGCTAGCTCTCCCTAATAAACTGCATGACTCTGACTCAGAAAGACCATAGCTTTTGCCAAAATAGGGAGAGACATATTCAAGGGGAAACAGGGTATCTAAGTTGGACAGAGAGGAGATCTAAGTTGGACAAACTTGGGTCCAAGTTCAACATGTTGTCCAAGTTTTTAGATGGCATGCTCTGGCCTTCTGAGCTAGAAACAAGTAAATAAGCTGGTGAGCTTTTAGGTAGGAAAATGTATTAATTTCATTTGATTATTTAACTTTGGTTAATAGTATCCCACAACTACTACATTTGGCAATTGGGAAGTCCAAGGCTGTGGGAAAACACAGTGATAATTTATGCATTTGTTAAGAAGTTAAGATCTATGTTATGGTTACATAAGTGAGGCCATTTTTAAATATTTTTTGACTCATCCTCTATGTGCCCTATATCACATTAAAAAATAAATAAATAAATAAAAATAAAACTTTGTGGTCTGAACACTCTGGTAGCGGGAAGAGAAAGGGGACAGTTTAAATTTAGTGGGTTTAGAAATAAGCAACAGAGACAGACAATGAATTTAAGATTTTTCAAGTGGAATGTCAAATACAGCACATAGTTCTCAAAAGAGAATGTTTAATGCAATATTTAGCAATATAAAATCAAAATTAAGTTATTGAAATAATAGTCTGTGCAGTAAAGGAGAGAGGCCACTCTGAAAAGTAGAGGCAGTAAAGGAGAGAGGCCACTCTGAAAAGTAGAGGGGGTTAAAGGAGACCTCAATTATATGAAGAACTTTGGAAACAAAGGTAGAATCAAATATAAATTGTCCTATTAACACTCAATCCTCTATGGATACTCCATTCCTTCTATTGAACTTATAATTGTTATACATGTGATTTCATGGAAAGTTAGGTGCAGGACAGCAATATCATCATTTAAAAATGGAAACAAAAATGCTCAATAATGTTAATCTACACTGATAAACTTTATATTTTAAGAGAAATTATTATGTGGACTAAATCATATTGGAAGTCAATTTATGATTTACAGTGCCTAACAAATAAATTGAAATGGTAAAATTATTTTTGAATAGATATTTGTTATTACTGTGTTGAATATTAACTGCAAGTTAAAAAAGCACTCTTTCTAGAAATGTTGACTGATGACAATAGGTAAGTGGACAGAAATCACAGCTAAAGCACAAAAAGATATGTTGCTATTCTATGTCCAATTTACACACAAATTAAAATACTTTGGCTCCCAGTCTACATTATTACAGAGGACTTTACTCTTTAAGTTTACACATTCCAACCAATTCCATGATTTTCTTTTTTTAAAAAAATATAGTCAGATTTCACCTGTAAACACAGTGGGATTGATTATACAAGATACTGCATGGAGAAGCAAAATGCCAAAATATATTCTAGGCTTCACTACACACCTCTTGCAATATTGAACACTTTCTAGTAGTAGGTCTACATTCTCAGCCACGAATATGGAGATATCAGAGATTATTTTCATTGGGGAAAACAGTGTTCCCTGTTCGTCCCTCTGACTCTTCCAGTAGACTTATTAATGCCAACAAGTCACAGTGGGAACAATTTGAAGACAAAACCTACCTAGAAAAACACTCATCACTAAACATAGTTATTTATTGAAAACTAAATTATGTTTTCTTTAAGCCTATAAGTTTAATGTGCTAATTATATAAACCATAAAAGACAAAAGGAAGAGAAGAAAATCAGGTAAAATCAGCACCAAATTCATGAAGTTAGTGAACTCTAATCCAATGAGGTAAATTAACCAGCCACATGATCTCCACCATCTACTGTCCAATTTCCTCATACATCAGTCATGAAAAATGTGGACATACACCTCCCGGGGACAGTTAGAGCATCTGGCCACTGCAGAATTATCCAAAGAGATGGTGTGAGCCCAAATGCAGGAATACGTAAGAAGCCATCTTGTAGATAAAATTATATTTCAATGCAGCTGGCACTTCCCTGTCCATGCCACACTACATCACAGCACACTGCACTACAGACACACATACATGCACACCAAGAAGAAAACATCCTAAACAACATTCTGGGAGACCACTTTTCCCTAATACTGAAGCCTAGGCTGTTTCCTCAAAATCTTGTTCTACATCATCAGACTGAAACTCTTGCTGGGAAGGATGAAGATAATGGCAACTCCAACTGAGAGGCCATTCACACTACTCATAATTATAGAACAAGATCGCAGTAGTTAGAAAATGGGTGGGGGACCGGGGAGTAAAGGAGGAAACCATTCAATCACAAAACCCATTTCTTGCCAAGACTGAATACTAGGTCTTAACAGAAGTTCAAATACCTATATTTATCTATCACTTTAGTGAGAGCTGATTTGACAACTCATTTCATTAATTTAATTTAAAAGAGCCGATCCCAAGTAAATAATTATTTAACTAAGGTTTTAAAACTAATCACTATAGTTTTCTTTAAAATCAAATTCCCTATAATAATTTCACAGTATGAAATGGTATCAATTAACAAAGCTTGGTTATACTTGTCTCTTACGATGCAAGGAATAACCTTGTATTATTGCTTCACCTAGAAACCATCAGCATTATTTTTGCTCCTTCAAGTAAACATTTTGGACTAACAGAATAGAAATTATAAACTATTTGTAGTCAGTCACATTCTTGGAGTTCATCAAAGAAAATCCTGTCCCCACTCAAACAAAATCCATCTATTAGAATCGGAGGTGAAATTTCCCTTCAGGTACTCAAAACTTCAGTATGTTCATATTAGCACTATAATTTTTTAAAATGGCATTTTTAGTCTACTCATTTTATTTATCAAGAGTGCTAAAATTTAGTTGGAATAATTCAGTACTACGACAGAATTACTACTATTAAAGTTTGTATATCAAAAAAGCAAAAATATTCCAAAATGAAAACCAGAAATAGAACTGATACAAATCTCATTTTATATAAGCTAGTGATAGTAAACTAGTTTACAATGGGATGTTGTAATAATTGTTGCTAGATAGTTTTTATTACCAGGTGATGAGTCAAGACTCAACTGCCAAGAAACTAAAAACGAGAGAGATGAAGGTACCAGCTGCTGTCAAATTTTTCTATTACAAGTTACCTAAGGACCTAAGGTTTCATTTTTCCAACATTTTGGCAAGCATATCCTGTCTCTCTTTAATTTCCATTGCAACTCACTGTGATAGGTTTATGTAACAAAGTGATGGAATGCTAACCCCTACAACAGAAAACAATGATTTTTACTCTTGTTAATAAAAACTAGGTTTTTTAAAAAAAATTTTTAGTAATTTATTTCACTGTCACTAATGGTCTTATGATAATAATCATAGTATATAATCTGACACAACTGCTCTTAGAGAAATTTCTAGCAAAGGACTGCAGCCTCTGTGGGAGGTAACTGTCGGAATTATCTTAAACCACTACCTGTCTTCTGCTACAATAGAAAAGGCCTTTAATCAAAATAATCCTTTTTCAAAAGAGCAACTTTTCTCCCTCTGTAATTCACTCATCTTAAAAGAGCACTATAGCTTTTGTGCATAACTTAATTCATTCTTCAAGACAAGTACAAAATTTGTCACTGACATTTAGTGCCAGCCGTAGGCAATGGATAAAATGAACTAGTTAGCAATTTAACCTGTAAAAAAACAGAGTGGGATGAACAATTTTCTACCATCAAAGCAAATGGCTAACATTTAGCAGGATTTTATTTTTATTTTTCAGCCCATCCCATCTTCAAGAAGAAAGAAGTCAGGCTAACATTTTTTCAGGGTCCTAAATCTTCCTCTCAGCCTATTCCTTTAATGGTTTCAAGTAAATGACTATCCAGAGGATAATTAGGCACTGTGCTGTCGCATCGTGTCAGGTCACAGCTGGATTTAGTCAGCATTAACCTTTGGGGAGAATTGGAATATCAGTATCATTTAAAATTAAAGACGTGTAAGCAGGCATTTCTGGAGATGTTAGAAAAGTAATTGTCTGTAAATTGTTTGACCTTGAGATTTAATTGCATGCACAACACACATTCTAGCAAGAGCCCTGGACTGTCTTCATTCTTTTACCTCCAAACCTCTCACTCCACAGGGCCCATTAGGCTACCTGTGGCTTTTTCAGTAAAATATTAAAGATTTTGGCCTTCAATTTAAAACAAAACCTTTGAAGCATTGCTCAGTATACTAAAAATTTAAAGCAAACATGCTTATCAATCAGAATACCAATTTTACTACATATTTCTAAAAGCATACATACTATAGTCATGTTTGAAAGCTAAGTTTAAATCTCATCCAGCCCCCTTCTTTTCTGCTAACAAGTTTGCATATTTTGCCTTATTCCCTTTTTCCCTAATGAGACAGCTTATGCTTTCAAAGTCCCTCAAGCTAGGCAAATCTCTCCACCGCTTCCACTGTTAATAATGAAACTTCGTAATTATACAAATCCAAGGTGGCCAATCAGCTTTCCAGGCTGAGCCTTCGGGTACCTCATAAATTATTCATGTGACACTCAGGCCTGTGAACTCACTTGCTTATATTAGAAGCCTAATTAATATTTAATCACACGTGCAGAAGGCACTTGGAGCTGCACTGTCCCTGAAAGATGGGTAAATATAAATGTGTATATGCCTCAATGTAAATCTCATTCAGTAGAAAGAGGAAGTGTCGATGGACATGCAGAAGTGACCGTGAAACACACTAGGTATGATCTAGGCAGTATGATTCACCTCTATTGAGCCTGCTACATACCAGGCACTGTGTGGGACCCTGAGAAGAGGAAGTCGCAATCCCATCCCCCATAGCTCCTACGAATCTTTTCTTTCCAATCAAGGGATTTCAAAATTTTGACAGGTAAATATTGTCTTTTCACATTTTAAACAGAAAAACGAAATTGAACATAGTTATCCATCAGTCTAGAAAGGGATAATATGTATCCATATTATCAAAGGATATTTGGCTTTGGATAGTTTTCATTTTGTTTCTTAAAAGGCAGCAATACTGTTAAACAACATGCAGAATACCTCTGTAACCTTTTCTGGGATTTCACTGTATTTTTTCTCCAGGGGAATGAGTTAGAAAAGAGAGCCAAACATTATCTGGCTTGGCAGGCTTACAGATGACTACTGTTTAGTGGAATTATGCTATGTTGTACTAAGAAAAATAAAATATGTTCTTTCAAGGGATGAGGTGAGAAAAAGACCGATAGCTAATCATGGTACATCAGAAGTCTGTGAGATGATGAAACAGACACTGAGAAAGAAGCATGAGCTGGGTCCACAGACCTAACCATTGCATAGCACTGGCACTGCCACCCTGTGAGATCTCTACTCCCAGATTACATGGCTTTGAAAGTATAGTCAGTGGCATTGTTTCTAAAGGTCTCTTCTGTCTTTGATGACATCTCTGTTCTACCAGAAATGACCGTATATCTTTCCCCTGGAGCCATTATGCCACAATCTTCACTGTCTGCAACAGCACATTAAGAGTCAATAAATAAACAAAGTGTATAGTTCTTTGGATAGTTATACTGTGTAGCCCCAACACTTCACAAAATGATTGTTCTGGGACCCGTTAGTGGGTGTCACATGATGTGATGGTATTCCTTTAACCAAATGCAGAAATGGCAAAGAGTGACAGATTCTTTATGTTAACCCTAGGAAATAATATCACTGACAACCCTGTTGTTTGTTTGTTTGTTTGTTTGTTTGTTTGCTTATTAGAGAGACGGGATCTCACTCTGTCACCCACGCTGGAGTGCAGTGGCACCATCATAGCTTACCATAGCCTGAAACCCCTGGCCTCAAGCAATCCTCTCACTCAGTCTCCCAAACTGCTGGTATCACACACATAAGCCACCTCGCTTAGCCCACCCTGTTATTTTATTTTACACCCTAAATTAGGATGTGCCCAAATGGGGTCTTGATAGCTCTGAGTTAACAGTTAGTAGAAATAATGGTTGCAAACACCTAATTAGGACTCCTACTAATATTGCTTCTTCCTAGCCAATAGGAACACTTCTACAGATTTGAGGAACATCCATGATAAAATCCTGTTGCCTTTATCCTGGTTTGTCTCAAATAACCTCACCTAATCTTCTGGGTTCCCAAGGGCACAACTGTTAAGGAACCTTTTATCCCAGGTTGCATAGGGTCCCGATTGACTCTAATTCTTTATCAATACATTGCTTTGGGAGTATGCAAGAAACTGTACATAGATATAAACCACATAGACCAATGAAGGGTATGCCTTAAACATGGGAAGACAAATAATGATTGGTCTATAATACAATGAAGTTGAGTCCCTAAAATCTGAGTTCATGTTTCAGCTCTTTTTATTGCTATGTGGCTTTTGAGAAGCTACACATTCTCCTCAAGTCTCAGTTTTGCCATCTGTATATACAATGAGTTTGCTAATATATACATAAAAGATTAAGATAATGTATGTAAAGCATTCATTAAAGTTCCTGGCATGCAAAAGGCACTCAGACATGCTAGATAATATACACTTATCAGGACCTACCATTCAATCATTTGTCCATTCTTACACCAACCTTCTGCTAATTGGAATATTATAAAAGATAACTAGAAACCATGGTACCTATTTATCATTAAGAGAACGGTGGATTATCTCTTGGGCTCTGTTTTCAGCAAGATTGCTAATGAGATCCATTGCTTTCCAAAGTTGCTCTGGATCAGGCTATTACCAGCAAACAAAGGGACGAGAGGGCATGGCCATAATATCCTGTGCTATTAGGAAATCATTTCATACCATCTGTAACACCTGATTCTGTGCAAATTTTGTTCCTCAATAATTACAGCCTAACAGTAGGAATTGTGACTCTGGGAAGTAAAGTTTGGATTAAAACAAATTACAGGGTGTGTTAGGCTACAACTCAGGGTTTTTTTCTAGGGATTAGGAGAAATGAGAGAAATGGAGTTAAATCATACACAAATACACTTCCTGGCCCCTGGCTCTGTTTTTGGAAAAATCTTGAGAAATGCAAAGGTGTAGAATCTAGCAGTCCTAGATGTGCCACCAACTCTGGGATATGGATGTAACTGAAAGTTACTCTTATATGATAGAGTTGAGGCAGTTCAAGCACTTTAATGCCTCAGTGAGAACTGCCTCTAAAAGGGGGAGGGCTTGAGCTTGCAGGTCGGGGGAGAGGTGGTAGGTGTGTGGAAAGCACTCAATGCTTTCCACAAAGCATTGAGTAAAGTTTTCAAAGTTGAATGGACTCAACTTTGAAAAGCTACAGATGGTAGGGAGAACAGAAGCAGAGGACCTGAGGTTGGACTGTCCACAAAGGTGCATTCCCATCAATTAAGCAACATCCAACATTTTAAAAAAATATATACCCACAATTAGGCAGTCTTCTAACACATCCTTTCAGATGTACCATATTTAGCAAATAGGTAAAATTATCCAAACTACCATTGTATGGCAGGCTGGCAAACAGTGATCACATACTGGTTAGGCACAACGCCTAAAATTACCAATCAAAATTAAATTTTACTTCCAATGTTCCCCTCTAATACTATTTTGGACTCTCTAACAACAGCCCATCTGACATCTTGCTGGCATTAAATGTAATTGATATTCTATCTCCCATTCCATTCCATAACCCTGGATAGCATTTGTCAAAGGTTGGTCCAGGAACAACATGCACCAAAATCACCAGGGCTATCAGCCTGAAGCTTACATAATTTGGTGAAGTCATTTTAGAGAAAAGAAAAGAATATTTGAATTAAAGTTAGATACAAATGTGACTATTTAGCATGAGAAAATAAATCACAACAAATTATAGTTGTCCCCTCAGTATTTGTGGGAGTTTGGTTCCAAGACATCCTGTGGATACCAAAATCCCCAGATGCTTAAGTCTTTTATAAAATGGTATAGTATCTACATACAACCTAAACATATCCTCCTCTAAATCATCTCTAGATTACTTGTCATACTTATTACAATGTCTACATATCACTTCATCCTCATGGATTCAGCGTAGTACTCCACAGACAACAAGTTCAAGATTTGATTTTTGGAACTTTGTGAAATGATTTTTTCCAAATGTTTCAGTCCATGGTTGGTTGAATCGCAGATGGGGAATGCACAGATATAGAGGGCCGACTGTACTGGAGACTTGGAAATTAAGGTCACTTTAGAAAAATTCACAGTTCTTGCTTAGAAATGGTTCCTAGTGGAAACGTGGTTCTCCTCCCTTTCCTCATAAAATACTCTAGAATTCTCAGTGACTTCCAGAATTCACGCAGTTAGTGCGAGTGAAGGGCCCTGCCACTTAAGCCCAGTTATAGTCACAATAAATCTGCCTTTCCCTGAGATACTTGTTAAAACTGAAGATGCCTCGACTTTACCTCAATCACTAAATTAGAAGGTGTGCAGGTGGGCTCAAGAATCTCCATGAGAGCACATGCAACTCTGAGGACCACTGCCCCAGATAATAATAAAGTACTTGAAGTCAAGAATCATCTTATTCACCTATGTCATTCCCTTTGCATATAGTAAGTTTCTAGCTCACAGCAAGTGCTCAACAAATATGCTGAATTCCGAAGTTATTTATGAATGTGTTTTACTACCCTACAATATATTTATTTGAATCACTTCAGCAGTTAGGAGCATGTCTTGAATGTATTGGGACCTCAAGAAACAGTGGAATAAACTGCAATAAAAGCATCTAATTTGGAAAACTGTGCCCACTTGTAGAAAAACTGACATATGTATTCATAAAAATAATATAATTTTTTTCAGAAAAAAAAGAAAAATTTGCCATAGCATATACAGTGTTGAAAATCTCAAGCTCTATGTGGGTATATACACATCTTTTTACTCTCTCATATTTATCAACACTATCAATGACAACATGTAAGAGATTGTATGGGAAACCAATGACCATGCACACCCCTAACTGTACAGCTCAAGTGTCTGAAGCTTCCTGGGGTGTCCAGGAAGTAAGGCAATTGTGCAAAGAGCAAAGTGGGCTGTGAGCAACTCAGAGCCACAGCTCCTCTGCTCCTCCCAGTGATAACCATGTTGGAATCAGCCCATTAGGGCCAGATTTTTCAAGAGAAGCTGGAAACCAAATCATTATAAGAAATCACTTAATTTTTAACTGCTCTTGATAACTAACACAAAATTTTAAAAGGCATTTAGTTGACTAAACAAAACATGTCTGCAGGCCATCAAAACAAAATATCTAATAGAAAGTATTCATAGATAACAATGAAGTTAGAAATAAATATCCATATTACAGCTTCTTACAGTGTGAAAGCCCCCTAACTAGACTATAACCTTATCAATAACACTTTTTATATATACATCTTTCAGCACAGTGCCTTCCAGAAATATTTGATTCACTGCCGAATCCTAAGTACCTAGTACTCTACCAGGTATGATAAATAGGTATGGAATGAAAGACTGGAGCAGGATTGATGAACCTTATAGATGAAATTCAAAAACATATTACTAGGTGAACAAAGCAAGCTGAAAAAATATTGACAGAGTATTGTACCATTAATTCAAGTTTAAATATATATAACACAATAATACAGAAAGTTTACAGATTCACATGTATATAGAATAAAACATGAAGACAAACAGAAATGATGAACACAAATTTAGAATAGTGGTTACCTCTCAAGAAAAATGTATCAAGATTGTGAAAGCACAAGGAAAAGTGTACATCTGTAATTTTTCTCTCTTAAGTTTGGGTGATTAATACGTGTTGTTAATTATATCCTTCTTAATTTTCTACATTACTGAAATACTCTGTAACAATTATTTAAATAAACTTTTTATTTTGGAATAACTTTAGATTTACAGGTTGCAAAATTAGTACTTAGAGTTTCTGTTCCTTGACCCAGTTTCTCCCATCTTACATTTGTTAATATCTTACATTAGTATGGTATAATACATTTGGGTGAAAATGGAGAAACTAACGTTAGTACATTACTACTAACAAAACACCAGACTGTTTGGCTTTCACCATTTTTTCCCATTAATGTCTTCTTTCTGTTTCAGGATCCAATCCAGAGTACCACATTGCATTTAGTTGTCAAGTCTCTCCAACCTGAGACAGTTTCTCAGTCTTTCCTTGTTTTTCATGACCTTGACAGTCTTAAGCAGCACTGGCCAAATATCCTGTAAATGGCCCCTGTCTGGGCCTTTTCTGCTATTTTTTTCATGATTAGATTGAGGTTATGGGCTTTTGAAAAGGAATCAACAGAGGTTAAGTGCCCTTTTGTCATGTCACAACAAGGGTACATGTTCTCCACATGACAACATGGTTAATGATAACTTTCATCACTTGGTTAAGATAATGTTTTCCAGTATTCTCCATTGTAAAGTTACTGTTTTCCCTTTACTCACTCTATGCTGAGGAAATGATTCACTAAGTCTAGCTTACACTCAAGGGGAAAGAGTGGAGAGCAAGGGGAGTAGGGGGCAGAACTGAACTCCACCTCCTGTAGAAGGGAATATCTACACATATGTAATAATTTTATTGAAAAGAAAATTATTGAGTATGCATAAAAAGAGAACAGGAGACTTACGGATTGAGAATTATACTCCTAGAAAATGTCCTATGACCTATGGAAACAATAGTATTTCCTATTTTCGGGATAAACGCACATGCACATTCAAAATGTCAAAACAGTCTCTTCCATAACTTATTTCTTCCTTTAATCATTCAAAAAGTAATAAATTTTCAGGTAACTAGTCTCTAAGCCTAGATACTAATACTTGCTTTAATAAACATGTAATAGTTCTATTTAAAGGAAAATTTCCCCCATAAGCTTTAGACTACCTATTGTATATAAGAGAATGGACTGGCACTGTAAAAATTTTCTTCTAAAATATGCACAATGTTTAGTTCCTGCCCACCAAGAAGGCTATAATCTGGCATAAAGGGAGAGGGCTTGGGTAGTTTGAAGACAAGTGCCATACAACAATAGCCTACATCATACTGGGTTTATTGCCATAAATATATCTAGTGAGTCTGTGCTCCCTGTGTATCATCTCTAGAAAACTCTCATCTCTCTTCAGAGGCACAATATCTGAGATTTGGTGTCTCGACCAGTTTAAGTGTTAAGTTCCACAAAAGATAGCCATAAGAAGCAATACCAATATTGCTATAAATATAACCAAAGCCAGAGCAGAGAAGGTAGAAAGTGGACTACGAAAAAATTACAAGGAAGAGAGAAAGATTAAAATTCTTCACTGTATCAGTCTACTGCTCAAAAAACACTGGAGTGTCTCCTAGTTGTTAATATATCAATCCTCTGCTCAGCTCTGTGCCAATTTGTATTATCATACTTCTACTATCTCATTTCTCGCCAGTCTCAACATGGCCCAACTGCTTCTGTTATTTCAACAGCTTGTTCTACTCTCCTTTCTGCTCAGTTTCCAACATGGGTCCTCCACGCCCTGTATATAGCCAGGACCGTTTCATTAGAAACAATTTATGCCTTTAATTTAAAAAAACTCAAGTTAGAAAAGGACAGGAGGGGCATTGGCTCACATAACTAAAAATTTTGGGGCAAGATCAGAACACTGTCTCTGACCCTTGGCTCTGACTTTCTCTCTGGTTATTCTAACGGAGGATCTCCCCTCATATTGCTCCCTGGCTGCTCCAGAAACACATCATCACAGCCTAACAATCTCAGAAGAAAGCTCTTTTTCAATCAGAACTTCGAGATTGAGTCTAATTTGCTAACTGGCCAAGCCTAGATCACATGCTCACTCCTGATTTGGGGAAATGTAGGGTAGACAGCCATCATGTTCAAATAATCAAGATAAGAGATAAAAGAGTGTTGATTCCCCAAGGTAAGATAAACATTTTGTTATTATAAGACAGTAAACTGAGGGCCAGGCATGACAGCTCACACCTGTAATCCCAGCACTTTGGGAGGCCGAGATGGGTATATCACTTGAGGTCAGGAGTTCAAGACCAGCCTGGCCAATAGGGTGAAACCCCTTCTCTACTAAAAATACAAAATTAGCCAGGCATGGTGGCGTATGCCTGTAATTCCAGCTACTTAGGAGCCTGAGGCAGGAGAATCGCTTGAACCGAAGAGGCGCTTGAATCTTAGTCAAGATTGCACCATTGTACTCTGGCCTGGACAACAAGAGTAAAACTACATCTCAAAAAAAAAAAAGGGTATAATGAGTATTCATTGGGCAAAAACAATTATGTCTACCTTATCCTGTCTATGTCATTTCCCAAGTACAACTGACTTGTTTTTCTCATTTACCTCCTTGGACAACTCCCTGCTCTGTGCTGTTTCTTCATGTTGCTGTCTCATGAAATTTGTCAACTGATCTGCCATTTTTTAGAGTTTGACTTACCCTTCAATAATCTGTTTACTAGTCACCTTTTTTGTTAAGGCTTCCATTAATGCACCAGTCATGTAATTGCTCCATGATCTCATAACATGCACTTGTTCTTCTGTTTAGTATTTATTCCATTTCACCAAATTTTAAGGCAATTTGTTTAATAGAAATTCTTTGAGAGCAGAAAGGGTGCCATATACATCTTGGCTTTACTTGTCTCCAAGCAAAGTGCCATATACAAAGGAATCATCTGATAAACATTTGCTAAATTAGAGATCATCCAAATCCTTTCTGCCACAAAACCCCTTCCCTATTAATTCTTATTTTGATAAGCCATTTGTTCTGAATTCCTCTCCATATTTATATGTACTTTGATGCTGTCAGCTCTGCCAGCCTCTAGATCTTACAGAATCTACCTGATCCTCATCAGTGGGGTCAGCTTTGTCTCAGTCCATAAGTCTATGCTAAATTGAAACGGAGGAATTTAAAGCATTTCAAACAAATATGGAAAATAACATTAAACGTGTCCAGTTCCCCTTCTGTTCAAGCTTCTGCCTTAATGACTTATGTGATACACATTTCTATCAGAGCTAATTCCATATATGATCTATGGAACACAAGGTTTGCATGCGCTGTGGTTTGAATGCGACCCCCAAAAATTCATGTGTTGGAAACTTGAGTTGCCATTATGACAGTGTTAAGAGGTGGGGCCTTTGGAAAGCAATTGGGCCATGAGGGCTCCATTCTCATGAATGGATTAATGCCATTATTGTAGGAGTAGTTTAGTTACCACAGGAGCTTGGCTCGCTTTTCTTCTCTGTCTCAGGCATGAGTTCCCGCCTTCTACCCTTCCACCATGGAATGACCCTCACCAAATGTCAGTGTCATATTCTTGGACTTCTCAACTCATGGTTCAGCCTCCAGCATCATGAGCTGAATAAATTCTTTTTCTTTATAAATCACCCAGTCTGTAGTATTTCATTACAGCAACAGAAAATAGACTAAGACAGCATATATAATAAGCATGCCAAAGCTTTAGAGACAAAAGTTGTGTGACCTCAAGTAAATTACTTAATCTGAGACTTATTTGTTCATCTGTGAGAGGCATTTTTTATTTTTCTTGGGACAGGGTCTTACTCTGTCACCCAGGCTGGAGTGCAGTGGTACAATCATGGCTCACTGCAGCCTCGACCTCCTGAACTCAAGGGATCCTTCTGCCTCAGCTTCTCATGTTACAGGCTGATCCCACAATGCCAGGTTAATTTTCTTTTTAGAGATGGGGGTCTCACTTTATTGCCCAAGCTGGTCTTGAACCTCTGGGCTCAACCAGTCCCCCTGCTTCAGCTTCCCAAAGTGCTGGGATTACAGGCTTGAGCCACTATGTCTGGTTTAGAAGGACTTTTTTTAAATGCTTAATTTCACTGAGATTTTAGAAATATAAAATAAAATAACAAATATAAAGAGTCAGGGATAACATCTGATATATGAAAGATACTCAACAAGTGTTAATAGTCTGTGCTAAAGTCAATAGACCAGTTGATCTACCTTCCCTTTTCCTCCATAAAACCTTCCTATCAAAGATTCTTGCAGAGATATGCTCAACTGAGTGACCCAAAATCATATTAGACGACTGAAAATTTAATTGCTATAATCCAATAACTTTTTGGAAATCCCAGTTGAATGAGATTTTTTCTACAGAATCCAAGCCAAAGAAAAGTCTATGTCCTAAACTGATTGAACCTCTCTCTTCCTTCATTATCCTAAAATCCCAACTAGTCATGTCCCCAGAATTATATAAATGGCCTCTCTTTATATTACAGCCTCAAATTATTTCACAATTGCTTTTTTATAAGACCTAGAGCTAGGGTTCATGTCTTATTTAGATCCATGTTTTGCTTAGTTCAAAAACAGAACTATGGGCTACAATCAATATTGAGTTCTATATCTAGGACCCATATGAATATGGCTACTAAGGATCTCAGAGACTCCCCTAAATATCTTTGGGATAAATATTATGGTGTTAAGGAGTCACTTGGAGTAGGTAGAAAGCCATAAAATCATTATGTGATTTCTGTTTTACTTTTCATGATAAAATATAGGAAATACAAAGAGCTATTATTGTCTATTACTCCCAGAAAAAGAATGAATCAATACAATAAGAAAAGAGAATGTGACTTCTGAAAAGCCCCCTCTATGTAGAAATAATGAGTTTTTTAATGTTTTAATAGGAATTATGGAAATATGTATTATTTTGTATTCAAAATAAACAAATATAAATTAGCAATTGGATAACATTGCATGTCCATAATATGTGCTCTGAAAAAAAATTTTAACTGTTTAGAACAAATACGTTTGTTGAAGAGATGGCTACAGGCTGTGGATAAAACACATCTGCACCCAAATCTCTTCCAAGGCAAGCTGTGTCAGCTCCAGGGCCCAGGACTGTTTAGACTATCAAAGATACCGCCTTTAGTAGAGGATGCAAAGAACTGCATTGGCACTGCATTTGATGAGGGACTAAATTGAGAGTGAAAGCCTCTGAATGGTAATGGTATCTGCATAAAATGCTTACGGGAGAAAAAAGAGAGAGAGAGCATGAAGCCAGAGAGGGTTAGGCTAATATGCAGATGCTGACTGCTACATTTTTACAGCATTTGCCAATCCTTGGTGGCCTAGACCTTTGTTTCAGTGGGACATTCATGGAAAAAGAAGACTCAGTCTAGGCCTCTTGCTTGGTGAGATGTCAGAGTAGAGATCCAAGAAAAATAATAAAACCAGGACCCTAGAAAAATGACACCCTGAAACATTAGCTAAATAAACCTTTGCCACAAAGGGAGACAGTAAGGAGGCTTTATCAAGAGATACACTGAAATATAAAATCATGGGAAAGCTGAAAATATAATGGAAAAATACTCTGGGTGTGTAGAAAGTAACCAGGATTTACTAGAAGGATTCATAGGACTCAGTATATAGCCATGCTCATGGCTAAGATTTATTACAGTGAAAGGATATGAAACAAAAGGAAATCAGTAAAGGGAAAACAGCAAAGGGAAAAAGCACATGGGCAAAGTCAAGAGAAAACCAAGCATAAGCTTGCAAGAGTTCTCGCCCAGCAGAATCACACAAAACACACTTAATTCCCACAGCAATGAATTGTGACAGCTCACGTGAAATGTCATCTACCAGGGAAGCTTATTTGAGACACGGTGCCTAGGGACTTAGCAGGGGCTGGTTATGGTAAAGCTCCTCCATATTGTTCTACAGATTTACCAAAATTTCAATCAGAATATATACAGATTTTTTCACTAAATTTGAAAATAGTATTCCAAATGTATGCAGAATATCAAAAGGCCAATAACAGCCTAAATTTTTTTTAAAAAACTGGCAAAGGCACATATAGCAACGTAACAAAAAGAAACATTAATGGCCAATAAGTATATAAAATTATTGAGAAAATATAAATTTAAATGATGAAATATTATTTATACTCACTTGATTGAGAAAAAGTAGTCTGACAATATCAGGATTTCTTGAGGTCGGGGATTGGCAGGTAATTTTATATTCTGCTGAAGGGCATAACTACTCTGGAAAATTATTTGTATTATTTAGTAAAATTGATGATATATATTCCGTTTGATGCCAAATCCACTTCCAGTGAAATATTTTAACAATTTCATCTTGAAACATGCACATGACTTTCATAGCAGCACTGTTAATATATCCACATACATGCAAAAAATCTGTTGACAGTTAAATGTATGAATAATGAATTTGGTATATCCATGCAATGAAATACTACACAGCAGAGCAAGTGAGCAAAGTACAGCTATACATATAATGTTAAGTGAAAGAACAATTCACATGAGAACACATACAGTATAATTCCATTTATTTAAAACAAAACTAAAAGTTATATATACTTTAGAGGTGTCTATAAGTGTGCTAAAACCATAAATAAAGGCAAAGGCATAATTAGTTACCTTGGGTTGTGGGCAGGAGGAGGAAGACAGCAGGATCATCATGTAGCAGGGCTTCAAATTATGTGACACTCTAATGATGTGGGAGCAGGGAGGAAACTAGCATGGTGCTGTGGAGGAATAGCAAGAACAACAAAGTGTCTGGAAAATACGGCACCCAGCAAAGAGCAATGGGGAGTAAAGTCAAAGAGTGAGGTAGGAGCATTGTCATGTGGAGCCCTGAAAACCAAGGAAAGGGATGGAATATATTTCTAGTATAAAGAGAAGCCTCTTTAAGTTTTTGAGTTGGTGTAGGGCAATTTGATGTTTGTTTTTTAAACACTCACTCTGGCTATATGTGAAATACAACTGCTTAGGAGCAAGAGATGGACACCAGAGGCCAGTTAGGAGGGTGGTTCTGTATTATAGGCAGGAAACAAAGTGTCTTAGACAAGAGTGGTAGTGGAGGTAGTAAAAAGTGACCAAATTTGGGGATTTATTTGAGAGTAGAGAACTTGCTTATTATAAAATTTGCGCCAAAGTTGAAAACTCAGATCAGAGATGACCTTTGGGGTTTTGAGCAAAGCAACTGGACGAATGGAGATTCCATTTATTGATGTGGAGACCACTAGAGGAAGAGCAAATTTGGGGATGCTGGGGAATTGAGAATTCTGTTTAAGGAATGCTACCTGAGACACCCATTCAACATCCCAGTGGAGATGTTGTATAAGACGTTGGATATACCAGTCTGAATTTGAGAGGAGAGGTCAGGACATATGCCACATTTCATTGATTCTATGACACACTCTTTTTACCTATTTTAACATCTTTGAAAGAGGGACGTGTCTTACAATCAATAATACCAACAAAGAGAAATGGCAACCTTTTTATTCTCCTTAGTAGTATACAAAATAATGGTGCATCAGAAGTCAGTTTCAGAATCAGTGTCGTAGTTTCTTTGGATTATAGAATATTTGAAAGATACCAGCATAAAGATGGCATTGAAGTTATGAAACTGTGAAATCACCTAATAAGTAAGTATAGGCAGAGAAAAAAAAAAGAGGAGAAGGATGAGGAAGTAGGGACAGAGCTCTGGGGCATTTGAAGGCCTGGAAAAGGAGGAGAGGCTGGCAAAGGAGAATAGAAAGGGTGGCAGTGAGTCAAGGAAAAAGGTAAGAGCCAGTGGTGTCCTGAAAATAAAGAAAATATTTTGAAAAGGAGGAAGAGTGTGTTCTGTTCTTTCAAATGTTGCTGAAAAGATAAAAACTAATGAAGACTGAGAATGAAGAAGAAATAATGAGATTCTAGTTCTCAAGTGAAGAGTAGTTCAGAAGAATAACAGAGACAATAGCCTATTGCGGGGTACGTAAAATAATACAAAGAAAAGCATTTGGAGCCAATGGTGTTCTCAAATCATTTAGTACATTTACTGTCTTTTATTTTGTTATTCCAACTAGAATGGAAGCTTCCTCAAGGCAGGGATCTTTATTTTGTTTGTTTGTTTGTTTATATCCTAAGAACCTAAAATAACATTACACGCTCCATAAACATGCGCTGAATTGAACTTTTTCCAGGACTTTTGATATAAAATAGAGCAGAGAAATGTAGCAATAGCTGAATTTGATAGTCTTTTATGTACAGAATGAGTGACATTCTGGTAGCTTTCTATCACAGAACAAAAACTGCAAATAAAAGGTATTATAGGGCAGATCTGAGCTCAAAACAAGCAAGAAGAAAAGAATAGAAATAATTTGATTCTTAAAATATCCCAAAACAGAGGCTGCCTTTTTCAGGGAGGTAATGAGTGTACTATCACTGACCCGAACAAATAATAAGTTATATAAAACAGTACCAGAGAATGCTGAGTTTTCAAACAGGATGAGGGAACTATAGGACAAAATGTTGAACTGAAGTACCTTTTAACTTTAAAATTTTTCTTTCTAGAGTCACAGCATTTTTAAATCACAAACTCATCTCATCCTCTCACCTGGGGCATTCTGAGCCATCATTCTCTGTTGGGGAATGCAAATGTATAAAATTAAAGTCAAATCAAAATATAATTTAAAAGGTAACTTTCACATGAAAATAATTTTATGCATTTAAACACCAATTTCATTTATTTATGCATAATTGCATTACTGCGCTAACATACCTAACTAAGAGTTATTTTTAAAAATAATGCAAGGTAAAATTCTCTTATATTCAGAAAATTGTGCAATTATGTCTGCTTGTAATATCTCCCAATATTTATTACATGAGTCTCATAACTATTTCAAAGAAAAATCAACTGTATTACAAAAAACTTTTACTACGATTCCAGTAGTTCATCGAGTAAGTGGTAAAATCCCCAAACGGAACTTCAATACTAATCTATTTAGTCCTGACTCTGAAGCAGTCAGAATAATTTCAATGAACTATGAGTTAAATTTTGAGTGTTTGGTAATATCTCATAACTTTTACTTAAATATTATTAAATAACATTAATTCTCTAAGATACCATTTAAACAAAATGCAACTTTTCACATTATTAATGTAAAGCACAGTAAAAGTTATCAGATTGTCCTTGGATTCTGAAATATGTCCTATAGCGTGTTGTAGCCAATCTGTTCAGAAATCCTTCTGCTGATTTTTCTCTGCAGGCTGGCTGCAGAGCCAGGAATAGGTTAATGAAATGCATGCGAGGAATGAAAAAACAAATTATAAGTGGTAATTCAGCCACTAAACCTTCGCAAGGCTGGGGGGAAATAGGAAAATAAAGCTAATCTTATTTCATTTTACTTAACATACTCAAAATGTCACCTCATAAATCCTATTTTCTGTTTCCATAAAGAATCTGTGTTAGAACTATTGTTTATTAAAAGTTCTGCTGCCATATGGATAACTTAAAAAAAAACTCCCTTCAACCCTGTACTATGTGCAAATATTCAGCAATTTTACATTCATGGTTTAAATTTTTAATTTAAATTCTCTTCATTTCCTCACAAATCATCTTGGTGCACTATGTAAAGAAACTATGTAAATATCAGGACCTTGAACTTTGGTACAAGAACTTCCCTCAAAATATATTTATATGAACCACAAACAATTCAGAAGATATTCCTACTGAAATCATGCTTCCAACTAACAGCATTTTGTTTTTTAGAATTTTTTTGAAGGCTCAGAGACTGGCTTGGATTTTTAGCCTAGCAGATTAATAATGTACTATAAAATTTGAAAGTGCTATCATAAAATAAATTTGGAACTCTATATGCAAGTTCCTATATTAAAATACATTGGGATACATTAAGAAAATAAAGTATATCAGCCATATTCTAAATATACAAACAAGTATCATAGGGATACCTAGCTAACAGCAATGCGACATCCAAATGAATACTAAAAGATTGGATCCGTAAAGTTATGAAGAATTCTGCAGTATTCATGATTGTAAGACAGAATGTGCTGCCTTTTAATTAGACCAAAATAACACTAATTCTACAGAAATATAATAGAGGTCTAAATCACTAAAAACAAATCATCATCTGAAATACAGCCAATACATTCTAATGTTTTTCTTTAAAAATATATTCTTCTTCTTCTTTTCTTCCTTCGTGAATTAATGAGTCAAACTCATGAAATCTCTACACAGTGACCCTTCATTTTTATCTTACATTTTAAGAAAATGAGAAAATTTTGATGTTACCACTATCTTTTCATCTGAACCTTTGCACAGGGCTATTATTCCATGACCTAATAGTGATAAGAGATTCTGCTTCTGTGTCTATTTAAAAGTTCAAATAGAATCAACTCAGAAAACGTACATGAATTTCTTTAAAAATATAGTAGCACTTTCAAATCTGCCTCCTAATATTTGCATTGTAAAGTGCAATCCCTTTAAGCACAACTTACAACAACAACAACAACAAACACAAGTTTTGAAAAATATTTTGGTTGTATCAGATTTCTTGAGAGTCTTCCACAGAAGGCTCCAAGTTCCTATCATAGAGTTTAAAGTATTTTCATCATAGGAACTTTAATGTTAATATCCTTAGAACTCAGTGAAAGACAATGACCATATTGTAAGAAAAAAAAAATCCATTTCTCTTTATTTTTGCATTAAATCATTATTCTGCTTGAGGCTTAAGAGATTTATTTTTAAACTTCTGAATATAGAAGAATACTAGGTTTGCAGATCATTTTGGAAAAAATAATTTTAACACATCCTACATAAATGGCCTTTAAGAGAGTGAATTTAAATTTTCCTACTGTGCCGCTAAGCACCTTTGTATTAATAAGCAAAAGAAAAGAAACTGTCTACTACAGCAGTTGAAGTATCCTTTGGTTGCTCTATTGCAGTAAATGTAGAGCTATATAAAGGGCTACCAGGTTTTCAAAAACCTGTAACTCGAATTCTAAAGTGAGGCCAAAGATCACCTACCTCTACGTGTAAACCTAACTTAAATTCTAAGAAAAGGCTAAAGATCACTTCTACCTGTAATCATTTGAACCTGATTTCTCATTTGTACAAAAGAAAAAGGCTTTTTAAAATATTGCTGTTGAACGCATCATTTCAAAACAAGGTCATGCTACATCTGGGGAGCCAGGGAAGTAGAGGATGTGATGAAGAATGGAAAAAACAAAAACAAAAAACTGGCTTTCCTGACTTTCTTAGCCCTGGTATTTGAGACTTGAGTTGAATCAATAACAATAGGGCAATTCTGTAGTCTTTGAGTACACTAAACTTTTTTAACCCATGTTAAAAAAGAAAAGAAAAAAAGCCAAAAGTCAAGCTAAATTGTATTTCTACCCTTAAAATTGTCACAATATATTTAAAGATATCAGCCTTTAATATCACATACAATTGACTACCTTTAATTATCCAAAAATGATGTGTGCTATTTTTTTCATATATAAAACTCCCATTTTACCAGGAATATAGGCCAAATAGGTTTAATTATTCTGTTATGAGTAATGAAGGTGTTAGGATAAACACCTGATAACTAACAAATCAGTCTAAGTTGTGAGCACTTTAGTTAATTTGTTTTTTAATACAGATAATTGACTACAGAATTAAACCACAAACTAAAAAATAGAAATCACCCATGTATTATCATTCACCTCACAGTTAGTCTTTGCTCTTCCTAATTTTTCTTTCTGCCAGTAATTCAAATCCATGAATCTCTAAGATAGTTAACCTTTAAGGGAAGGATTTTTGTCTTTGTCCAGAATTTTAACATAGCAAAAGAGAAAAATAGGACATGAAGTCACATGATCTGGGGCCAAGTCTTGGTGAGGTAATAGAGGTAATGACTAAACTCTTAAAATTTTAAGTCTCTTCTCTGTAAAATGGGCCTAGCACCACCCAGCTCCCAGCATGATCATGAAGGTTAAATGAGATAATGTGCTGTTGGGCAAATAATTGGCAATAAATATCTTTTTACTTCCTTTAAAATATGAATATAATTTTCTGATAGAAGTTTGCTTTTCTTTTAGTGCTGGTTTTAATTTTTTCAACTTTTACTTTAGATTCAGGGAGCACATATGCAAGTTTGTTACCTGGTTTTATCGCATGATGCTGAGTTGTTGTTTTAAATTGCATCTAAGAAAGAAGTAAAAGAACCTCTATTTAAGTCACGTTAGAATTTATAACAAGTAAAATCAGCACCATGTACTTTAGAATCTGAGGGATAAGAAAATGGTTCATGTTATCTTTCAGGTTAAAAGATGCACTTGGATGGTCTAAGGGATTGAGGTCCTATTTTTCCCAGCTTTCTCACCTTTCACATTTCTTACTTTTATCCTAATGTCCTATTATCATATTTTCTGGATCTCATTCACATACTTTCTATAGGTCATAACTCCTGAAAACAATGAGAATTTGTTTCCAAATTGAGTGAAGTAGTCCAAATCTAAATACAACTGATGACTGGACTTTCAACCATATTTATTTCTTAATTATTTTAAAGTAAGTTATAGATAAAGTATTAATGATGTATTCAAAAAACTTTTATAAAATCTATTTATAAGTCTAAAATTATTATACTTAAAATATAGATATGCTTTTCTTCTTTCAGTCAGTTATAGTGTATTTTAAATATTCATTTCAGAAATACATGAATGCCAACATTAAAATAAACTAGTTAAAATTATCATATATATATATATATAAATATTCAGCTATATAACCTGAGTATGTGAGTATTTCTTTTAGGAAGGCTTTAGCTTCAAGGCATTCCTTTTAAACTCTTTCTAAGGTATTTCCCTAATTATGTTCCCACAATGTGTCACAAGAAAAATATGAATTACCATGATCTAAAATGATCATGACATCAAGTTTGAAAAACTTTTTACCACTTATGTTGTTAATCATTAAAAGAAATTATAGGCAGTTTAATTTCCAATGATTAATGAAACCACTTATACAATTTTTTTCACATTTTGGTATCAAAAACCTTTATTAAAACACTATTTTGAAAATGTGTTTTCTCGGTGGCTTGTACATCATATCTCAGAATGATTTTCTTTCATTTCCTAGAGCTCTATTTTTGCAAAGAAGATGTAAAGCTTCTTCCCAAAATTAATTATTTTAATTAAAAATAAAAAGTATTAGTCTTAAAGGCATCTGTGACATAAGCCATTCAGAATCTTTAATATACACAGGTCATATTAATATTCGTAATATATACTGTATCATATTCTTCCTACGTATGTTAGATCCTTGTAGTAAATAGGAAAAGGACAGATTCGATTTAAAACAAAATAAATCATCCTTGCTTTTTTCTTAAGAGGCAAACTATTTCTTTTTAACTAGAAAGTGTTTTATAATTATTCACTTGTTCACCATTCTTAATATAAAAAAGGAAAGTGTGTAAATTTATTTTATTAGTTGATAAGTTAAAACATGTTGAAAGAGTACAAATTGTGGTATTTTCATTAGAAAATATAAACAAAAACATTAAACTCTAAAATATTTTATTATAGATTGTTTTTAAATGTCTGCTTTCTCTATGAATTTAAAATGATTGACATGAGCACAATATTAAGTAAAAAATAAAACAGTTTTCCTGCCTGAAAGACTCCTGAATAAAGAGAAAATTATTTTTGGATTTCCCTCTTGATCAGATATGAAATATTCTGAAACGCCACCTCTATAATTTGATAAAAAGCTTGATATCTCCAAATGAAAATAGGACTCAGCACTTTCATTCTTCTGTCTCTAAAGGAACCTGGGTAAACTGATTTTTTTTTTTAAATGAAAATCTCAGGCATAAAGGTGGCAGTAATGAAGCAAGCTTAAATATGTGCTGACCTTTGAAATGAACTGCAATCCGCGTTGTTTGGCCAAGGATCTGACTGTGTTACTGTCTCCATCTATTTCTAGCATGAAAGATGTGGGGGTTGGAGCTGCTCTGCTCTCTGGTGGATGTTGACAGCATGGCTGCAAACACAGCAGCACCAAAAGAGACAGCTACATACCAGGGATTGAAAAATTAACCACACAGCTGTCACAGACAGAACTACAGCACAGATATGTTCTCAAAACCTTGATAGCAAAACAAATGATAAATATGTTTCAGTTTTCTAAATGCAGTATATTTTGTGTTAAGAGGAGCATTGCTGTTAGGAAGAGGAGGTAAATTGGCAATATATAAAAGTATTAAGTGATTTGATAAATCATTAAAAGTTTCGCTAGTTTTCTTAGGGAGTGCACACATAGAAAAGTAGACAGCCCCAAGAATCACACTTTTTGAATTAAATACATAGTAAAATTTTAAATAATTGTCAATGTTCCTGGAGTAACATTTTCTCATTATGATTTATTATTATTATTATTATTATTTTGCTTAGAATAAACACTTCAGAGATAACTAGTTTATGCAATATTGAAGGACATGTCTCTTTTAAATAATTCCTAGGGATTCTCAGAAGCTTTAAAGTACGGCCTAGCACAATCTCCTTTAGTTGTGGACTATCTAAAGGTCTATTCCTCAGTTTTATCAGCTATTAGTGGACTGCCTCTACAAACCTCACTTTTTAAAAAATGAAAAATGCATAGAAAGCATGCTGAAGAACACTAAAGCTACCACAGTTTGCAATATCACAATTAAGTGAAGTCTATATCTTCAGTATAATCTATAAGCACTTATAAGTGAAAATGGATTTCCTCATAGAAAAATTTAATACATATCTCCTTGTTCTAGTTTACCATAAATGTAGTCATCAACTCAATAGTCACTGACTAAAATCTCACATTGTGTTCAGCAACAAGGCGTATTAAGTGGCAGGAGATACGGTCCTTACAGTTGATGATTTTGCAGTCTTTGAAGAGTGGTATGTATGTAAAAAATATTAAATGACATAAGTCAATAGTCAGTGAAGCACTTGAGCATGTGGTATAATTGCATTTGATATGACAGAATCAAATTCTGATATTGGAATGATCCTGAATTACCATTTCTCACTGTGTTTTACATTCATTTGGATCACCTATTCCAGTCTCCTAACAACAACAAAAACAAAATACAGAACTTGAAAATAATATTTTCTTGCGGCAGGAATATAAAACTCGAGAATATTGAAAGGAATGCTTCTTAAAATTAGCTATACTAAAGGAAAATTATATATATATGTGTGTATATATAGACATATATATATTCCAAATCCCTGATCTAGCAATTTTTAACCTCAATAAAAAGGACTATTTCTATTCAGTCGTAAGCAGAGATTTTGATTGAGTTATGCCTCCTAGAGGAAAAAATTATGAGAAACCTGGATATAAAATATTGATTTCTTTATGGCCTGGAAAAAATGTATTTAAGGGAATTTTAAGGTACATATGAGTTAAAAACTATTTATAATATTTCCTCTCTCATTCAGCAAATTTTGGATTTCCAATGTATATCCCAGAAGTCACATTCTGTAAATGAGTAAATAATATAGGCACAACTTTTTTAAAAAGTGCCTTGTTGTACCTAAGTGCACTGCAGGACATCTGGCACATTTCATTCTGAAATGATGTTTATCCACAGAAATGCCATCAGTGGAAGATGTATTGAAAAGCTGAAGGTCTATTAAGGGAGTATGGGACAGCTGCATACATTCTGTAATCTGTATAAGGCCATGGAAATGACACAGCAATACCCCATCTGTGGCTTTGGTTTACAGAGCTTTGAATAAAAATTCAAGATCAAACTTCACTGGTTACAGAAAAGAAGAATGCTAAAAGAAAGCTGGCATTAATGGGCTCAAATATAAAGGTCTGTTACTATTACCTTCCTCAATATAAAATATTTTAGGGAATTTCTACACCTTCAATAAATACTAATACTATATATTCACCCGTTAATGTTATTTGAAAAACTGCTTGTGGAGAACTACAGTTTGCACTTTTATAATTTAGGCCATTTGTGAACAGGCTTAAAACTCACAGAAGTGCTAGGACGGAGTAGGGCAGATGTTCAAACTTCCCTATTTGGGCCTGCCAAGTCCTTCATTCTGGACCTACAATACCCCAGCCAATTCAAAACTCAATGTCTCTTAATAGAGATTACTAATCAAGCTGATTTATGTGGTAGTTTAGGAGGTGGGGTCATTCTTTTTTTAGTGGTGTTGTTTTTAAAGAAAGTTTAATGCTCACAAAAGCCTCAGATTGACAGCTCCACAAAATGGAAATTCACAGAACAGAAGTATCACATGCTAGGGGGATACAGCCGCCCCTTATGCTAACCTGCCAATTCACAATTTCAACCTGCAAGGATCTGCCACCGAATTCAAGAGATTAATTCAGTCCCTGTGCCCGTTCAATCCTTTGCCAATAAGGAGGCCAATTAGTTTCAACTACACTGGTTAGTTTACTTCTGCCTTTATTTTTTTCTAACGGGGGCATTTTCTCTCCATCATTTGGATGATTTTGACCCCCAATTCATTTCGGGTTACTATGAAATGGCTGTCAATCACTTGAAACCACAGCCTAATGTGAACCAAGGCCTGAGGTGAAAAGTTCAGTCATTAGCTATTGAAACCATCCAGCTGCCTACTGTGGTAAGTTTCATACAGCTCATAGGAAAACAACAATGAAATGCATAATGTTAACAAGTTCAAAGTCATATTGTAAATCTCTATTTAAAAATGACATAGTCAACTAATTAAACATGTTTAGCTGGCCTCAGTTAACTTCTAGTCTAAAAATATCAATTGCAAGCTTTCATTAACTCATATATATATTTCTTTTATGCATTCATAAAATAAATTTATCTCAGAAAAGTTATATTTCTGTCAAGAATTAAAATATGCACCATATTGAAATGTGACTTAAATTTCACTTTAGCCTTATAGTCCTAGAAAATAAATTCCCAGTAATGCTATAAAAGTGCAATGTTACCAAAAAAAGGTAAAGATACTTCTGAGATTTTTTTAAATTTAGCAAATGAAAATATTCTATGCAAATATGGTGCTACTAACACCTGAACTCCAAAGGATAGGAGAGAGATGAAAGAATAAACCAATAAATAGAAGAATAATCTATTCTTAGTAGGGCATAAATGTGTAGGGTTTTTTTCCAAAAGGAGAAATAGGTGAAATAACATTTTAATTCTTAACAAACATTTATTTCTGAAAAACTGCTAACAGAATGGGTTTTAATATTAGGAAGGGGAACAAAGAGCCTGAGGCATCTGAGGGAAGGGGGTGTGCATGATGAAGGAGGAAGAATCGCAGATGATTGATTGATCCTGAAGGCTTCTGTTGACATTGCCTTCGTGAATAAAGCATCTACTATGCCCCCAAGTCTTCCACTTGGCACAAGGCTAATGGGGCTTGCATATGCCAAAATAAACAATAGGTCTATAAACAACATGCTGGCAATGCTAGACAAAAATCGAGGCTGTGATTTTGGTAAATACATTTCTGAGCTATCCGTATTTATCTCCACTAAATTCAGAAACTTACAAGTTATTTTTTTCTCCCTGAACTGCACATTCAGGAATTCACAATAGCAACAGTTCTCTAGTCTACCCCTAGAGGGCAATAGAGAAGGCAAGAACATTGTGGTTTGTAGTCCAAAAAGGTGGAGAGTGGGTAGGGGGCAGAAATAAAAAAAATTTGAAAGGCAAGCAAACTTATCAGTACAGCATTTCCAAGGACTGACAGCCAATTTTACCTCTGTAAATCCTCAAAAAGTACTTACTGTTTTCATAAACCAAAAAAATTAATCCTATTTCTGCAACAATCTACTATAAATATCATTATCAATGCTTAGAACAATATCTAGAAAGTGTAGCTTAAAGAGAAGGAATGGCAACCAAAACCACTCAAAGAAAACCAAAAACTTTGAGTTAATGTGAATAACATTGTTTTTAAAACTTATTCAAAACTTTGTAATGTCCATATTTATACAAACACCTCTAAACTTAAAATAACCATTAACAATCACTGGCAATGTAAATACATGAATAATAAATCTGCTTTTATTTCCACTTGCATATTTATAAGGCATTTACATATGTATGAAGATCTTTTAAGTGTTTGTTTTGACTAATTCTAGAAATCAAAAAAACTTGCCAAAATAATACAGAGTTCCATATACCCCAACTCAGTTTCCCCTAGTGTTACCATTTTGTACTTAGACATAGTTATCAAAACCAGGACACTGACTTTTGTATGATAATATCAACTAAACTATCGACTTCATTCAGATTTCTCCAATTTTTCCACTAATGTCCTTTTTCTATTTTAGACGCCGCATTGCATTTCTTTGTTATTTTTCCTTAGGCTCTTCTAATCTATAATTGTTCCTCAGTCTTTCCTTATCTTTCATGACCTAGAAACTTTTTAAGTTGTGAGTTTTGGCAAGAATACCACAGAAGAGCTATTGTATTCCGTTCAGAACATCATTTCAACGGATTCATGTTGTCAACATGTGTTACAACTAATGTTAATGTTGATCGCTTGATTAAGGCAGATTTCTGACATTTTTAAAGCTAGAAACTTAATTATATTCTTTTTATACCAAAATTCACAGCCTTTTCAATGTACTTAATAACAAAAGCTTCCATACTACCAAAGTAGAATAGCCAAGCTAGTGACTCAATAATATTCCTTGAAAAATAATATATGCTATTAGTATAAACTAGTCCTTGAAGAATAGTATAAGCACTATGCTTGGTGGGCTCCTTAAGTGGAAAACAAGAGATGTTGCTTAAGTAAATATTATTGTTTTTTGTCCCTTTTTGTAAGACCCAAAGGCACTTCTTCAATATAAGAACATATATCCCCTCATATCATCGCCAAATTTGCATTATATCTATCACTCTACTAATGGTGACTTTTTGCCTGCTTGCTCTTCGAAACCAGCTCAAAACAGTTCAGAACCACAGGATGGAGAAAAGAGAGCTTCATGTCATATTTTCTAATGTCCTTTTGTGTGGCACAGTCACAGCAGAATGATCCCAGGTGAAGGGAACAGTTCAATGGGAAATAGCACTAATACAAGAGGGTCTCCAACTAAAACTACAATAGTGGATTGGTCTAGAGACCCTAAAACAACCCTCAGAGATATAAAGTGAGTATGAGACATCAGTTCTGGAGATCTGGAAAATCTCTGAGGAAATGCCCAATGGATCATTCAGGCTATGTCAACAACCACCGCAGTCTCTTGGCCTCTAGGGTGATTCCAGTGGAATCACTGTCTCCTATGCTCTTTATTGTTCAATTCTAATGTGATGTTCACTAGGAAGCATGCCCTGACCTCCTACCACCTACATCAGAGAGAAGCAATAGCCCCTCTTATTATATAATGTGTAGTGTCATATTACATTACCCCCTTTCACCATTCTGGCACTTATTTCTTAACATCCTTTTTCCTGACTATGCTGAGAGTCTTTAAGAATATGAATACGAAACATATTTGTTTCCCCAGTGCCACCAAGCAATGTGCCTGATATCTGTCGATACTCAACAAATGTTTCCCATGGCATATATCTAGCTGTTCTTTGGTTACACAGGGTTCAATCAATTTGGGATACTATGGAAGATTCTTTTGGCCCTTGTGAATAGGATAATATTGAAAGAAAATCCTATTGAAACAGGCAAATCATCTGAGGCTCCTAAAAGTAAAGAAGAATAATTTTTCACACATTATTTCTTTTAGATTTTTTCCCTTAAGTGTAATTTTAAAGTTCCACAGAAGCATAACAGGCCTTGTTCCACTTGAGACTCAATTGAAAATTGAGAATAGAAAGGATAAAATGCAATACTGATTTGCTTTAGCCACCAATTACAGAGGTTAAAGAAAAATATGTCTTTGGTCAGGTGCAGTTGCTCACACCTGTAATCCCAGCATTTTGGGAGGCCAATGTGGTAGTATTGCTCGAGTTCAGGAGTTTGAGACCAGCCTGGCCAACATAGTGAGACCCTGTCTCTATGAAAAATTTAACAAAAATTAGCCAGGTTTGGTGGCAAGCACCTACAATCCTAGCTATTCAGGAGGCAAAGGCAAGAGGATCCCTTGAGCCCAAGAGTTCAAGGTTACAGTGTACTATGATCATGCCACAGGAATCCATCCTGGGCAACAGAGTGAGACCCTGTCTCAGAGAGATAGAGAGGGAGAGACAGACATCACGTGCATGCACGCGCGCAAGAGAGAGAGAGAGAGAGAGAGAGAGAGAGAGGATGTCTTCTTTCTCTTAAGTATAGCATGGAGTGGCCACTACCTAAAAGATATAGACACTTTCTCTCTGATATACTCTGAATGCTATGATTAAAGGGCAGTAGAGAGGGAATAAGGAACCCATAGAGCCTCTGCTTAGAAGAAAGGAGATAGCAAGAGCAGAAATCATAGCAAGAAGAAAGAGAAGTACCTTGGAAGGACCTTGCCATTGAACCTGCAGGATAAGATTCTAGGACACTTACTTTAACTCAATTCAATGTTCATTTATAGCTATTATCATCTTGAAATCAGGAGTCCAGCTGGGAGAGAGCTATAGCTATTACTGAGAAATTAATTGAAAATGATTTTTATTTTAGGGCATTTTGTGTGCTTTGTTGTGTTTTAGGATGCAAGAGGAGGGATTATTGAAATCCAAAATTCACGCAAGTCCCATCTGTCCTTCAATTCAAATAACACTATCTCAAAATTTTAACCGAGATGTGACTGACAGTCTATTATGTACCAGTCACTGTGCTACATGCTAGAAATAAAAGGACGGTAACACAGCCTCTACATTCCAGAGTACTTACAAATCTCACTAAAGCAGCAAACTTCTCCTCTTACACAATGAGCCAGAACTATAGAATACAAACATAAACAGAGAATATGAGAAAACAGAAGCAGGAATAACTAACTTAAATAAATAAATCCAAGAACTAGAAGTCACTAATGAAGTGACAGAAAAATTATGCAGAATAACAAGGGGATAGAGAAAAATCTCACTTATTTCAAGAGCCTTACACTAACAGAACTCTATAAACCTATTATTTTTAGCAGTTTAATCTATAGATTTCCAAAAGCAGTCTGCATCAAGAATCTGAAATATATATAACTTTAAGGAAAGGATAAGCAAGAAAGAGGGAATAATAAAGGTTATGTTAGCCCTCCATTAAAACATACAACTGTCCCACATTTGTATTTTTAGACCAAAAAGTTTCAAGACAGAGATCTAGTGTCATGTGTGTTAACTCCACTAAAAGGTTGGCTTCATAACTCTTGACACACAGAGACAACTCACATTATTGTTGGGATAAATACTGTTCAGATACCTGAAGAAACTTCAGACTCAATTTGGATGGGCTGTCATTTGTCCTTTGTTTACCATGACTAAAACTACACTTACCCTGAGAGGTATGTCATTAAACTATCTGTAGCATGTCTTTTCTTTCTCTCACTTATTTTTGGACTGAACTGCTTAACATTTTCTCCTCCAGAGAAGAAGAAATAGTGCAGGATTTTGAGTCAACAGCAAGCCTCAGTGACACCAGTGGCCATAGAAAGCCATGTTTTTTGGTTACTACTCTTTAGGGTATTGGATTTTTGTTGAATCAGCTTTTGCATTTCAGATTCTAAAAACTAAAGTATGTATCATGTAATAAATTAGCAACCTACCAAAATTACTACTTAATATAGATCATAGTTGCTTTTGAATTTTGCTAGTCAGGAAAATTTTTTAAATTTGCATTCATCTTTAAAGACTAACACAGAGCAAAAGGTAGATAATTCATAAATTCAAGCTCAGAATTCTATGTTAGAGTCTTCCCAAACCAGTGTTCTGAGTTATTTAAGCAACGAAAAATATTCATTTCTGCATTTGAAAAATTAAACATTTAATTAACTACATTTATTTAAAGTCACCAAAAGTCTCATCTTGTCATGTCTAATAAACATATATGGCAGCATATTGGCAGCTCAGAATATTATATGTGCGTATAATCAGTTTCGATGAATAATATGTACAAATATCTCAAGGAATAAAATACATGAATCTTTGTACAAAACAGTTTTAAGTAATAACTTCATGAAGAATCAAAGACTATCCTATAAAACAAATTAGAGCTCAATAAAATTTTATTTATAGTATCCTAATCTCCCCCAAATAGTGTCTTGTGAGAAAAAAAGAAACAAAAAAGGCAGAATATTGATCATTTTTGAAGCATAGAGTTCATTATGCTGTCTTCTCTTTGTGTGTGTGTGTGTATGTGTGTGTGTGTGTGTGTGTATACATATTTGAAATGTTTGATTATAAAGAGTTTAAAAATAAATAATTAGAGTTTCAAATAGGTATACAGAACTTCCATTTCTGGTAAAATGCAGTAGATGTACTTTTTCCTATTCTTCGGTTATGTACAGTTGAAAACTCTGGATATTCCTATACAATGAATATAAGACTGGAAAGCAAAGGTAAAAGACTACTTGCAACCTCTAGACCTGAAGAATACCATGGTAGTAAGTTCCCTAGGTTTTTTTCTTGCCTTATACCAGAACTAAAGGTGAAGAAGCTGGAAACAAAAACTTAAACAGACACAGACCAAAGCCCCAACAAACGCTTTCTCTCTCTAGGAAAAGAATCAAGAAAGGGACAGCCTAGCCAGACAAAATGTTCAGATAATAACCATCCTACTATAGCCAAACACCACAGCAAAGACTGTGGCTCCAAGAACCAGGAAGATGTCAAACTGAATGAGAAAAGATAATCAATAGATGTCAACACTGAAGTAACAGAAATATTAGATGATCTGACAAATACTTTAAAGTAGACTTAATGAAAAGTCTTCAACAAGCTATTAAAATATGCTTTAAACAAATGAAAACAATAGAAACCTTCAGCAAAAAAAAAAAAAAGTAGATGTAAAGAAGAACCAATAGAACATTTGGAACTCAAAAATACAATAACTGAAACAAAAAAGCTCAGTGGGTGGGTTCCACGACAGAATGAATGTAAGGAAGAAAGAAAAGATTCAATAAAGTTGAAGATGGAATAATAGAAATTTCCCAATATAAATGTTATCACAATGGCAGAAATTGAAGTGATGCAGCCATAAGCCAAAGAAAGCTGACAGCTACCAGAAGCTAGAAAAGTCAAGAAACAGACCCTCCCATTACAGCCTCCACGGGGAGTGTTTATCTGCCAGTACCATTATTTCAGCCCAGTGAAACTGATTTTTGACTTCTTGCCTCCACAACTGTAAGAGAATAAATTTCTGTTGTTTGAAGCCACCAAATTTAAGATAATTTGATACAGCAGACTGGAATCTGCTACCATTAATGTGAGTAATGGGTGTTACCAGGTAGAAGAAAGAAAACTACAGGCCAATATCTTTTATGAACAAAATACTTATCAACCAAACCTAGCAACCTATGAAGAGAATTATACACCATAACTAAGTGGGTTTGAAAATATACAGAATGTGTTCTATAACCACAGTGGAACCAAACTAGAAATTGATAACAGAAACATAATGGAAAAAATCTACAAATATTTGAACCTAAACAACACACTCTAAATAATCTATGGTTCAAAGAGAAAATCTCAAAGGAAATTTTTTAATGTATTGACCTTAATGAAAATAAAAATACAACACATAAAAATTGTTTTAAGTGCGTTGAGAGAAAAATTTGTAGCACTAAGTGCATAGATTAGGAAAGATGAAGTCTCAAGTCAATAATCTAAGCTATCTCAAGAATCTAGAAAGAGAGAAGAAAATAAGTTCAAAGTAAGCAAAAGGAAGAAAATAAAAAAAGAGCAGAAATCAATGAAATTAAAAGCAAAGACAATAGAAAAAATCAAACAGCCGTTTCTCTGAAAAGAAAAACTCGTAATTCTTTAGCAAAACTAACAAAGAAAATAGAGAAAACATATAAATTGTCAATATTAGGAATGAAATAAGGGCTATCACTATGGATTCTGTGGACATAAAAAGATAATACGTAAATATTGCTAACAACTCTATAAATACAAACTTGACAAGTTAGACAAGATAAATCATTTCCTTAAAAAACCTAAATTATCACAACTCGTTCAATAGGAAATAGGTAATTTTAGTCACCCTAAAACTATTAAGGAAATTTGATTCGCAATTTTAAAACACTCCAAAAAATTCTCCAGGATCCGATGGTTTCGCTGAAAATTTTACCAAAGGTTTAAAGAAGTAATACCAAGGCTATATAATCTCTTCCAGAAAATAGAAGAGGTAACATGTCTGAATTCATTTCATGAAGCCAATATTAACCTATTAACAAACCAGAGAAAGACAATACAGAAAAACTATAGGTAATATTTCTCATGAATACAGATATGAAAAAATCCTTAACACAATATTAGCAAATAGGATTCAGCAATATTTTTAAAATGTGCACCATCATCAAGTGAGGTTTATTCTTAATATTGCTTTAGATAACATATTAAGAAAAATTATATGACCATATTAATTAATGCAGGAAAAGTATTTGACAAAATGCGTCACTTATTCATGATTAAAACTCTCAGAAAATTAGGAATGGAAGGAAATTCCCTCAACTTGATAAAGAACATCTATAAAAAATTTTTTAATGAAAAAGCTGTAAGTTGACATTATATTTAATGTTGATAGACTGTATGCTTTCCCTGCGATATCTGGAGCAAGGCAAGGATATCCACTCTCACCACTCTTATTCAACACATGCTACAAGTTATCTTCAGAACAATAAAGGAATAAAAATAAATAAAGCCATGCGGATTAGTAAGGAAGAAAGAAAACTCTTCCTAACTGTAGATGATGTGATTGTCTACATAGAAAATTCCAAGGCATCTACCAAAAAAAAAAAAAAAAGAATGAATAAGTGAACTAAGAAAGGTCAGAAGATATATGATAAACATGTAAAAATCAATTTTATTTCTATATATTAGTACTGAACACATGGATAACAACATTTTTAAAAATAATGCCATTTACATCAATGCCAAAAAAATGTAAATACCTAGGAGTATATTTAAAACATGTACAGGATGTGCATGGTCTAAATCTTGGCTGCATCAATATTAGTATCCTGGTTGTGATATACAACTTTGGTTTTGCAATACGTCACCACTGGGGAAAACTGGGTAAGATGTACATATAAACTCTCTGTATTATTTCTTACAGCTGTATGTGAATCTACAATTATCTCATATTAAAAGGTTTAATTTGTAAATGTTGGTATGTAGAAAACTGGTGCTGCACATTTCTAGGCTGTCTTCCCTACACTCCCACTTATATTTCCAGATGAATAAAAACTTCAGTAACAGGAAAATCTGGGTTTGAGTCACAGTTCTGCCACTTACTTGTTTTAAGACCTGTCCTCATCTATAAAATAGGTACAGTGATAATAATAATAATGATAATGTCTGCCTAAGAGGGTTGTTTTTAGGATTAAATGAGATCAGCATGTAAAGTGCTTGACAGTAAACTTAAATGTAAAATTAAGAATATGCTTTGCACAGATTAAGCCTTCAATATGACAGCAATGATGATGTTGATTATAGTGACTATCACATTTTGATAGGAATTCTGTCCATCTTATCATACTGATTTATGCTCTTCAGACCATTTTCCTGCCTTCTACTTCATGACACTATTTGCTTCAAATCATTTTTCTAGTCCACCCAACAAGATATCCACAAAAATACATCCAAAACTCCTAAAGCACTTTTGCCTATCCTCCAGCCTGCTTTTATTCCTGCATCCTCTATAGACATTAATATGCTCTTAGTTGCAAAATACAGAATTATTGCAAAGATTGTGAATGACAGCTGCAGGTTTAATCCAACTGGAAGATTTGTTTTGACTGAGTCATACAGGGTGGTTTTTCTGTTTCTAAATTATTTATTATCATTTGAAAATCAGTAGATTATCCATAAAGATTCAAATTTAAAACTCCTTTTAAGAAATTAGAGTACAGTTGCTTGAACCTCGGAGGTAGGGGTTGCAGTGAGCTGAGATTGCACCACTGCACTCCAGCTGAGGGACAAGAGTGAAACTCTGTCTCAAAAAAAAAAAAAAGGAAAAGAAAAGAAAAGAAATTAGAGTATAATATCAAACAGTACATGGCTCATATTTCGATGGCAGAAACCCACTGGAACCTCAGAGTAAGTGCACTCTTTAGACCAAATATGTGCTCACAATCCCCACAGTCTCCACCACTACCTAGTGACTTGCACATGTTCCCAACTCTAAATTACCTAACTGCTCCCTCTTTAATCACTTGAGTTTTCAACCAGCATAAACCTGTCATCCTGGACATCTTTATCAATAACTGTAACAAGCCAGTTACAGTTCCTTTCAATTTTCCACTCTGATTTTGGAGGATATATCCACTAACCTGGTTCAGACCCCAAGTATCTCCTACGTGGGCCACTGCAAGTGGTTCTCCTTGTTTCCAGTCTAGCCACTTATTTAATTCATTCCCTATGCTGCCTCCAGAGAGATTTTCTTCAAAACTCATAAAAAATGTGGTATGGTATGCTGGTGAGAACAAAAGACTCTGAAACTAGACAATCTGAGTTCTACTCTCACCTCTGCAACTTAGTAGCTATGATTCTTGAACAACTTGTTAACCTCACTGCTTGTTTCCTCAGCTATAAACTGGAGATAATAATTAACAGTCTATGTACATCATGGGATTCTTATGAGTATTAATTAAGTGAGTTAAAATATGTAAAGCACTTAAAATAGTGTTTGACATATAGCAAGAGCTATATGTTAACTGTTACTATTATCATCTCTCTCCCTTTTTCTTAAAATTACTTCATGGCTTCCCACTCCCTGCTGACAGTTCTTGCCATTTATGATATGACCACAAACTGTGTTTCTACTCTAATTTTCCATTTCTAGCCACACTGAATTACTTGCCATTTCTCCAAAATAAATCACCACTGTTACACCTCCAGACTTTTATATTTATTTTTCTCTTACTATGAGAAACACCATTCCCCATTTCCTTGGCTTGGAAAATTCAAGCTTTCTGCTTTGGAATCCAGGTCAAAGACACCACCTCTGTGAAGTCTTCCCTCTCAATCACACACTTAAACAAAATTCCTTCCACTGCATTCCAAAGACACTCTTTATATATGCTGTTAGAGTACTCATAACATATATCATGGTCGTTTGCGTTTATATTCCAATTCTGTTCTAACAGAGTTTTTATCTGTCTGACCTTTCCCAAATAATTTGACTTCTCTGTGCTTCAGTTTTCTCACCTGAAAGTGGAGATTATGATAGCACCTATCTCAAAGGTTTGTTGGGATTAAATAAAATAATATATGCAAAAGGCATGTCCAATATGTGAAACATAAAGCTTGGCACATATTTTTCCTATCATCATCATTATTATGAGTGTAATATTCAAATGAATAAATCTGGCACTGAACATTTTCTCGGCCCTCCTCTCTAAGCTGCCTCTGTTATTTCTAGAGAAGTGTAGGCTTTGATAACGAGAAAGCCAAAAGAATCCAAAAAGAATCATATGTTCCTAAAAGAAGGGAACTTTTCTAAAGCATCTTTCAGCACAGGACCTGGAAGTAGTAGGAGAGCCCTTAAATCTTCATTAAGTGAATAAGTATCCAGAGGAGAAAAGAAAATGAAGGCCACTGCTGTGTATATCCTATATATATGCCTATGTATATGCCCCAAATATTGTATACTTAAGCCAAAAAAATGTTTTTCCACTTCCTTCCCTGGCATCTTCTCTGGTATCTTATTCTTGGAAACCACAGACAGTATTATAATATTTTTATATACATACAGTTATAAGCAAAGACTTTACCAACAAATGCATTGAGGTTTATACAATGACTCTACCACTTCCTAGCTGTATGAACATGGATGAGACACACAACTCTCTGCATGTCAGTTCCTTGATTGTTATATGGAATTAATAATGCCTATTCTCATGCTTATTGTGAGGATTAGATGGGAAAGCATGATAGCACCATGTATACAGTCTGGCATATAGTATGGGGTCAATAATTGACAGCTATTAAGAGATTATCTTCTTTTCTATCATTTTTAAGTTCTCTAACAGATTTGGATTCTACGATTTCTACTTTTTAAAGGTAAAGGATCCACGATCTCTTAGAGGAGTCCTAAATATTCAGAGTTTAAATACAGTACAGGCTGGTGAAAACATAGGCAGGGGAATGGAGTGCCTACAGAAGGGCACTGGAGACAGAAAGATATTGTGTGTTTACGTATTTATGAACAATTTACTGTGCTAGAACATCAAGCATAAGACAAGGATTGTGGAGATGGAAGGCTAGAAGTAAGACAAGAGCAGATAAGGAAATCCTTGGGTGCCATGTTAAGGAGCTTATTCTGTAGGTTAAGTAGATCTGTATGAAGGTAGCAGAGAATTGATATGATTATATTTTTGTTTTACATCTATACCCCAGATGGCTATGTGGCATGTGATTCAAAGAAGAGATGGCTAGGGTCTCAGGGATCTGTTAGGATATTCTTCCAACCAATATTCAAAATTAGAGAAAGAAAGACCTAAACTAGGGCAGAGACAATGAAGATGGCAATAAGGAATAGTTTAAGAAATATTTGTGATGCAAAAATCAGCAGGATTTAGTAACTGATTGGAGCAGGGGTGAGGGAATGGGAAGAGTGACAGGTTTATGGCTTTCTTGACTGGTTTTTGGTACCATCAATTGAATTAGAGACTGAATGAATTGTTTTAGAGATGTTGACTTCAGCACTAAAAATGTTGAGCTTTAGGTTATTGAAAGCAACAGTGAAGCTGACCAGGAGACTTTGGAACATATAAGGACAAAAGTAGGTGTAGTTTTGGTTATTCAGAAAGTAGCATAATATTCCAAAGGGAAGAGCAGGCACCAGGCAATGTCAGAGGCAAGTATCAACTCTACATTTGGAGAATTATATACTATCCATACGTATCTTGGAATTTTTGTGTCAATATCATTTTTATTACTTATGGTGTTGAAGACAATGATGTAGGGTGCTATGCAGTTTGCAAAGGCCTTTCACCAGTGCTATTTCACTTCGTCTTTGAGGGAAATCTATCAGAGAGACATGAAAGCTCATTTCATAGGTGGAAAAAATGGGGTTTTGAATAGTTAAATTGTTTTCCAAAAACATAATGTCAACCAATGATTATATTCCAAACATTTATTCTGACTCTAAGTTGTGGTTTTGCTTGTTTGTTTGTTTGAGACAGAGTCTCACTCTGTTGCCCAGGCTGGAGTGCAGTGGCACAATCTCAGCTCACCGCAACCTCCACCTCCCGGGTTCATGCCATTCTCCTGCCTCAGCCTGCCAAGTAGCTGGGACTACAGGTGCCCACCACCACGCCCTGCTAATTTTTTATATTTTTAGTAGAGACGGGATTTTACCATGTTAGCCAGGATTGTCTCAATCTCCTGACCTCATGATCCGCCTGCCTCAGCCGCCAAAAGTGCTGGGATTACAGGCGTGACCCACCGTGCCCAGCTATTCTGATTCTAAGTTTTAACCACATTTATGATACCATTAGGACAAATGTTCAACCTAAGGATTTAGTCAGAGAAGTGTCTTCTACTAAATCACTGATTCAAACTAACCCTACCTATTGTCTTGAAAGTTAATTAGGTTCAATGTCATTCCTGTTGGTTGGAGAATCTCATCTATCGGTCTTTTGTTAATTGACCCTTATTATAAATATGCAAACAATATGGGAAGACAAAAGACAGTGTTTAAGAATTCAAACAATGAACTGAAATTTGGGGCTTGAAACCCATTTCTACCATTTACCAGCCATGTGATGTTAAGTAGTTATTTAATCACTCTGACACTCAGTTTTGTTACCAATATATTGGGGATAATGATAGGATATATTTCACATGGTTGTTGGTAAAAGGTTAGTGATTTAATACCTATAAAGTGCTTAGAATAATGCCTAGGCACTTAATGTTGTCTATCTTTATATTATTATTGAATTTGAAACATTACTATATGCACACATTCCCTAGTACCTGTTATGAAGCTGTTGATATGGCAAATGCCCATGGTCCACACTCCTGTTACACTCCTTTCTCTCTCTCAGCCTACACCTATGGCTTCATGGATGGTTCTCTAAGATCAGTTGACAGAGAAAGACAAAATTGAGTCTTAGTTTACGAGCAGTTCTACATGATATGTGGCCATCACCCAAAAGAAAATATCTGCAGCACTACAGCCCCTTTCTGACACATCACAGAAGAGCAGTGGTGAAGGAAAATCCTCCCATGGGACAGAACTCTGGGAAGTGCACCTACTTGTGCTCTTTGGTTGAAAGGAAAACTGACCAGAGGTGCAGCTATATACAGATTCAGGCACTTGGAAATAATGTGATTGTAAAATTTATGACAAATAAATTTGAGGAATAGGTATGTGAATAGATCTCTCTGAATGAGCAAAAATGTGAAAATATTTGTGTCCCATATGAATGCTACCCAAAAAGTGAACACAACAGAGGGAGATTTTAATAACTGAATAGATAGAATGACTCATCTGTGGACACCAGTCAGCCTCTTTCCCCAGTCATTCCCAGTGGGCTCATGAACACAGCGACCCTGGTGGAAGGGATGGATGTTATGCAGGGACTCGGCAATATGACTTCCATTCACCAAGCCTGACCTGGCCATGATTACCACTGAGTGCCCAATCTGCCAGCAGCAGAGAGCAACAGTGAGCCCTCAATATGACATCCTTTCTAGGGATAATCAGACAGCTACCTAGTGACAAGTTGATTACACTGGACCACTTTGATTGTGGAAGTGGAAGCATTTGTCCCTATCAGAATAGACACTTACTCTGGATATGGATTTGTCTTCTCTCCACGATATGCTTATGCTAAAATTACCAACCATGGAATTACAGAATTCCTTATCCACTGTTATGGCATTCCATAATGGCCTTATCCACCATGATGGCATTCCACACAGCATTGCTTCCAATCAAGGAAATAATCCCCAGCAAACTATATGTGACAATAGGCCCATGTTCATGAAATTCACTGGTCTTACCATATCTCCCACCATCCTGAAGCAGCTTTCTTGATAGAACAGTGCAATTGTCTTTTGAAGACTCAGTTATAGCACCAACTAGATGAATAGAAATACCTTTCAGGACTGGGGCAAGATTCTCCAGAAGGCTGTATATGGCCTGAATCAGTATCCAAAATATGGTGCTGTTTCTCCAATAGTCAGGATTCAAGGGTCTAGGAATTAAGAGTGAAAATGAGAGTGACACCACTCATTATTACCCCTAGTTACCCACTAGCAAAGTTTTTGCTTTCTTTTTCAGTGATTTTATAATCTACTGGTCTAGAAGTCTGTTTCAGAGAGAAGAATGTTACAACCAAGAGACACAACAACCATTCCATTGAATTGGAAGTTGAGAGTGCCAACTGGCAACTTTGGGCTCCTCATGCCTCTGAATCAACAGGTAAAGAAGAGAGATAATGGTGTTGGATAGGGTAATTGGTCCTGACAACAAAAGAGACATTGGACTATGGCTCCACAGTGGAGGTAAGGGAGAGTATACCTGGATTATAGGAGATTCCTTTGGGTATCTCTTAGTATTACCAGGCCCTGTGATTAAGGTCCATGGAAAACTATAACCCAATCCAGGCAGTACTACAAATAGCCTAGACCCTCCAGAAATAAAGATTTTAGTCACTCCCCACCCCCACCCCAGGTAAAGACCCATAACTAGCTGAGGTTCTTGCTGAAAGCAAAAGAAATACAGGATGGACAGTACAAGGTAGTTATAAATACCAGTTACTACCACATAACCAGTTACAGAAATGAAAAATTTAGGGACTTGGGGTAGAGCAAGACGGTGGAAGAGAAGGTTCTACCAATCGTCCCTGTAGCAAACACAATTTAACAACTATCCACACACACACACTATAAGAACAAAGAAAAAGGTGAGCACTCAGAGTTCAAGGTTTTAACTTCATATTGTTGAAAGAGGCCCTGAAGAGATAAGAAAAACAGTCTTAAATCACTGACGCCATCCTTCCCCCAGCCCCTGGCAGCAAAAGCATGGTACAGAGTGCTTTGGTGATTGGAGAGAGGGAGATCCTAGCATTTGTTAGGCACTGAACTCAGTACTACTCTATTATAACAGAAAACAAAACTGGACCAAACTCAGCTGATGCCCACCCACAGAGGGAGCATTCAAACCAGTCCTAGCCAAAGGAAAATCACTGATCCCAACAGTCTAAACTTAAGTTTCCAAAAGCTTCCCTGCTGTGGGTTAAAGTATTTTGGGGCCGAGATAAATTTGAAAGGCAGTCTAGGTCACAAGGACTGTAATGCCTAGGTGAGTCCTAGTGCTGAACTAGGCAGGCCTAGGGACAGGGAACTGGGTGGGGAGGGTGGGGAAGGGGGCTCAGTAGGCTGACCTACTGAGACACCAGCTGGAGCAGCTAAGGAAGTGCTGGCATCACCTCTCCCCTAACACTAGTATGCACAGCTCACAGCTCCAAAAAAGACCCCTTCTCTCTGCTTGAGGAGAAGAGAGGGAAGAATGGGGAGAACTTTATCTTGTATCTAGGGTACCAGCTCAGTCACAGCAGGATAGGGCACCAGTGAGAGTCATGAGGCTCCCTTTCCAGGCCCTATCCTGGCAGGATTCATCACCTGCTAACTGAACAGACCTTAGGGCCTGAATAACCAGCAGAGAAACCCAGGTACTACGTCAAGGGCCTTTGGTAAGACTCTGAGGCTTGCTGGCTTCAGGTGAGACTGAGCACATTCCCAGTTGTGGTAGCTACAGGGCAAGAATCCTTTCACTTGAGAAAGGTGAAGGGAAAAGAAAAGGGTGCTTTGTCTTGCACCTTAAGTGCCAACTCAGTCACAGCTGGGTAGAACACCAAGTGGGCTCTTGGGGTCCCCAACAAGACTTGGCTCTTGCATCCAAAAGGGAAGCCCACTGCCCAGAAAAGTGGGTGCCAGGTCAGGCAGCATTCACCACAAGTTGACTGAAGAATGCTTGGGCTTTAAGGGAATGTCAGTGGTAGTCTGGCAGTACCCTCTGTGGGTCTGTGGTGGCAGTGACCATGGGGCGAGGCTCCACTGCCTTTGGAAAGGGGAGGGAAGAGTGGGAAGAACTGTGTCTTGTGGTTTGAGTGCCAGCTCAGTCACAGCATAAGAGAACACCAGAGAGACTTCATCAGAGAGACTTCTGAGGTTTTTGACTGTAGTCCCTGGCTCCCAGATCAGATAGCACCTCCAGATTAACACAGAACGTGGGGGAGCTTACTATCCAGAAGGAAAAGACACAGGCCTGTCCAGTTTGCAACCTTCTGATTGTGGAGCTCCAGGGCTTTGAGAAAACACAGGCTATAGCCAGGAAATAATTACAGTAGGCCTTGGCTATACTGTAGCCAAGTAGGCAAGACCCAGTGCTATACTGGCTATAGAAGGTCTGACCTAGCACAGTCATACTGGTGGTAACCACAGGAGTGTTTGTGTCACCCCCACCCCCAGCACTAGGTGGCTCAAACAGACACAGGGACTGCATACATTTGGGAGAAAGTAAAAAAAGAGAACAGGAGTTTCTGCCTGGTAATCCAGAGAATAATTCCGGAATTCGTCCAAGACCATCAAGGAGGTACCTCTGCGAGTCTGCAAGAACCACAGTATTACCAGGCTTACAGTGTCCCCTAAAGTAGATACTGCTTACATCACAACAACCAAGTTTTTTTTAATATCTGGAAAGCCTTCCCTAGAAGCCTGGGTACAAACAAGTCCAGACTGAGAAGACTACAATAAATACCTAATTCTTTAATTCTCAGCACAGATGAACATCTACAAGAATCAACATCATCCAGGAAAACATGATCTCACCAAATGAACTATATAAGGCACCACAGACCAATCCTGGAGAAACAGAGATATGTGACCTTTCAGAGAGAATTCAAAATAGCTGTGCTGGGGAAATTCAAAGATAACACAGAGAAGGAATTCAGAATTTTATCAGATAATGTAACAAAGACATTGAAATAATTAAAAAGAATCAAGCAGAAATTCTGGAGCTGAAAAATGAAATTGCCACACTAAAGAATGCATCAGAGTTTTCCAATAGCAGAATTGATTGAGCAGAAAAAAGAATTAGTGAGCCTCAAGACTGGCTATTTGAAAATACACAGAGGAGACAATGGAAAAAAAATGAAGCATTCCCATAAGATCTAGAAAACAGCCTCAAAAGGGAAAATCTAAGAGATATTGGCCTTAAAGAAGACATAGAGAAAGAGATAGGATATAAAGATTATTCAATGGGATAATAATAGAGAACTTCCCAACCCTAAAGAAACAATATCCAAGAATGAGAAGGTTATAGAACACTAAGCAGATTTAACCTAAGGAAGACTACTGCAAGGCATTTAATAATCAAATTCCCAAAGGTCAAAGATAAAGAAAAGATCCTAAAAAGCAGTAAAAGAAAATAAACTAATGACATACAATGGAGCTCCACTACAGCTGTCAGCAGACTTCTCAATGAAAACCTTATAGGCCAAGAGAGTGGCATGATATGTTAAAAGTACTGGAGGTAAAAAACTTTTACTCTAGAATAGTATATCCAGCAAAAACATTCTTTAATAATAAAGGAGAAATAAAGGCTTTTCCATACAAATAAAAGCTGAGGAATTTCATCAACATCAGACCCATCCTACAAGAAATACTAAAGAGAGTACTTCAATCAGAAAGAAAAGAATGTTAATGAGCAATAAAGAATCATCTGTGTAAAACTCACTGGTAATAGTAAGTACAGAGAAAGAATGCAAACTATTATAACATTGTAACTATAGTATATAAACTACTATTATCTTAAGTAGAGAAAACTAAATGATAAACCAATTAAAATAACTACAACAACTTTACAATATATAAACAGTAGAATAAGATATAAATAGAAATAACATAAAGTTAAAAAACAGAAAAACAAAGTTAAGGTGTAGAGTCTTTATTAGTTTGGTGTTTTTTTTTTTTTTTTTTTTTGCTCCCTTGTTGTTTTATACCAATAGTGTCAAGTTGTTATCAGCTTAAAATAATGAGTTATAAAATAGTGTTTGCAAGATTCATGGTAACCTCAAACCAAAAAAAATACAACAAATACATATAAAAAGCAAAAAACTAAATCATATCACCAGAGAAAATCACCTTTACTAAAAGCAAGACAGGAAGAAAAGAAGAAAGAAAAGACTACAATACAACCAGAAAACAAATAACAAAATGACAAGAGTAAGTCCTTACTTATCAATAATAATAATAAATGTAAATAGACTAAATCCTCCAGTCAAAAAGATATAGAGTGGCTGAACGGATTTAAAAAAAGAAAAAGACCAATGATCTGTTTCCTACAAGAAACACACTACACCTGTAAAGAAACACATAGACTGAAAATAAAGAGAGGAGAAAAGATATTCCTTGACAATGGAAACCAAAAAATAGCAGGAATAGCAGGAATATATCAGACAAAGGAGATTTCAAGACAAAAACTATAAGAGACAAAGAGGGTCATGATATAATAATAAAGAGGTCAATTAGCAAGAGGATATAACAATTTTAAAAATATGTACACCCAACAGTGGAGCACCCAGACATATAAAGCAAATATTATTAGAGCTTAAAGGGGAGATTGACTTCAATATAATAATATCTAGAGACTTCAACACTGCACTTTCAGCATTGGACAGATCTTCCAGACAGAAAATCCACAAAGAAATATTGGACTTTATCTGCACTATACACCAAATGGACCTAATAGATATTTACAGAACGTTTCACCCAAAAGCTGCAAAAGGTGATATGATTTAGTTTTTTGCTTTTTATACGTATTTGTTTTATTTTTTTTTTATTTTTATTTTTTTTTGGTCTGAGGTTAACATGAGTCTTGCAAACACTATACCATGTGCTTATTTTCCTCAGCACATGGATCATTCTCAAAGGTAGACCATATGTTAGGTCACAAAACAAGTCTTAAAATACTAAAAAAATTAAAATAATAGTAAATATCTTCTTTAATGACAGTGGAATAAAACTAGAAATCACTTAAGGATTTTGGGAACAATACCAACATGAAGACATTAAACAATACGTTCCTGAATGACCAGTGGGTCAAAGAAGAAATTAAGAAGGAAATTGAGAAAAAAATTGAAACAAATAATAATAAAAACATAAAATAGCAAAACATAGGGGATACAACAAAAGCAGTACTAAGAGGGAAGTTTACAGCTATAACTGCCTGTTAAAGAAGGAGAAAAACTTCAAATAAATAACCTAACAATGCATGTTAAAGAATTAGAAAAGCAAGCATAAAACAAACCCAAAATTAGCAGAAGAAAAATAATAATAAAGATAAGAGCATAAATAAATGAGATTGAAATGAACACAACAATACAAAAGATCAATGGAACAAAAAGTTGGTTTTTCGAAATGTTAAACAAAATTGATAAACCTTTAGCCAGACTAAGAATAAAAGAGAGAAGATTTAAATAAATAAAATCAGGGATGAAAAACGAAACATTACAACTGACACTGCAGAAATTCAAAGGTTCTTTAGTGGCTACTATTAGAAACTATATGCAAATACACTTTAAAATCTAGAAGAAATTAATAAATTCCTAAATACAAGCAATGTACCAAGATTGGTCCATGAAGAAATCTAAAACATTAACATACCAATAACAAGTAACAAGACCAAAGCCATAATAAAAAGTCTTGCAGCAAAGAAAACGCCAGGACCCAATGATTTCACTGCTGAATTCTACCAAATATTTAAATAAGAACTAATACCTATCTTACTCAAACTATTCTGAAAAATAGAGGAGGAGGGAATACCCCCAAACTCATTTTATAAGGCCAGTATCACCCTGATACCCAAACCAGACAAAGACACATCAAAAAAAGAAAACTACAGGTTCACATCTCTTATGAATAGCCATGCAAAAATCCTCAACAAAATACTAGCAAACCAAATTCAAGAATACCTGAAAAAGATCATTCATCATGGCCAAGTAGAATTTGTCCCTGGGATACAAGAATGGTTCAACATACACAAATCAATCAATGTGATACATCATATCAACAGAACGAAGGGCAAAAACCATATGATAATTTCAATTGATGCTGAAAAACGATTTGATAAAGTTCAATCTCACGTCATAAAAACCCTCAAATAACTGAGTATATAAGGAACATACCTCGACATAATAAAAGCCATATAAGCAGACCCACAGCTAGCATCATACTAAATAGGGAAAAACTGAAAGCCTTTCCTCTAAGATACGGAACACAAAAAGGATGCCCACTTTCACCACTGTTATTCAACATAGTACTGGAAATCCTACCTGTACTTAAAATTAGAATTAGAAAGAAAGAAATGAAATTATCCTTGTTTGCAGATGATATGATTTTGTTTAGAAAAACCTAAAAAGTCCCCCCAAAAACTATTAGAACAGATAAACAAATTCAGTCAAGTTGCAGGGTACAAAATCAACCTACAAAACCCAGCAGCATTTCTATATGCCAACGGTGAACAATCTCAGAAAGAAATTTAAAAAGTAATTCCATTTGCAATAGCCACAAATAAAATTAAATAAATATGAATAACATTAAATAACTATGAATGAAAACCATAAAACACTAATGAGTGAAATTGAAGAGGACACAAAACTACGGAAGACATTCCACGTTCTTGAATAGGAAGAATCAATATTATTAAAATGTCCATACTACCCAAAGTAAACTACAGACTCAGTTCAATCCATATCAAAGTACCAGTGACATTCTTCACAGAAACAGAAAAAGCAATCCTAAAATTTATATGGAACAACAAAAGACTCAGAATAGCCAAAGCTATCCTGACCAAAAAGAACAATACTGGAGGGATCATATTATCTGACTTCAAATTACACTACAGAGTTATAGTAACCAAAATCACATAGTATTGGCATAAAGAGACACATAGACCAATGGAACAGAATAGGGAACCCAGAAACAAACTCACACACCTTCAGTGAACTCATTTTTGACAAAGTCCTTTTCCCCAGAGAACATGCATTGGAGAAAAGACAATCTATTCAATAAATCATTCTGTGTAAATTGCATATCCAAATGCAGAAGAATGAAACTAGACCTCTACCTCTTGCCATATACAAAAATCAAATCAAAATGGATTAAAGACTTAAATCTAAGACCTCAAACTATGAAACTACTACAAAAAAACACTGGTAAACTCTTCAGGTCATTGGTCTGGCCAATGACTTCTTGAGTAATACCCCGCAAGTATGGCAACCAAAGCAAAAATGGACAAGTGGGATCACATCAAGTTAAAAATCTTCTGCACAGCAAACGATACAATCAACAAAGCAGAGACAACCCAGAGAAAGGGAAAAATTATTTGCAAACTACCCATCTGACAAGTGATTAATAACTAAAATGCATAAGGAGCTCAAACAACTCTACAGGAAAAAATTTAATAATCCAAGTGAAATATGGGCAAAATATTTGAGTAGACATTTCTCAAAAGAAGACATACAAATGGCAAGCAGGCATATGAAAAGGTGCTTAACATCATTGATCATCAGAGAAATGTAAATCAAAACTACAAAGAGATATCATCCCATTCCAGTTAAAATGGCTTTTATCCAAAAGACAGGCAATAACAAATGTTGGTGAGGATGTGGAGAAAAGGGAATCCTTGTACACTATTGATGGGAATGAAAAATAGTACAACCACTATGGAGAATAGTTTGGAGGTTCCTCAAAAAACTAAAAATAGGGCTATCATATGAACCAGCAATCCCACTGCTGAGCATATATCCAAAAGAAAGGAAATCAGTACATCAAAGAGTTATGTACATGAGAAACATATTCCTATGTTTATTGCAGCATCGTTCACTATAGCTAAGATTTGGAAGTAACCTAAGTGTTCACCAATGGATGAATGGACACAGAAAATGTGGAACATATACACAATGGAATACTATTCAGCCATAAAAAAGAATGAGATTCTGTCAATTACAATAGCATGGGTAGAACTGGAGATAATTATGTTAAGTAAAATAAGTCAGGAACAGAAAGACAAACATCTCATGTTCTTACTTATGTGTGGGATCTAAATATCAAAACAATTGAAGTCATGGACAGAGAGAGTAGAAGAATGGTTGAAGGGTAGTTAGGGGCTGGAGGGGTGGTTGGGATGGTTAATGGGTACAAAAAACTAGAAGAATGAATAAGGCCTACGATTTGATACCACAACAGGATGACTACAGTCGATAATAATTGTACATTTTAAAATAAGTAAAATTTTGAGTATAAATTGGACTGTTTGTAACAGAGGATAAATGTTTGAGGGGATGGATACCCTATTCTTCATCATGTGATTATTACACATTGCATGCCTGTATCAAAACATACCATATACCCCATCAATACATACATCAACTATGTACTCACAAATATTAAAATTAAAAATTAAAAAATGATAGCTCCTGTACAAAAACTCAGATTATTCTTGGGGTAAAACCAAGTTTTCACATTACTAGTTTGATGAGCATTCACTTGTAGTAGATGCTATAACAGAAAGATCTCTCAGGGTGGCCAGTTATGGGATCATTTTCAGTTTGCCAAATGATAGTATTTTAAAATAGAAAGAGTTATTTTATCTTATTTTATTTATTTATTTATTTATTTAGAGACAGAGCTTCACTCTTGTTGCCCAGGCTGGAGTGCAATGCCACGATCTCGGCTCCCCGCAACCTCACCTCCTAGATTCCAGAAATGCTCCTGCCTCAGCCTCTGGAGTAGCTGGGATTACAGGCATGTGCCACCACGCCCAGCTAATATTGTATTTCTGGTAGAGACGGGTTTCTCCATGTTGGTCAGGCTGGTCTCAAACTCCCAACCTCAGGTGATCCGCCAGCCTCGGCCTCCCAAAATGCTGGGATTATAGGCATGAGCCACCGCGCCCGGCTGAAAGAGGTTTTTTTGTAAATATTAGGTTGGTGCAAAAGTAATCACGATTTTTGCCATTAAAGGTAATAATAAATAAGAGCAACATATGTATAAGAACTCTTCCAAAATAAAAAAATGAGGATGTAATCATTATGAGTATTTCCTCCTTAATTTTTATGAATATGTTTGCATGTAAATATAACCGTATCAGCAAACTATCTTTGTTTTCTATTTCCTTATCATTAACATAAGATGTTACATAATTTATGTTAAGTCAGTATGTATTAACGTAAGATGCATATCAGTATTTAAGCACAGCCAGTCCTTCGTATCCACACGTTACACATCCACGGGGTCAACCAACAACAAATATAAAATATTTTGGAGAAAAAAAGCACCTGTACAGGACATACACAGATTTTTTTCTTGTGATTATTTCCTAAACAATTCAGTATAACAACTATTCACATAGCATTCACGTTGTATGTATTAAGTATTATAAGTAATCTAGAGATATTTAAATTATATGAGAGGACATGGATAGGTCATAAGCAAGTATTATACCATTTTCAATCGGGGACTTGACACCTGCAGATTTGTTATTCATAGGAGCTCCTGGAACCAATCCCCCACGGATACTGAGGAATGACTGACTGTATTGTTAATTTTACATGATAATATTTAAGTTATGGGATATCAAGAAAAGAGTAAACATCACCAAAGGACTTTACCTCCTCATCTAAAGAAAGGATTAGTGTGTTTTTGTTTGTACACACGATACTTGTATCATATTAGGTAGAATTACGACCTTGCTAGTATCTTTATTTGAAATTAAATTTGATTAAAGGAGATGTATATGGGTGCCAAGTTGACAAGGGGCAGACTTGTGATGGTTAATTTGTCACAAATTAACAGTTTGGGCAAATGGATGCCCAGATAGCTGTTAAACATTGTTTCTGGGCGTGTTTGTGAGGGTGTTTCTAGATGAGATTAGAATTTTAATTGGTTGACTGAGTAAAAACGATCACCTGCACCAATGTGAGTGGGCACCATCCAATCTATTGAGGGCCTCATGGGACAAAAAGGCAAAGAAAAGGCAAATTCACTCTGTTTCAGCTTGGACACCCATCTTCTGCCCTCAGACATCAGTGCCCCCGGCTCTCAGGCTTTCAAACTTGAACTGAATTATACCACCAGCTTTCCTGGTTCTCTAGCTTGCAGATTGCAGATCGTGGGCCTTCTCAACCTCTGTAATCCCATGAGCCAATTTCTACCTTTTATCTACAGGCACGCCTTGTTTAATTGCACTTCATTTTATTGCTCTTCGCAGATGGGATTTCTACAAATTGAAGATTTGTGACAACACCACATTGAGCAAGTGTATAACATGTGCTCACTTCATGTTTCTGTGTCACATTTTGGTAATATTTGAAATACTTTAAATATTTCCATTATTATTATATCTGCTATGGTGATCTGTGATCAGTGATCTTTGATGTTGCTACTGTAACTGTTTTGGGATGCCATGAAGTGTATTCATTTAAGACAGCAAACTTAATTGATCAGTTGTGTGTTCTGACAGCTCCATTCATCCCCCCATCTCTCATCCTCTCCTTGAGTCCCCCTATTCTCTGAGATACAACAATATTAAAATTGGGCCAATTAATAACCCTTCAGTGGCCTCTCAGTATTCAAGTGAAAGGAAGAGGCACGTACCTCTCACTTTAAAATCAAAAGCTGGAAATGATTAATCTTAGTGAGGAGGGCATATTGAAAGCTGAGCTACACCAAACAGTTTTGTCCCAAACAGTTAACCAAGCTGTGAATGCAAAGGAAAGATTCTTAAAGGGAATTAAAAGTGCTACTACAGTGGACACTTGAAAGATAAGAAGGTTAAACAGCCTTACTGCTGATTTGAAGAAAGTTTTAGCAGTCTGAATAGAAGGTCAAACCAGCCAGAACATTTGCTTAAATTTTCCCATTTAGAAAAAAAAAAAAAAGGTGCAGCTTGCTGCCAGCACACATTTAAATTTACATAAACACACTCTTTGAGGCTGAAGCAAATCTGACTGATTTTTAGTGTGAAAATAAAATATAAAAACTGTTCTTGGAGTTATTTATAAACAGAACTAACATCAGAATCATCTATTTCAGAAAAATTGAATTCATCAAATGAATCCGGCCAGTAACTGTTCAAGAAAGATGTTAACATTACTCATAGAAATGCTGCGTTTTCTAGGATTTGACATTTTCAGAGATCGAGAATTACTACATTTGTCAATGGACATACCAGTACTAAAATCAGAGGGTTATAAGTAAAATGATGTCTTTTGTTTCCAAAGTTGATAAACTAGAGTGATGCGAAAATAATAATAAAAGTGAGATATTTCACAGCAAAGTTATTTTGGGGTAAATGCTGAAGCTACAAGTGCCACTGGTGAGTATTCTTAATGCAAACGGGAAAATAATTAAATCAAATCCTAATCCAGAAGGAAATCCTAGCTCCCTTTAATTATATTAAGGCTGAGAGAGGTGAGGAAGCTGCAGAAGAAAAGCTGGAAGTTAGCAAAGGTTGGCTCATGTGGTTTAAGAAAAGAAGCCATCTCCATAACACAAAAGAGCAAGGTGAAGCACCAAGTGCTCGATGTAGAAGCTGTAGCAAGTTGCTCAGAAGATCTAGCTAGCTAATATCATAGACTAAGGTGGCCACACTAAACAACACATTTTCCACATAGAAAACAACAGCCTTCTATTGAAAGAGGATGTCACCTAGGACTTTCATAGTAGCAGAGGAGAAGTCAATACCTAGCTTCAAAGCTTTGAAGGACAGCCTGACTCTTTTATTAAGGGCTAATGCAGCTGGTGACTAGAAGTTGAAGCTAATGCTTACTTACCATGACACAAATCCTAGGCCCCTTAAGAATTATGTTAAGTGTACTCTGCTTTTGCTCTGTAAATGGAAGAACAAAGTCCTCATGATGGCATGTTAGTTTACAGCATAGTTTGCTGGATATTTTGAGCCCAGTATTGAGATATACTGCTCAAAAGATTCCTTTCAAAATATTATTGTTTATTAACAACACACCTAATCACCCAAGAGCTCTGATGGGTACAAGAAGACTCATGTTGATTCCATGCCTGCTAACACAACATCTATCTTGCAACCCATGGATCAAGGAGTTATTTCAACCTGCAAGTCTTATCAGTTAAGAAATACATTTTTGTAAGGCAATGGCTGCTACAGATCATGATTCCTGGGATGCAACTGGGTAAAGTAAATGTGAAACATTCTGGAAAGGATTCACCATTCTACATGCCATTAGAAAAAAAAAAAAAAAAGACATTTGTGATTCATAGAATGAGATCAATATGTCAACGTTAACAAGATTTTGGAAGAAGCTGATTCCAACCCTCACGGATGACTTTGAAGGACTGAAGACTTTAGTGGAAGATGTAACTGCAGATGTGATACAAAAAACAGGAGAATCAGAATTACAAGTGAAGCCCAATGATGTGACTAAACTGTTGCAATCTCATAATCAAACTTGAATGGATTAGGATTTGCTTCTTATGGATGAGCAAAGAAAGCAGTATTTTCTTAGAGATAAAATGTAATTCTGGTGAAGATGCTGTAAACATTGTTGAAATGACAACAAATAATTTAGAAAATTTCATACGCTTAGCTGATAAAGCAACAGTTGGCTTTGAGAAGATTGATTCCAATTTTGAAAGAAGGTCTACTGTGGTTAAAATGCTATCAGAGATTTCTACATATAAATCTTTCATGAAAGGAAGAGTTAATCAACGCAGCACATTTCATTATTTTCTTCTGTTAGGAAACTGTCACAGCCACCTCAATGTTCAGCAACTACCATCCTAATCAGTCAGCAGTCATCAACATGCAGACAAGAATCTCCACCAGCAAAATGGTTACACCTCACTGAAGGCACAGAAGATCATTAGCATTTTTTAGCAATAAAGTATTTTTACTTAAGGCATATACATTGTTTTTTGAGATATAATGCTATTGCATATTTAATAGACTACAACATAGTGTTAACGTAACTTTCATATGCACTGGGAAACTAAAAAAAATTATGTAACTCACTTTATTGTAATATTTGCTTTATTGTGGTGCTATGAAATCAAACCCACAATATCTCTGGGGAATGCCTATATGTTTTTATATATACATGTTATATATATGTATATACATATGTATATACATACATATATAACATACATATATTCTTATTATATACATATATAAATGTAATCTATATATGTATGTATACATTTTATATGTATATGTATGTATATATACATATATACAATATATGTGCATATATTGACATAGTAATATACTGATATATTAAATATATATGATATATACATGTACATCAATGTATTACTATATCAGGTAATATATGTTTATGTATAGTATATATGTACCTATACATATAATATACAATAAACATAGTGTGTATATACACGTATTTTATATATACATCATATGTGTGTATGTATACAATATACATAGTGTATAGGCATATATTTTATGTATTTGCATCATATATGTATATTGTATATATACACTATATACAATAAAAATATATGCATATATGCACTATATACAATATACATATATACTGCCTATATATTTTTACATAATACATATGTATACCGTGTATATGTATATGTATGTATATTATATATACACTTATATGTATATACATCATATATGTAATGTATCATATATAGTTAATATGTGTATATATGTATATAGCATATATGTATTATGTATATGTATATATGTAGTATATATTATATTATGTAAATATCACCATATAATATACATACATTATACATATGTATATACATATGTATATATTTAATCCCTTTTTTTCAATTTTTAAATTTCACTTTAAGTTCTGGGATACATGGGCAGAACACACAGGCTTGTTACACAGTTATACACGTGCTATGGTGGTTTGCTGCACCTGTCAACCTGCCATTTAGGTTTTAAGCCCCACGTGCATTAGGTATTTTTCCTAATGCTCTCCCTCCTGTTGCACCCCACCCTGCATCAGGCCCCAGTGTGTGATGTTTCCCTCCCTGCGTCCATGTGTTCTCCTTGTTCAGCTCTCACTTATGAGTGAGAACATGCGGCATTTGGTTTCCTGTTTCTGTGTCAGTTTGTTGAGAATGATGGCTTCCAGTTTCATCCATGTCCCTGCAAAGAACATGAACTCAACCTTTTTTATGGCTGCATAGTATTCCATGGTGTATATGTGCCACATTTTCTTTATCCAGTCTATCACTGATGGGCATTTGAGCTGGTTCCAAGATTTTGCTATTGTAAACAGTGCTGCAATAAACATACACATGCACATGTCTTTATAGTAGAATGGTTTATAATCCTTTGGGTATATACCCTGTAATGGGATTGCTGGGTCAAATGGTATTTCTGGTTCTAGATCCTTGAGGAATCACCACACTGTTTTCCACAGTAGTTGAATTTACACTCCCACCAACAGTGTAAAAGCATTCCTATTTCTCCACAGCCTCACCAACATCTGTTGTTTCTTAACTTTTTAATAATCACCATTCTAACTGGCATGAGATGGTATCTCATTGTGGTTTTGATTTGCATTTCTCTAATGAACAGTGATTTTTTTTTCATATGTTTGTTGGACACACAAATGTTTTCTTTTGAGAAGTGTCTGTTCATATCCTTCCCCACTTTTTGATGGTGTTGTTTTTTTTCTTGTAAATTTAAGTTCTTTGTAGATTCTGGATATTAGCCCTTTATCAGATGGATAGATTGTCAAAATTTTCTCCCATTCTGTAAGTTGCCCGTTCACTCTGATGATAGTTTCCTTTGCTGTGCAGAAGCTCTTTAGTTTAATTAGATTCCATTTGTCAATTTTTGCTTCGGTTGCAATTGTTTTCGGTGTTTTAGTGATAAAGTCTTTGCCCATGCCTATGTCCTGAATGGTATTGCCTAGGTTTTCTTCTAGAGTTTTCATGGATTGGGGTTTTATATTTAAGTCTTCAATTCATCTTGAGTTAATTTTTGTATAAGGTGTAAGGAAGGGATCCAGTTTCAGTTTTCTGCATATGGCTGTCAGTTTTCCCAGTACCATTTATTAAATAGGGAATCCTTTCCCCATTGCTTGTTTTTATCTGGTGTGTTGAAGATCAGATGGTTGCAGATGTGTGGTGTTATTTCTGAGGTCTCTGTTCTGTTCCATTGATCTATATATCTGTTTTGGTATCAGTACCATGCCATTTTGGTTACTGTAGTCGTGTAATATGGCTTGAAGTCAGGTAGCATGATGCCTCCATCTTTGTTCTTTATTGGTTCTGTTTCTCTGGAAAATCCTGACTAATAGATAAGCTTTTACGTTATTTGGCCTGTGGAATTTTGTTCCTCAAAAGTACACAAACAAATATGAAATAAAGAAGATGATGAACAGACAATGTTAGGTTAAGTCAATGGAGGAAACAAAATCTCTCAACCTTCTCATTTACAGATTAATGGTGATGTTGTAAGTTCAGCAGAATAACCACATTTTTTTCTTATTTGTATTCAGATGCTGTATCATGTGACTTTAAGCAAAAATGCAAGTGATGTTTATAAACTGTCAACAAGAGAATTCCAGGTAACTCAAATTCCAACATTTGGTGGTTCAGTACATTTTCTGTAAACATTAAAAGGATCTGAGATGCACAGAAAAGTATAAAACACATCAAAAAGGCGCTTTTATAGATGGAATTTAGGCCTACCTCTTTTACCTTTAAACATAAAAAACGGTAAAGCAGCAGTCATTTTTAAATGAGCTACTCTTTTCCTATTTGAGGACTTATTGGACTGTAATGAACTAGCTCAATTTAAATGTTGGACAAAATTTATATTTATATTGGGTATTTTACTTTTTAAAAAGTATACACTATTTAAAAATCAAATAAAAGCAAGGGTATTGGCTGCTATTCAACAAAAACTATGCATGATACATGTTGCACTTAAAACTAATGCATTAAATTAATCACTAAATGTGGGAAGCCATTTAAATTTTGTAAAATTAAGTATAAACACTACTACATTTTATCATTTCATATAATATTCCATATCATAGAATGTCTTTCATAAAACCTTTAAAAATGTAACTGGAAACTCACCAAACAAAAGATATTGAGCAATTAATCCAAACAAGAAGATAATTTTTTAGTGATATCTTCAATAAAAAGTTTAAGCCAGCATTTGGGGGAGAAAAAACGCTGTATAGAAACAATTTCATTTAATGCTGAAGTCAAAGTTGAAATCTGTATCTGCTAAAAAAGTTAATGACTTAGTACAAACAATGCTGATAAGACAGTATTTGGAAAATAAAATAAATTGGTAAGAATTACCTGATGCCCATCCAAAAGATTATCACAAAACCAAATATTATCAATTGCCAATTACAGATCTGAAAAATTCATTTTAAAAGATGTTAATATCCGGCTCAGAGATCATCATCACAGATTGATTATTTTTCTATAATCATGTCTCTATGAGAAGAATGCAAGTGGAAAAAATACATCCCACTGAATTACAGAAAGATAGGTTTCTTATTTTCTAGGAGCTCCAGTCTTCTATAAAACACAAACCTTAAGGAAAATCAGGTTTCATTGGATATAAACTCACTAAATTACATAAGCAAGAGGACATTAACCTGAGGATGTCTCCTACTTTGAGTTCCTACAAACAAACTGCACCTAACTTAGTAGGTAAACAAACCACAATCTAATTTAGGAGTATATGTTTTGTAACAAATACTTACACATAGTTACAGCCCTGTTTGAATTCAGCCCATTGCAAACAGTCAAGCTTCAGATAACAGCAGGTAACCAACTGATTAGACCTTGCCCAAGTAAAGCAAATGCCTTATTGCATCATGCCCAAATAAGGAAAATGCCTCATTACATCATGCCCCAAAAAGGCAAATGCCTCATCACACTATGCCCGAATAATGCTGATTCCTACTTGTAGCTAATCAGGTGATTTTTCTAGTTTTTTTGTTTGTTTTGTTTGTTTGTTTGTTTGTTTTTTCTATGCTTGTGTTCAGTCTGTAAAAGATCACTGCTGACACTACTGGGCAGAGCTCATTGAACCACTTCTGGTTCTAAGTGCTGCCTGATTCATGAATGATCCTTTGCTCAAATAAACCCTGTTAAGTTTTTCTCTAAAGTTTTTCTTTTAACGAACTAAATGCACCTACAAGTATTTATTTCACCACATACAAAAAACTTTATTACTGTAAAACAATAATTGAATACAATTTGTAAAACATTTTATACACAATTTCATTGTTCTGCAGAACATTTAATATCTGGAACTGGGCAAAGCAAGGTTTATCTTTCATGATGGATTCAACAATTTAAAAACAACCCTATAGATTCAGAATGTGGAGTCATTCATGATTTAACAAAAGCAGGGACCTGATCTCACCTGAACAAGCAAGAGCAAGCTATTTGAATAGCAAACAAGCCTGGGTCTCCATCACACTCAGCATTCTATTTTGTTACTTTCATCCTATAATTTCAAGCACAGTAATGCTCATGAGAGATTGATTTCTTCTTTTCTTTTTTTTCTTAGCTTTTTTTTGGTATAAAATGAGAAAAGTTTATCAGAAAATTTTAACTGCTAGCAAATATAATAAAATGAAAATAAAAATTCTTAGGTGATTGTTATCCAAAAATACAAGCATAAAATAAATTAAAGTGTAGAATGTAGGAGTCCACAATCCAACCTCTTGAGCACTGGCAAATCCACCAAAAGTGAGTGTTTTAATAGTGAAAAATTTATTCACCAATGGATAGAACTTCAGTGAAAGTTGAAAGCATGGTTAACCTGCATGTATGACTATTTATGGGAATCATGATCCTCAGAAAAAATGTGATGTGCAAAAGAAAGCCTGCACTTGCCCAGTGGTGAAGAGTGATATGTCAAAGACTCTATTATCATGGACAAAGTTTTGTAAAAGGATTTTAAGAAGCATTTTTTTCTTTGTGCATGATATCAAGATAATAAGGGAAAGCAAATTAGCGGCTGAGTAAAAGCATTTTCTTCAGAGTTGAAGGAGATCCTAAAGGAAAGGACAATAAGTGCTCAGCGAGATCCAAGCCAGCTTATACTGAAGAAAGCACCTCTGGGGACCAATGCTTTTCAAAAGGAACTGTGAACATTAGAGTGGTGGAGAAAGACGGTCCTTCTGCACTGTGACCATGCTGCAGGCCTGGTGATTAAGTCAGGCTTTCGCTATCCTTTAAACCCCAGGGCATTAAAGGGCAAACAGAAGGACCTTTCACACATGAACTGGCAGTTCAATAAAAAGTCTTGGGTCACAGCATAACACTTTTCAGACTGATTTCTTAAGGCCTGTGAGTCAAAAGTGGAATATCTCCCTCTACTGAACATCAATTAAAGATTGTGCTCATGAAAGATATTGCAGAGGGCCAGATATAGTACCTGAGTTTGTACATTTAAGTTGAGGTTGTGATGTTTATTTCCATAGTAGACAATATTTTTAAGCCTTAATAAAAAATTTATTTAATTCCTTTATTTGTAGAATCACTAAGGGTTCATTTAACTTTTCAGACTTTTCTATTAGAAGACATATAGAGTAACAGATATGTAATATGTAATATGTATTTAAAATATTTGCCTAATGTAACAGATATATCCCTTATATATGAAAATATTCCATGTTACCTTGGAAAAGTACTATATTACTGTGTACTAGTCTAAATAATGCTAACCTCATACACAGGGCCGTTTGTTGTTTTTTTATAACTAAATAGTTCCAAAAATCTGTTTAAGTTCTTCCAAGTAAATATCTCCTTACAAAATTATTTCAACCACTAATTTGCTTAAACTAGTCCTCTCTTTAGAAAATATGGAGGAAAACATTATCCTTTTCTTAAACTGAAATATCCAAAATATTTGGAAGTTTGGAAGTTTTCCAGCCTGGCCAACATGGTGAAACCTCGTCTCAACCAAAAAAAGAAAAAAATAAATAAAAAATTAGCCATGCATGGTGTTGCATGCCTCTAGGCCCAACTACTCAGGGGCCTGAGGTGGGAGGGTCACCTGAACCCTGGGAGGTCGAGGCTGAAGTGAGCCATGATTGCATCACTGCACTCCAGCCTGGGCAACAGAGAGAAACCCTGTCTCAAAATAATAATAATACAGTTTTAATAAAGCTTTTTACTGAAGATGTTAATAATATTACAGTTAACCCTTGAACAACACAGGTTTGAACAATACGGGCCCACTTATATGCAGGTTTTTTTTCAATAAATATACTGAAAGAATTTTGGGAGATTTTCAACAATTTGAAAAAGCTCACAGATGAACCAGGTAGCCCATAAATATTTAAAAATTTAAGAAAAAGTTAGGAATGTTATGAATGTATAAAATACATGTAGGTACTAGTCCATTTTATCATTCACCACTTAAAATACACACAAATCTATTATAAACATTTTAAAACTATCAAAACTTATGCACATAAACGTTACAGACTATACATAGTGCCATTTTCAGTCAAGAGACATATAATAAAATACAAAAATGCAGTATTAAATCATAACTACATAAAATTAACTGTAGTACCTATTGTACTACTGTAATAATTTCATAGCCATCCCCTTTTGCTATTGCAGTGTGCTCAAGTGTTGCCAGTATTAGCTTAAAACGCCATGTGATGCTAATCATCTCTTAGTGAGTTGCCCCTCTCTCCAATAAAATGACTTCAGCAGTAAAAAGTGATTTCTCATGGTCCTTGTGTATTTTTCATCATGTTTTTGCAATACTGTAAATCTTAAGTAATACCATGGAACCCATACAAAGTGCCACAAGTGATGCTGAAAGTTTTCCCAAGAAGCAGGGAAAAGTCATGACATTACACGAAAAAGTCGAATTGCTTGACAAGTACCACAGATTGAAGTCTGCAGCTTCAGTTGCCTGACATCTCAAGAAAAATGAATCCAACATGTAAAAAAAAAAAAGAAAAGGAAATTCATACATTTGTCACTGCATCTACTCCAACAGGTGCAAAAACCCTGTACTTTGTGCAAAATACTTTTTAATCTCATATTGAAAATGCTGCTTTTATGGGGTGCAGGATTGCTATAAGAAAGGCATACCTTTTATGTCTTTCTAATATGATTCAAGAAAAAGTGAACTCATTATATGACAATTTATAGCAAAAAGAAGATAAAGGGTCTAAAGCTGCAGAATTTAATGCCAGCAAAGGATGGTTTGATAATTTTAGAAAAAGGTTGGCTTTAAGAATGTCAAGATAACAGAAGCAGGAGCTCCTGCCAACCAAAAGGCAGCAAACAAGTTCTCACGTGCTATTAAGAAAATCAGTAAGGAGTACTCCTAATACAAAAATTAATTCAAGATGGATTAGAGACTTAAATGTTAGACCTAATACCATAAAAACCCTAGAAGAAAACCTAGGTAATACCATTCAGGAC
>NW_012117354.1:772790-782754 GCF_000951035.1 Colobus angolensis palliatus
AAAAAAAAAAAAAAAAAAAAATGCCACAAAGGCATTTATTAGCAAGTAAGAGAAGAGGAGGAGGACCAAGATTTAAGGCAGGAAGGGAAAAGCTAACTCTGCTGTTTTGTGCAAATACAGTTGGGTTTTTGATCAGGACTTTCCTTATCTATAAAGCTGCTATCTCCTGAGGGAAAAGATAAACATCAGCTGACATCTTTTAGTTGTACAACAAGAAGGCCTGAACAATGAGAACTCTTTCTGCTTTCTGGATTGGTTTCATTAATGCCTTGTGCCTGAAGTCAGGAAGTACCCTGCCAATAAGAGAACCCCAATAGAGAGATCATCATGAAAGTCTTAAAGGATTACATCATTGAAGTTGCATTTTTGTTATAGAAGAAGCCAGGAAAGTCATCAAGCCTGAAACAATAATTTCCTGCTGGAAAAAAAAAAACTGTGTCCAGATGTCATGTGTGACTTCATAGGATTTATAACAGAACCAAGCAAGAAAATAATGAGAGGGATTATGGATATGGCAAAAAAAAAAAAAAAAAGTGAGGGGTGAAGAGTTTCATCACATGGATTTTGGAGAAATTCAAGAGCTAACAGTTACCGCTCCAGAGGAATTAACAGGAGACAAATTAATGAAGATGAGTGCTTCCAAACCAGTGCCAGAAAATGAGGAAGAAGACACAGAAGAAGCAGTGCCAGAAAATAAATTGGCCTTAGACAATCTGGCAGAAGGGTTCCACTTATTCAAGCCTATTTTTGACTTATTTTACAACATGAACCCTTCTATGTTGTGGGTCACTGAAACTAAAGCCAATGGTAGAAGAAGGATTGGTACTGCACGGAAACATTTTTAGAGAAATCAAAAGGAAAAATGTCAGACAAAAATTACAATGTATTTCCATAAAGTTACATGGAGTGCGCCTGCCTCTCCTGCCTCCTCTTTCACCTTCTCCACTTCTTTCACCTCTGCCACTCTGAGACAGCAAGACCAACCCCTCCCCTTCCTCCTTCTCCTCAGTCTGCTCAACATAAAGATGATGAGGATAAAGACTTTTCTGATGATGCACTTCCACTTAATAAATAGTAAACATATTTTCCCTTCTTATGATTTTCTTAATAAGATTTCCTTTTCTCTAGCTTACTTTATTTCATTATAAACAACCACAGTTAGAGGAAAAGGTAACTCTTCACTTTAGCCTACAAAAGGTCATTTTTTAAAATTCTGTTTTTTTGTTATTTTTATTTGAGTTTTATCTAGGAGGCAGTTCATTTGTTTACATTTCATTTTATTGCAAGAATACAAATATAAAAATATACAAAATACGTGTTAACCAACTGTTTATGTTATCAGTAAGGCTTCCAGTCAACAGTAGGCTATTAGTAGTTAAGTTTTGGAGGAGTCAAAAGTTATACATGGATCTACTGCATGGCCCATCAGCATCCCTAACCCTTTCTTTGTTCAAGGGTCAACTGTATTTTGTTTTAAAAGTTATTTTTTTTAAGTTTTATTATTTTTTAAAAGTTATAGTATATTTAAAAGCAATATTACATTTTTTAAAACTGGAAATACAGCTTATAATATTACATTGCTTTTAAATATACTATATGCTATCTAAAGCTACATTTCTATTCACAGTATACCTCTTATACTTTTTCTCTCTCTCCCTTTGGCATCCTGGAGAATAGACTGCATCTGATGAAATCAAATGCCTTTTCTGCCCCAACACAACTGAGAGACATAACTCATTCAGGAGTAGTGTCTTGCTACACTAGTAACTGTGGGATAATGGGGAGTACACACTTCTAAAAGGAACAGTTACCTAAGATTATAAATAAATAAACAACCCAGGTTAGAGGAAAAGATAATTATTCACATTAGCCTCTAAAAGGCAATTTTAAAAAGTTCTGCTTTGTTGTTATCTTTATTTGGGTTTTGTTTAGGAGGAAGTTCATTTATTTACATTTTATTTTTTACATTTCTTATTTTGTATCTTTTTTTAATTTACCAATTTACATATTTAAGGATTAAACTGCCTGAAGGTACAAATACAAACATAAAAATTTAGCTAAAATACATAAAGCACAGCAGCAGCCACCAGCATATATTACGATACCAAGTAGCTCTCATAAAGATGCCCCCAAACTCAGTAGGTTGGATTTCCCTGCCAAGAATAATTAGAGCCTCCACCAAACTCCACAAGTCTTCTTGTCACCAGATAATAAACCTCAGAATTAATTTCCACAGTGCTGTACCTACTCTGAGTTGTTCATATAGAAAAAAGACCTGAACTGTTAAGAAATTTATAGATTGATACTTTAAGATATACTTAGAAACAAACAACATTGAATGTGCTAGCATTATCAAATATCTAATAAATATGGTATTTATATTTAAAAGTACATGGTCTCACAGGGTACTTCACCTAAAGCAATGCAAGTCTTCTCATTTTAATGGATAGGGATGATGGGGTGGGGGTAGGGATTGGGGGTTGTTGGGTAATCAAAGTGACAGCCTGTGAGATAGAGGGACCAAACACAGAAGGATTTTTAAAACTGGAAATACAGCTTATATTATATTTGTTGTGCACATATATTGACTACTTCTTGTCAGTGAGGGGAGCATTTATCTAAATTATAAGTTAGTCAACCTTTTCCAGTCAGGAAAGAGAAACATACTACATGGTGCAGTAACACCAGTGCCACCAGCACCCTGCACAGGCATTGTACCTTACAGTCTACAGAGTACTTTTAAACTCACACACTCTCTGTATCTTTGTGCTCATAAGACCTGCTCTGTGAAAGAGTTAATACGTATCACCCTCACCCACATTATGCAGATGAGAAAAATAGGCTCAAAAACACTAGTTTATCCAAGAAACCAACATACGCGAGAAAATAACTTTGCTTATGTTTCTATACCATATTCTGAAGTCCCATTGGCCTGACCAGGCCTGTTTCACACTGTCACCCATTGTAACCTAGCTGTTCTGCAACTTGAGACCATACAATCTTCCAGGGCACACACTGCCTCTACACAGCACAGTGATGTAGGTAAACAATTGGTTCCACTACTTTTTTTTTTTTCCAGTGTCACAGTCATAGCTCACAGCATCCTTGAACTGTTGTGCTCAAGCGATCCTCCTATCCCAGCCTCCCAAGTAGATAGAAATACAGGCACAAGCTACCTCCACTGCTTTGTGATTAAGAGCAACCTTTCACAGATTATTTTGAATTCCAGTTCCCACAGCTTATAATAACAAGCTTGCAAATGGCTTTGAAAATTAAATGAAATTCTGTTTAAAAATCGTGTTACCAATTATGAAATGCTACAGAAAATTTCACCCATTCAATTGGTCAGCTACAAATATTTAAGTGTCTTCTGTGTGTTTGTGTGGATATAATCATGAGCAAAACAAATATAGTTTCTTCCCTCTTGATGCTGAATTATGGTTACTAGTCTGGATGATGATTATTAGTGATCTTAGGCTGATTAGTGCACTTAAAGCAGAAATCTGTAATAAAGTAGCATTTTCATAAAAGCAAGTCCAGAAGCAAATTGAGTAACACAAAGAGCACAAAATGTGAGAAGATATTTTCATCTATTTAATATAATAGTTTGATGATTATAGGCTGTGTCTTGTTTTAGATGCATGGCAACGGAAGTACAGCCGTGTACAGAATAATGACATCTTGGTAAATGATGGACAGCATACGAGATGGTGGTCCCTTAAGATTATAATACATATTTTTACTATACCTTTTCTATGTTTAGATACACAAATACTTACCATTGTGTTACAATCGCATACAGCATTAAGTACAGTAACATGCTGTACAGGTTTATAGCATAGCAGGAATAGGCTAGACCATATAGCCTAGGTGTGTAGTAGGCTATGCCATCTAGGTTTGTGTAACTATACCCTGTGATGTCTGCACAGTGACAGAATTGCCTCAGGACACATTTCTTAGAATATATCCTGACATTAAGTGACGCATCACTATATGTGAACAATCTGGAAACAATTCATAGATGAGCTACAGATACAGTTAATTGGTTAGAAAATATTATCTACAGAAAAAGTTTAAAGGACAAAATTTTTTATCCTAAAAGACAGAAAAAAATTTAAAAAAAGCTTAATAAGAGTTGTCAGGTGAATTCAGTTATGTAAGTTCTGCTTCTTTCTGTCTCCACTGAGGACAAGTGCTCAAGTTGAAGCATAAAGGTACAGTTAGATTTGTGGTGGGGGAAGGTCCTATTGTAAGACTTTTTAAATAATTGATTGCCAAAAGATAGAAAATTTTATTTCCTTAACTCTTTGAATAAGAAGTGATGTTCTTTTGTGTCTGAAATTGTATGGATATGTGAAAATAAACTGATTTTTCAAAATCCAGAAATCTTTGCTTTTATTTGGTGTTCATTTCCCTATAGTTAAGTAAAAGGATCTACTATCTCTCATTTAAATTTATTCTGAAAGAGAGTGGGACATAGAAAGAGGAGCTGAATTTAACAATTGTCTTCATTTTTATGAAAGAACACCACATGGAAATTAGACAATTGTTCTACATGTCCTCAGAGGCCAATGCCACAAGGAATTGGCTTAAATAAGAACATGGAAGATTTGGGTTAGACAATTCCTAAATACTAGGCAGAAAAGAGTAGAGCGGATCGGCAAGCATATGTTTAACATTAGTAAGGTTGGACGACTGGGAACAGAAGTACCAAGTGGGTTCTGTCTTGAATGGAGACATCTGCTATTCTAAAAATATAACTTTTTAAGGTCCAACTTGAATCTGCTTTTGAGTACATTTTCTACAGTGTCAACTCAGTATCATGGATTTAATTTTTCCTTCTTTTTTCATTCTTCCAGAAAATAGAAATATGGGTAAATTTCTCTCCAATTCCACCTACTAACCATCAGAGAAATCTAGTATTTTATTACTACAGTATACGATAAAATATCTTAAATATTAAAACTAAATCTATTACATATCCATAATGTCTACCTCAGCAGTTTTTGGATAATTGTTATGTAGAAATTCATTTAGATTCTATCTGTTTATATCCCACCTCTTTTAAAAACTGATTTGAGATAGTTTTCAACAAGATGTCATAATAAGGTTAAAAAAACAGATATTAAAAAGTTAAGAAAAAGAGAACTCAAGTGTCTGCTTTACAAGTTGTTGTCCTTGACCTTTAAATCTGGTTCCTGGCACCCAGAGCATAAAGAGAAATGCAACATAATAAACACTATTATAGTCCGCAGTGAAGAAGCATTCCAATTTCTAAGGGAGACAAGCTTCTTATAACACTAGATTATTGATTTCAACTTTCCTGAAAATAATATGAATATATATACACCGAAGATAAATTCGAGAGTACAAAAATATAAAACATATTTTTTCAAAAAAATCAGAAATCCTGCCCTCAGAAACAGCCATTTTTATCACTTCAGTGTATTTTCTTCCTACCTTTTTCTGTGCATTCTACCTACTTTAGTTCCAACTATATAATTTTGAAATTTGTTTGTTTTGCTTAACATGAACCTTTTTAATGACTACATAACGTTTAATTACATAGATACAGTAAACTAACCATTAATTTAATGTAAGCTCTTCAGATCATTCATAAATTTGTTCCATTATAAATGGTATTTTATTGACAATCTTTGTATAGAAACATGTATCTGCATCTCTGACAATTTTCTTTAAAAAATATTTCTAAAGTTGAAGCTACTTGATCAATAGATATAAACATTTTAAAGATCCTGCTGTTAAGAGACAATCCTTGGAGTGATATGTATGCTGCTACATAAAAGAATGAGGAAGATCACTATGAACTGATATGGAATAACTTCCACAACATTTTGGTAGATTTAAAAAACAAGGTGCACTCACACCTGTAATCCCAGCACTTTGGGAGGCCGAGGCAGGCGGATCACCTGAGGTCAGGAGTTTGAGAACAGCCTGGCCACCATGGTGAAACCCTGTCTCTACTAAAAAAAAAAAAAAAAAAAAAATTACAAAATTTAACCGGGCGTGGTAGCAGGTGTCTGTAATCCAAGCCACTCAGTAGGCTGAGGCAGGAGAATCACTTGAACCCAGGAGGTGGAGGTTGTAGTGAGCTGAGATTGTGCCACTGCACTCCAGCCTGGATGACAAGAGTGAAACTCTGTCTCAAAAAAAAATCACATATGTGCATTTTTCTCATTTTTCTTTCTTTATTACCTAGAAGGAGTCATCTTGAAGGGGCTTCTACTGGCCAAATCTGGGACAATGAGTACAGTAATGAATTTAAGCCATTTTAAAAATTGGAATTAATGAGTCTATACAGACAAATGAGGAAGAAGGGAGGCAGTTTCTTACAATAGAATGCTTAGAGCCAACTGATAAATGTAAAGGGCATACTGGAGTTGAAAATCAGCATTCTACAACCATCATAGTAAAGATAAGAACTAACAAAATGATCAGTGGGTGCTAGGTTACAGGAGAATTTTATGAAGAGTAGAATATTTTTATGTTCTTAAAGTGTTTCTACACAGGAAAAAAAGATAATTACACAGTGAAGAAATCAGACCACTTTTGACCAGGTAAATGAAATGAACATTGCCAAGGAAGGGCAGATGGACTCATGTGCCTCCAGATGTGATGCTTTGAGAAAGCCACAACATCATATAAAAAGCATTTCAACAAAGAATGTATACTCAGAATCTAAGGAGGAACATTGGATCACGTAGAATCATATATTAAAGAAAAAGAAAGCAGCTATATTCTTCAAAGAAGTCAAAGTCATAAAAGACAAACTAGGGTTGCAGAACTGTTCCAGATTAAAGAAGGATGAGGAGACATGACAACTACATGCAATAGCTGATCTTAGACTGGATCTTGTACTGAAGGGGGATAAATCAATATAAAAGACTATTGAGTCAATTGACAAAATTATAAAATGAATGGTAGATTAGATAATAAACATCATTGCATCAATGTTAAATTCACCAAAGCCAATAACTGTACTGTGGATATGTAAGAGAATATCCCTGTTCTTAGGAAATACACACAGAAGTGTTGTGGTCATGATTTATGTACTTTAGCTTCAAATGGTCTGTAAGGTAATTATAAAGCAAATGGGTTAGAATATTAATAATAGATAGATCTGGGTAAAAGTAATGCAGGTGTTCTTTGTATTAATCATATCCTAGTAACTTTTCTATGAGTTTGAAATTATTTGCAAGTAAAAAGTTTAAAAGTTAAAATAAAATTATTTTTCTAATTTACCCACCCACCAATAATAATTATTGAAGATACTTCCTTTATTTCTTCCTTATAGCACAGTATTCTTGTTTCGTGTAATCTGCTATTTTGACGGGAGAAATAGTATCCAAATGTTCATTTATTTGTTACTTAGTGAGGATGAAATATGTCCATATATTAGCAATTTATATTTTTCTTATTTGTAAATTATTTTTTCATTTCTAGGAATTATTAAAACACTGTTCTTTCAAATAAGTTACATTGAATCGTGAATTTGGTGAACAAAATCTTCAATTACATTTGTATAGAAAATTCAGAATTGAATTTTATAAGGCTTCTTCCTTCAATAAATTTAATAATGTTGAAGTATGATTGACAGGGAGTCAAATTACACAGTTCCCTTCCAGAGAACTTGTTTTCATTCCTTTAAAATACCCATGCACTACAGGTAGATTGCCACTAGGTGGGAGTAGTGCTCAGTGCAGCAATGTAAGCAGCCAGAACACCTCGATGTGTTGATATCCAAGAAGCATTCATTCATTCAGCAAACCTAGAAGTCTCTTTTTTAGGCTGCTGGTTATTTGTACCCAATTCCTCATAGATTTAAAAGCATGTATTATCAGTATTTTAGTCAGAGATAATTTCTTTCTTAAAAATTATTTCAAAAAGTAATGTAATTATTATGTGAACAAATACTAAATATACTTTAAATTTTTAAAAGAAATTAGAATTCTATGATACATTATTGATACCTTACCTCACTACATATTAGCTGTCCAATTAGCAGTTTACTCTAACTCTACAGACCCCAAAATGGAATTTACTGTATTTCACCCTGGACTCTTTAATCTAAGATCAATTTCCCCCTAGTTGGATTAGTCATCCCTCTGGATTCTCTCAGTTTAAGAAACAGATCTCAAAGCAAAAGAGGTGGTCTACACCTTTCTAATGATTCTACTAATGCTGTTCACCTCACACACCTCAAATCTGCTTTCAGATAACAAGGCACCAAAAACATAACAAAAGAGTTTATGGTCAAGGAAGTAACCTTCTTCCTTTCTGGACTGGTCCCTCTTTCTCCCACTCAAAAGGAACCATTTATCTAATTTTTATACATAAAATGTTTACTTTAATTTTCTTTTTGACATTGCTCCCTCCATCAATAACTTCTTCGTTTAAATATAAATAAAATTAGCTACTAATTAACAGATCTAGCAGTTGTACCATTTAGCAACAGGACACTTTTTAACAGGACAAAGAAATTCAATACTTTTAAACAATTAGAGTGAGTAACAAGAAGTTTAGAAAGTGGGAAAAATTTACTTCATCATACTTATCTGCATTTTAATATAAGTAGACCATAAAAGTGTCATGAGACGTTAGGCAGATATAAATGACAATTTTCAATTAACACTTTTGATTTTGAATCAAACAGCAAGCAATCTGTGATTTTCCTTACTGAGAGGTTTCCTTTTGAAAATTATCCACTCACCATTATGTCTTTGAGTGTTCCATCTGAGTGACGTATACTTAAAAATGAGTATCTATACAATGAATGGGATTCAGATTTACTATTTTCTATTTTGTACAACAAATGTCTGCAACAAAACATTATTTGCCTATATATGTGTATGAGTTAATAATGAGTTCTCAGGACGCTTGACTTCTGCTCCTCTATGTCATTTTCCCTCCCCATCTCTTGCTCCCACATCCATTTCCCTCTTCCCTTCTAAGCCTCTATTCTCAGTTCTCTCTCCTCAACTTTCTGCCCTGTTTGAGCCTAAGACCTCATTATCTCTGCCCCAAACATTTAATGACCTCCTAACTCCCTTTCTTCTATGATCTCATCCCACTAATCTAAACTTAACTTCACAGAAACCTAGTCCTATCACTCAAAAGTCCTCAGAATTCCCATCATTTAGAAACAAATCGCAGATTCCTCAGAATGAAATATCTTTCTTTGTTTTCTGATCTCTGCCTTCCTCTGAATAGTGTCTTCCACCTGCATTTTAAAATCCAGCAATTCCTAATTAACCCAAGTTCTCTACCCATATGATTCATCCTTTCACATCTCTGGAACTTTGCATGAAATTCTTTCTTGTCTGGAATGCTTTTGACCCCACACTCCACAGCCTTTTTGCAAACCTTTATTCATTCTTCAAAGCCCAATTCATTTGCTTTCTCCCTGAAGTCTTTCTTATCCCCCCACCCTGAACCATTTTTCCTTCCTTTTGTCCTTCTGTTTTCTTTAATATCTTATCATTACTAAAATATTTACAAACTAAATTAGCCCTTCCATTTCCTTAATTATATTTTCTGCATGCAGGAGTCATGAAAAGATAGACATTCAGTAATATCAGTCCCCCAGGAAAATTTTTCAAAACTTTTAAAGCGATGTATAAAAATAGTGGCTGGGTGTAATGACTCAACCTGCAATCCCAGCACTTTGGTAGGCTGAAGAGGGAGTATTGCTTGAAGCCAGGAGTTCAAGACCATCCTGGGCAACAAAATGAGAACCCTATCTCTAGGAAAAATTTAAAAAAGCTGAGCATGGTGGCACATGCCTGTGGTCCCAGCTACTTGAGAGGCTAAGGCAGGAGGATTACTTGAGTCCACGAGTTTGAGGCTGCAGTTAGCTATAATCACTCTATTGCACTTCAGCATTGGTGACAAAGTGAGACTCTGTCTCTTAAAATATATATAAATATATATATATATATATATT
>NW_012117354.1:782933-805235 GCF_000951035.1 Colobus angolensis palliatus
TACATATAAATATATTATATAAATATATATAGACTATATAGCCAAAAGATCTACATACAAGTACACTTTGATAAATTTTGTGTATTTATAAAATATTTAGGGAAAATGTTGATTAGACTATTTATTTTAACATAATATTAAAATCTAAGTCCAAAATGCAATTCCTACAGGTAAAACAAATCAAAAAAGCCTCTATAGTTCCGAAAATCTGCTAATTCTCATTTAAAACATTTAATACAAGATGTCCTATGATGGGAAGATTCTGTTCAAGATTACACTAGCTTCTATTCATATGCATAAAATAAGATGTGCAAAAATGAATAAAGAACGCAACGAGCATACACTTATGTATCATCAGATCAAAGTAAAACAATACCAATATAGTGGGAGTCCTACCCAGGGCCCAGTCATTGGTAATACTTCTCTCTCCCATCAAAATGACCACCATGTTGAACTAGTTTCTTCCATGCTTTTTAAAATAGTGTGTGTGTGCTGGTGTGTGTCTGTGTATGTGTGCGTGTGTTTTACACGAACATAGGATTTAAGCAAATACGTGCTTTTACTAGGGCTGCTTTTTTGATGCTATTTGTGAATGGTTTTAAAAAAGAAAACATGAAGAATCCCAAATGCCTGTCATATCTCTAGAAATTGAGGTATAGATACAAGTCACTGAATCTAATACGTAAACAAAGACAGCAATACTTGCTGCATTCATTAAATCTACCATCTTTTTTTTTTTTCTTTTCTTTTCTTTTCTTTCTTATGCAGACATTCTGCTAGGTGCCCAGAAAACAGAGTGGAGCGAGACAGGGCTTGCTCCACTGGAGCTCACAGTCTGATAGAACATACATAAACATATAATTATAATGCTGTATGATGTGGGAAGGCCAGGATTAAAGATAAAGGATGGATAGAGGAGGGAAAAAAGGACTACGAGGATGCAGCATGAAATGCTCCCTGTGGAAGGCAAAATCTTGGCTTAGTCCTTAAAAGTTAGAAAATTTCCAAATCCAATAAACAAGAAACCTAGTAAAGGAGATATAAAGGTCATTAAAGCCTATTAACTTTCTGATTGAAGTTCAAAATTCTTTTATTAACACAGCTGAAATTTGAGTCCTAAAAGGTTTTCTGAAATGAATGTCTCTCAGTTTTAGATCCAAATTAACTACTTGTCCATTAGAACCCATTCACCTTTATCCTTAGGTGCTTATATATATATGTAAGTCTGGTAAACTTGAGTACTTAAAGTTCTGTATCTGTAATTGGGGACATAAAACACTGAACAGTCTTACAAGTAGTACAAAATATTTAACTCAGAAACCCACCAGCTGCCAATACAACCTGTACAAACAATAACTGGCATAGAAGACTATTCCAATAAGAAGACCCAACCTTCTCCTGTAGAAATAGGGACAGTTTCCAGCCCCTCCCTGGAACTAGACCAGACTATAACGAGGAGGTTTGAACAGCACCAAGGGTCTAGTCTAGCCTTCATCCACAGAAGCCCTAGCATATATAGCATATGTATACTGTGTATAACCTGTGTCCAGTCCTGAACTTGGGATCATCAGACAGCCCTAAAAGAAAGCTGGGTTCCCAGTGACCTTCCAAATCAAAAGCGGTCCATGCTGAATCTTCTCCACCCTTCAACTCCACATCCTTCATAACTGCTCTTCTCTTCAGGTTATCCTGCGTCACAAACCAGAAATCAGACTCATCAAATTGTTCCATACTCATTTGCCTCACTCGTGAATTCCTAAATGCATTATATTATACAAAATATACAATTGTGTGCGTGTGTGTGTATAATTGTCCTCAATGTAATATATTTTATTCTTAGCTTAATATTGACATAAACTCCTGGAATCAGAAAATAAACCTAGAGTATGAGCCCAGCTTACCAAAAGAGACCTCAGTGGTAATCTTCAAAGATGAAAATACAAAATATACATATTACCACTGCCTCAAACTGTTAATTTGATAAGAGTTTTTATCACGCTTGGATTTATAAGTTTCTGTAGCAGTGAATGAAGTCCAAAATTACAAATCCCTGCCTTTATTCCCGCCTCTTGCAATCCTTTTTTTTTTTGAGACAGAGTCTTGCTCTGTCACCAGGCTGGAGTGCAGTGGCACAATCTCGGTTCACTGCAACCTTCACCTCCCAGGTTCAAGCGATTCTCCTGCCTCAGCCTCCCAAGTAGCAGGGACTACAGGTGCCCACCACTATGCCCGTTCACACTTTAGAATTAAAGTCTTCTTTATAATATTTAAGAATGATCAGTTGGCTCTATTTCATGACCTTGAAACGATGTCCAAATTTCATAGTTATAAACCTTTTCAAAATATGGCCTCATCTCTCTTCATTCATCTTCCTCTCACATTTACTACTGCAGCCATGTTAAATTTTCCTTAAGAACCGTGCTTATTCCGGCCTCCAAGTTTTGTGCAACTTTATTCTCTGTCATAACATGCTTCCTAACTTTTACATCTTTCGAAATCCAACTCTAATATTCCTCCAGGTAGCCTTCTCCAATCTTGCCTGTTAGTAATCACATAATCACTTTGTCCTCTTCTGTATCCTACCTGTTGTATTACTGCATTTACTACAGTGTAATATAATTAATTTACATCCATGTCTCCCATACTTTACCACACAGTTCCTTCAAGACAGGAACTAAAAGTTACATCTGATACCCCTATGGGATACAATAATATCTGTAGTATAACATCTGACCCATAGTACAGGCTTTATGTCAATTGAATTGAGCTAAAAGTGCTATGCCATAACCAGTCTAATACTCAATCTCTTCCATGAGTAATTATATTAACAGTTTAGTCTATTTCTGGCCAGTTTGATTCTCTTGGGAAAAAGAAACAAATCTATTTCTGGTTTGCATTTATATTGTCATTATACAGCACTCAATATGTTTTACCATGGTAAGACCAATGATGGAAATGGTTATGCTTAATGTTGCCCTATACAGAGTTCCAATTATAACCTGTGATTGTTTTTTAATATAATGTAAGTAATAATTGCTAATGCTCATTATTGCTGATATCAACTATTTATTATGTTTCTGGCATAAGACTATATGTTTTTATATGATTATCTAATGAAATCCCTAAAACAACTCTTCCTCATTTCTTATTCAATAGATCTGCTTTGATATGACCTCCAGGTCACTTTGGAAATTAATTCATTAACTGATTATTTATTTTGTGGCAGTACACATAAATTGTCTTCAGAGAGCATTTGTCCAGTATCCCTGAAGAGAAAGAGTCAGGATATACACACGAAAATGTATTTAAGACTTTTCCTGAAATTATTTGCTTCAGGGGAATGTCTTTGGCCTATGAGGCTCCCAGGCTGAGTTTAATACATGAGTGAATTAAAAGCATGAACAAATGGCAACAGTGCAAGCATGGTGAGTTTATTGACTTTTGTCATGTAGGAATATCTACTGATAGTACAGTTAGTGGCAGAAATGCCTGATGTGGTAGACTTTGCCTTGTTTGACATACTGATATAAAAATGAGTATTATTGATTAATTTTTTAAAAGACAATTTTCCAGAGACTAGATTAGAATCTGAAAATGCTATTAACCTCACAGCAATGGAAAAGACTCTAACTCCATTTGATGGAGGCAGCTGAAGAGAAACCCAGGTTAGGGGCCAATCACTTCAGAAAAATTAGTTCACCATACCAGTTGCAGTAGCAAGCAAACATGGCTTTGAACATCCTCTGACCATATTTGATGTTTCCAGAAGCTCTGAAACACCAGTAGGGAAATATGTGCACAAGTGTCAAATTCTTAAAGCATCCTTTTTTGTTTGTTTGTAGGGTTAAGGGAACAATAACAACAACAATAAAAAACACCAGTAGTGCTTACTTGTTTATGCATTCATAAGAATATTCCCAAATAAAGAAGAATCCTTCTCAACTTTACCAGCTCAAATGTGGAACTTAAGGATTGCCTGCATAGGACAATTTTCTGCTTTTTTTCTATTTTATTTAGATAGAAATAAGCATAACAAGTGAATTGTTCTTTGAGAGATGTTAGACTAAAGCATTTCATTGATTCTGACAGTTTGAAGACAAAAATTATAAATGATAAAAGTATAAGATTAGAACTGTCAGCAATCTGAATTGGTTTACAAAGAGGAAATCTGCTAGTAAAAACAGGACCACTGCCAGCTGTGAAGATGTGTTTTAAGATTTGAGTTTTACAAATGTTGTTATTTGCTCAAATTATCCAGCCAAAATTAATCTTCTGTATATATTAGATGATGCAACCAATTATTTTACAAAAATTATTCTTTCATTTTTATTAAAATAGGACAGTTTCTAACAAGGAAAAAGAAACATTTCAATGTATATTTTTAAAACCTAGTTAAAAGCATCAATGATAGTGAGAAATTGAGTTAGACATGTGAAAGTGACTGGTTAAAAATATTAAAACGTGACTATGAATGTATTTTTAGCAAAACGATATATTTATGAAGAGCTCTTACAAATTAAGAGAATCACAAAAGAAAAAAGTATACAAATCAGCAATCCATTCATCTGAAGAATGATAACTGGCATGTAAGTATAATGATAAAAATAACAGTTTTCATTAATAGTCAAAACACAACATCAAAACATTAGGCCAAGCATGGTGGCTCACACCTGTAATCCCAGCACTTTGAGAGGCTGCGGCAGGCAGACCACTTAAGGCAAGGAGTTTGAGACTAGCTTGGCCAAAACAGCAAAACTCTGTCTCGACTAAAAATTAAAAAATTATCTTGGCATGGTGGTGCACACCTGTGATCCCAGCTACTCGGGAGGCTGACGCAGGAGGATCATTTGGGCCCAGGAGGTGGAGGACAGAGTGAGCTGAGATTGCACCACTGCACTCCAGTCTGGGCCACAGAGCAGGACTCTGCCTCAAAAAAATAAAATAAAATAAAATAAAATAAAATAAAATTTAATGTGGTAGCACAAACAAAAACTAACAACATTTCAAAATATTGATAATACCTACAGGTAGGAGGCATGGTAAATGCTACTTATATAACCCTTTGGAGAAAGAAATATATAAGGCTTACAAATTTTTTATATCCATTTGATACATTAACCTTACTCCTCACAATTTATTTTTCCAAAAGAAAGGAAAGGTATATGGATGTAACAAAATTGTAAAGAAATTAAAACTATTCTTCATGTCCAATAACATTTAAAAGATTAAATAAAGTATGCTATATCAACCAATAGGACTTTGTACAAGAATTAAAATTTATAAATATAAAATTTATAAATATGAATATAAATGTGAAAGAAAAATATTTACCATACATAGGTTGAAAATTCATAGAAATATATATCTGTAGAATGATAATTACATAAAAATTATACATAAAATACCAGAAAGAAAAGTGAAAAATTACATGCTAATTTATTAGATGTAAGAAGAGTGGTCTACATATATATAAGCACATTTATATAATGGATGTTAAAAATAAAGTCAAATTGATGTAAAATATTTTATATCTGCTACTAAAATGTGGGCATCCACAAATAGCATAACACTAGACCAATATTAGGAAATTAACAGAACCAGTTTCAACCCTTCCTTTAGCTCCAAACTCTTCACTAGAACAGTCCTATAATCTATGCTGGCTTCAAGCAATTATCGCATCTGAAAATAACAGAAATTATATTGGACCAGTGACTCTCACACATTTTTAGTACGGCAATTCTGTGTTCAAATCAAACCTTATATAATATAGATGATAGTAGAGTATCTATAGCTGAAGTATAAGGAGAAGGGTAGTTCTCTGGCAGGCTGGTTCCATTTCCTCTAGCCTCTCTTCCCTCTACCTCTAAAAACAATATTTCTAAGAAGCCTCTGAAAAAAAAACCAAGTGAAAAACAATGGATTAAAGATTTTGGTGGTCCTTTCATACCTAAACTATAATCACTAAAATAGTACGGTTCTCTTCTACTACAATTTAATGTTTATATTTCTGTGTCATACCTTCAACTAAATTGTAAAGGCTTTTAAGTTAAAAACTGTATCTTATAAATTGGCTTTGCCACATCTAACTTTGTTTTGCTGTATCTACTCAAAGGATGAACCAATAAATGAACACAAAAATGGAATTTTAAAATGAAAAACAATCGGTATTTCAATTTGCAACAAAATATGGCCCAACAGTAAGTTAATCTCCCCTTCTGGTTAATAGAAGGTGCATATAAAGTACAGATGGGTTAGCAAATTTCAAAGAATTATAATACAATTCAATATGAGATAATTTAGATATATTGAACAGTATTTACTGAGAAAATATAATTTAAGGCAAAGTCACCTTTTAATCACAGATCCTCTCATTTCCTAAAACTCTTAAGCTATTTTTAGTTCTTGACTTGCAGAGAAGCAAAGCAGGCTCACTTCTTTCATATATATATAGAAACAGAGTCTCACTCTGTTGCCAGGCTGGAGTGTAGTGGCTCAATCTCAGCTCACTGTGATCTCCACCTCCTGGGTTCAAGCGATTCTCCTGCCCCAGCCTCCCAAGTAGCTGGGACTACAGGCACACGCCACCACGCCCAGCTAATTTTTGTATTTTCAGTAGAGACGGGGGTCCAACTTGTGGGCCAGATGGTCTCGGACTCCTGATCTCGTGATCTGCCTGCCTCGGCCTCTCAAAGTGCTAGGACTACAGGTGTGAGCCACCGCACCCAGCCTCAGGCTCACTTCTAATATTCAAGTTTATTACTTAAAAATCCACAGAGGGTATCAAGAATAAAGTGAAATTTGATGCAGTTGAACTGATGGTTTCACCAAGGGAGACCTGCTCCATGGAATTATTCTCTTCCACCAAGTTTGAAATTCTCACCATTAGAATCATTGCCCTTAGACAGATTATAACTAAAAACAAAGATGGAGAAAATATCTACCCAGGCAGATTTTCCATGAATGTTCTGTCATATGTTGGTTTATTAGATAGAATAATGGTCCCCCAAGAATGTATAAAGAACCTGAAGTTAAAAGACTGGAAACAAGGAAGTTGGATTAGTAGAAATATAGCATTAGGAGAAACAGAGTGCCAATCCAATGTCTGGTAAAAACCAGAGCAAGAATTGTCTAGAATTGTGGCAGGTCTAAGACAAATACATGGAAAGAAACATAAAATGGAAGATCCTGCTTATCAAAATGGGAAATGGGAACTAATAATGGCCAAACCACTTAACAAGATATATATATAACTGCCTTTCCATCTATATGACCTCTTTTGAGGATCTTTTGCTTTGGGAACATTAGTTGGGTCATTACAGCCCTAATACTTTAACTTAAATACTCTACCAAATATTTAATTGCTATCTAAATTTTACCAAAAACAATGATACAGAGAAAATGATCATAGACTTGGCAGTTAGACAAGTCAGGAATAGGAATACCAGCTCCATCACTTACTGGCAATGTCACCTTGACTAAGTCACAGTGTACAGATTGACCCTACCGGTTAGTGACTAAACCTCTTCAGGTTCAAAGTCCAGGGCTACTATTTATCACGTATGCCACCCTGGCTAAGTTACTTAACCTCTCTAATTCTCCATTTCTTTATCTTTAATATAGGATTATTGGTGATGATGATGATGTAGATAGATAGATAGATAGATAACTATATACAAATAAAGCCCTTATCAGTTTCCAGCATATAGAAAACATTAATAAATATGTACCACCATTATTAAGTTACTTTACTTCTCTGAATTTGAGCTTGTCGTCTATATAAGTGAAGTAACATACTCTACTATGTATTTTCAAGAGTAGAATAAAGGAGAGTAATAAAGTACCTAATACACCCATTAAGTCCCTTTCCCAGTCAAAGCCTAAGTCTTCTCTGGACCTTCCCAGTGAGTACTTCTTGTTCTAAAGTTTATTTTCTATACTATCATTTGACTTTGAACATTTACAGGCCTAAAACAATTGCTCTATGTTTGCAAGTTTATGTGCTATTTTTGTAACAATGACTATACAAGCACACCTCAGAGATATTGCAGGTTCAGGTCCAGATCATTGTAATAAAGCAAATATCAAAATAAAACAAGTCACACAAAGTTTTTCTTTTCCTAGTGCATTAAAAAGTATGTTTACACTACACTGCAGTCTACTAAGTCTACAATGGTATTATGTTTTTTAAAAAATGTATACATCTTAATTAAAAATGCTTTATTGCTGCCAGGCATGGTGGTTCACGCGTGTAATCCCAACACTTTGGGAAGCTAAGGTGGGAAGATCACCTGAGGCCAGGAGTTCAAAACTAGCCAACCTAAAATCAACCTAGTGAGACCCCTGACTCTAGAAAAAAAATTTTTTTAATCCCTTATTGCTGAAAAATACTAACGATCATCTGAGCCTTCAGTGAGTAGTAATATTTTTGCTGGTGGCAGATTATGCCTTGATGTTGATGGCTACTGACTTAACGGGATAGTGGTTGCAAAAGGTTGGGGTGGCTGCGGCAATTTCTTTCTTTTTTTTTTTTTTTGAGACGGAGTCTTGCTCTGTCGCCCAGGCTGGAGTGCAGTGGCCGGATCTCAGCTCACTGCAAGCTCCGCCTCCTGGGTTCATGCCATTCTCCTGCCTCAGCCTCCCGAGTAGCTGGGACTACAGGCGCCCGCCACCTCGCCCGGCTAGTTTTTTTGTATTTTTAGTAGAGACGGGGTTTCACCGTGTTAGCCAGGATGGTCTCCATCTCCTGACCTCATGATCCGCCCCTCTTGGCCTCCCAAAGTGCTGGGATTACAGGCTTGAGCCACCGCGCCCGGCCGGCAATTTCTTAAAATAAAACAAAAATAAAGTTTGCCACATCAATTGACTCTTCCGTTCACAAAAGATTTCTCTGCAGTGTGCAATGCTGTTTGATTTTTAGCATTTTACCCATAGTAGAAATTCTTTCAAAATTAGAGTTAATCCTCTCAAATCCTGTACTGCTTTATCAAGTAAGGTTTATGGAATATTCTCAATTCTTTACTGTCATTTCAACAGTGTTAACCAGGAGTAGATTCCTTCTCAAAGAAACCACTTTCTTTGTTCATCCATAAGAAGCAACTCTTCATCTATTCAAGTTTGATCATGAGATTGGCAGCAGTTCAGTGCCATCTTCAGGTTCCACTTGTAGTTCTAGTTCTCTTGCTATTTCCACCATATTTGAAGTTACTTTTTCCACTAAAATCTTAAATCCCACAAGGTCACCCAAGAGAGTTAGAATCAACTTACTCCGAACATCAGTAAGGTTGATATTCTGGCCTCCTTACATGAATCACAAATGTTCTTCATGATATCTAGAATGATGAATCCTCTCTACAATGTATTCAATTTACTTTGACCAAATACATCAGAGGAATCACTATGGCAGCTACAGCCCTGGCCCAAAAGCTCCTTCAGCTGATAAACAACTTCAGCAAAGTCTCAGAATACAAAACCAACAAACAAAAATCAGTAGCATTCCTATACACCAACAGTCATCAGGCCAAGAGCCAAATCAGGAGCATGATCCCACTCACAATTGCCACAAAAAGCATAAAATACCCAGGGATACAGCTAACCAGGGAGGTGAGAGATCTCTACAATAAGAACTACAAAACACTGCTCAAATAAATTGGAGATAACACAAATAGAAATATTATATATTCTATGTTCATAAATAGGAAGAATCAATATTGTTAAAATGGCCATATTGCCCAAAGCAATTTATAAGTTCAATGCTATTCCTATCAAACTACCAATGGCATTCTTCACAGAACTAAAACTATTTCAAAATTCACATGAAATCAAAAAAGAGCCCAAATAGCTAAGGCAATCCTAAGCAAAAGCAACAAAGCTGGAGGCATCATGCTACCCAACTTCAAACTATACTACAGGGCTACAGTGACCAAAACAGTATGGGGTATAAAAACAGACACATAGACCAATGGAACAGAATAGAGAGCCCCAAAATGAGGCCACACACCTACAATGATCTGATCTTCGACAAAGCTCAGAAAAACAAGCCATGGAGAAAGGACTCTGTATTCAGTAAGTGGTGCTGGGATAACTGGCTAGCCATATGCAGAAGATTGAAACTGAACCCCTTCCTTGCACCATATACAAAAATCAACTCAAGATGGATCAAAGACTTAAATGTAAAACCCAAAACTATAAAAACCCTGAAAGACAACCTAAGCAATACCATTCTGGATAGGAACAGGCAAAGATTTCATGACAAAGATGCCAAACACAATTGCAACAAAAGCAAAAATTGACAAATGGGAGCTAATTAAACTAAAGATCTTCTGCACAGCAAAAGAAACTATCAAGAGAGTAAAGAGACAACCTGCAGAATGGTATAGAATTTTTGAAAACTATGCATGTGACAAAGGTCTAATATCCTGAATCTATAGGGAACTTACACAAATTTATAAGAAAAAAAATCCCATTAAAAAATGGGCAAAGGACTACTCACAATAGCAAAGACTTGGAACCAACACAAATGTCCATCAATGATAGACTGGATAAAGAAAAAGTGGCACATATACACTATGGAATACTATGCAGCCATAAAAAAGGATGAGTTCATGTCCTTTGCAGTGACATGGATGAAGCTGGAAACCATCAATCTCAGCAAACTATCACAAGAACCGAAAACCAAACACCACATGTTCTCACTCATAAGTGGGAGTTGAACAAGGAGAACACATGGACACAGGGAAGGGAACATCACACACCAGGGTCTGTCGGGCAGTGGGGGGCTGGGAGAGGGATCTCATTAGGAGAAATACCTAATGTAGGTGACAGGTTGATGGGTGCAGCAAACTACCATGTCACATATATATATATACATATATATGTAACAAAACTGCATGTTTTGCACATGTACCCTAGATTTATAAAGTATAATAATAATAAAAGAGTGGGCAAAGGAATGAACAGATACTTTTCAAAAGAAGACATACATGCAGCCGATGAGAATATGAAAAAAAGTTCAATATCACTGATCATAAGAGAAATGCAAGAAACTACCAAAAGAGTAAAGAGACAACCTGCAGAATGGTATAGAATTTTTGCAAACTATGCATGTGACAAAGGTCTAATATCCAGAATCTATAAGGAACTTATACAAATTTACATGAAAAAAAAAATCCCATTAAAAAGTGAGCAAAGGAATGAATAGACACTTTTCAAAAGAAGACATGCATGCAACCAACGAGCATATGAAAAAAAGTTCAACATCCGTGGTGGTTCACGCCTGTAATCCCAGAACTTTGGGATGCCGAGGCGGGTGGATCACGAGGTCAGGAGATCGAGACCATCCTGACTAACACAGTGAAACCTCATCTCTACTAAAAATACGAAAAAATTAGCCGGGTGTGGTGGTGGGCTCCTGTAGTCCCAGCTACTCGGGAGGGGGAGGCTGGAGCGGGAGAATGGCGTGAACCCAGGAGGCGGAACTTGTAGTGAGCCAAGACTGTGCCACTGCACTCCAGCCTGGGCGACACAGCGAGACTCCATCTCAAAAAAAAAAAAAAAAAGTTCAACACTGATCATAAAATAAATGAAAATCAAAACCACAATGAGATACCAATTTCACACTAGTCAGAACAGCTATTAAAAAGTAAAAAATATAACAGATGCTGGCAAGGGTGCAGAGAAAAAGGAACACTTACACATTGTTGGTGGGAGAGTAAATTAGTTTGACCATTGTGGAAATGAGTGTGGCGATTCCGCAAATACTTAAAAATAGAACTACTATTCAACTCAGCAATCTCATTACTGGGTATATACCCAAAGGAATATAAATCATTCTATCATAAAGACATATGCACACATACATTCACTGCAGCATTATTCACAATAGCAAAGATATGGAATTAACCTAAATGCCCATCAATGGTAGACTGGATAAAGAAAATATGGTACACATATACCACGGAATACTATGCAGCTATGTAAAAGAAGTATATCATGTCCTTTGCAGGAACATGGATGGAGCTGGAGGCCATTATCCTTAGCAAACTAATGCAGGAACAGAAAACCAAATACTGCATGTTCTCACTTACAGTTGGGAGCTAAAAAATGAGAACACATGCACACATATAGGGAAACAACAGACATGGTGGCCTACTAGAGGGTGTAGGGTGAAAGGAGGGACAAGAGCAGGAAACATAACTAATGAGTACTAGGCTTAACACCTGTGTGACAAAATAATCTGTAAAACAAACCCCCACGACACAACTTTACCCATATAACATTTTAAATTCATGTACTCCTGAACTTAAAAGTTTTTTAAATATATTTATTAAACAATAAAATGTGAAAGTTGAAACTACTCTTGATCCATGGGCTACAGAATGTTGTTTTAGCAGGTATGAAAACATCATTAATCTCTTTGTAGATCTCCATCAGAGCTCTTGGGTGACTAGGCTCCTTGCCAATGAGCAGCAATATTTTGAAAGGCATCTTCTTTTCTAAGCAGTACCTCTCAATAGTAGGTTTAAAATGTTCAGTAACCCATGCTGTAAATAACGTGCTGCAATCCAGGCTTTGTTGTTCCATTTATAGAGCAAAGGCAGAGTAGATTTAGCATAATTTTTAAGGGCCCTAGAATTTTTTGAATGGTAAATGAGCATTAAATTCAACTTAATGCTACCAGCTACACTAGCCCTTGGTAAGAGTAAGCCTGTCCTTCAAAGATGTGATGCCAGCCATTACCTTTTCTCTAGCTAGGAAGGTCATAGATGGCATCTTCTTCCAATAGAAGGCTCATTGCTATTTCATCTACATTGAAAGCTGTTGTTTAACGTAGCCATCTTCACCAATAATTTTAGCTAAATCTTCCGGACAATGCTGAAGTTTCTCCACTAGCACTTGCTGCTTCATCTTGCACTTTTATATTATAGAGATGGCTTCTTTCCTTTAACCTCATGAACCAACCTCTGCTAGTTTCCAACTTTTCTTCTGTAGCTCTCTCACCTCTCTCAGCTCTCATAGAATTGAAGAGATTTAGGGTCCTGCTCTGCATTAGCTTTTGCTTTAAGGGAACAGTGTGGCTGGTTTGATCTTCCATTCAGACCGCTAAAACTTTCTCCACATCAGCAGTAAGGCTGCTTCATTTTCTTATCATTCATGAGTTCACTGGAGTAGCACTTTTCATTTCTTTCAAGAACTTTTCCTTTGCATTCACAACTTGGCTATTTGGTGCAAGACACCTAGTGTTCAGCCTGTCTCGGCTTTTGACCTGCCTCCCTCAGTAAGCTTAATCATTTCTAGCTTTTGACTTAAAATGAGAGATATGTGACTCTTCCTTTCACTTGAACACTTATAGGCCATTGTAGGGCTATTAATAGGCCTAATTTCAATATTGTTGTATGTAGAGAAATGGGGAAACTGAAGAGAGGGAAAGATATAGGAATGGCTGGTGAGTAGAGCAGTCAAAACACATATAATATTTATTAATTAAGTTTGCCATAGTATATGGGTGTAGCTTGTGGTGCTCCAAAATAATTACATGGCAACATCAAAAATCACTGGTCACAGATCATCATAACAGATATCATAATAATAATAGTTTGAAATATCACAAGAATTACCAAAATATAACACAAAAACATGAAGTAAGTACATGTTATTGGAAACAGGGCACCAACAGTCTCGTTTGACACAGGGTTCTGCAAATCTTTCTTTGATCAGTTAAAAAAAATCTATGAAGTACAATAAAGCAAGGCATACCTGTAATCTCTTTGTAGTGGGAATCTATTGTATTTTCTATGTAATGTCTCATTCACCTTCTGGTAATCCCAGGATGTTACACAATTCTGATCTTTGTATGAGGGATCATGCACTGCTCTGCTTGAATCTGTATGCTTCTTGTAGAAGTGAATTTACTACTAATTCCAGGGATGATGCATATAACTCTGATCTTAGTAGTCAAAGGAGCCCATTCCTTTGGTCTTCGGGCTGGCTCAGAAATGGAACATGACCTGTTCAGAGCCAATGGGATCTAGTCTGTGGATTTTGCTATGTATACCAAAAGAGAGGCATGTGATTCTTCCAGTTGAACTTGAACCTAGGAGTATATAGGCCTGGAACTCCTTATTACCATGTGGAACCTAAGAATAAACCACCATGAGGATTTATACCACAATAATTCAATTTCAATAATGGCAAAAAGTAAAAAAAAAAAAAAAAAAAACAAAGGTTTTCCAAAAACAACCTGAATTTGAGGTTTTGAAATAGATTCCACAGTAGTAGTTCAGCTTCATCTTTCTATAAGTAAAGCTTTATTTTTAAATCTCTACTTGAAAGCACTTTGAAGATCAAGGTTTCTCCTTTTGTTAATTATTCATTGTCTTGCTTGTATTTGCAGATGCTTTTGATTTCATGCCATAATCTTCAGTCTGAATATATGATTCAACTATGATCCAACCAAATGGAAAATAAAATCATATTTGTAAACACATAATGTCAGGAGAAGGGAAGCATGAGCACTTTAGGAATAATATTTTTGCCTAAAGAAATACAAAGCTTCAGCCTATAACATGACTATGATAGGTGATCAATTCCCCTATTATTTGGCAATTCTCAGAAAAAATTTAGTTATCTGTGAGAGATCTTACTTAAAAACAAATATCAGAGAAAGGGGAAGGAAAAAACTCAAACTATTATTTTCTTTTTTATCTGTATTCTGAGTAATTCCTTAGGATTATTTTAAAATAATATAGCTTATGGCTTAGTTTTTCAGAAAGAGTTCAGAATAAACTCTTAAAAACTGATTTTTAGATTCTGATTTGCAGTGCCCCCTTAAGAAAGTAATTTTAACCAAATTACATAAAGAAGAGATTAGTAGTCCACTTTTAACATATTTGATATTAGAATTATAATCTATCAAATCCCAAGTGCTAAGCCCTACATTATCTCCTATGTAAGTCCAATGATGACAGTATATTCAGGCATTACTTTACATATCAGGAAATCATTCAAGGTCCTAAATCTAATATAATCACTAAAATAAGATATAAGATTTGCAGTATTTCAAATAGAAAGTAGGAGAGGAACTTAAGGATCTAACATCTTCCTTGGCATATAAATTTATAATCTATAAACAAAATACGGATACATTGATAGAGCAATGTTCTCACACTTCATGCCTTGGTAACTTTAAAGTAGTTACTTAGCACCTAAGTAGCTAAAATTCTTTGGTTAGGATTCATTACAGATTGGTTATTCATTCTTTCTTTCACTAATTAAGCCCTTACTATTATTCCTCTCTAGTGCTAGACCCTGAAAATACAAAGAAAAACAAGGTACTGCCCATTAGGAGTTCACAGCCTAATGAAACAAAAAAGAATATAAAAAAATCACTGCAGTTTAGTATGGTAAAGATTATTACAGAAATATGTACAAAGGGACAAGATTTTGAGTACAGAGGCAAGGACAATTATCTTTATCTGGAGAGTTAAGAAAGAGTTCACAGAAAAGAAACATTTGATCTGAAATCAGAATGATGAAAAGCCCTTCAAATTGAATTTACTCTATCAAAGGAGATGCCGTTGTCCTTAGGAACTTTTATTTGAAAGGCATATATTTGTAATAGTATACTAATACAAATCATTTAGGTTTGGTTTGATTGGGAAAAGATGAACATTAGAATTGTCCTCCACCAAGCAAAAAGAACAGTTCACAAACACTGGGAACATTAAATAACTCTCAAAAATAACAACCACTTGCCAATTAAGAGCAAAACCCCAGCACATTCTCAGAATGTAGGATTTACTTGCTGTTGCAATGGGGAGAAGGGCAAGGGAATGATGTAAGTAAGGGCCCACACTTTGATCCTTCTACCTTAGGGGCACTACGAGGCTCTATACTCTATTTGCAGAATCCCAGGCACCCTTTAGTGATTCCTTTATGGCTGATGCTCGTGAGGTCAGAATCAAAATAAGGAATTGGTCTGAAGAAGTATGGATCTCAAGTTTTCCAAGACAAGGGGACTCGCAGACATCTGTGGGCCCACTTAAGCTTGTCCCATGTGAACCAATTTTTGTACCGTTTTGGTAGTGCAGGAGGTATATTCCCTCTTGACTTAAGACTTCTGAAATAACCCTCTACCTTTCAATTAATCACTTGTTAAAGTTCATTTTATAGCATGCCAGCTGCTGAAACAGTGATAATGATAGTTTTTAATTAACCTGGAAAGTTCAGAGGAGCAAGGAAGAAGAATATGTCTTGGCTCCAGGGCATAAGCCAACTTTATAGACAAGTGATGTTAAAATCTTGCAGTTGCCAGAAGCAACTCCTGGCTGCATTCAGATTTGAGACACTAACATTTATAAGACATTTGACAAACTACTTTTTGTCTCCTCAGGAAATGAGTTTCCTCAATGTCCTGTGAATAGCCATTTCTATGGAAAGACTAATGCACATTTAACATACTCCACTGCTTCTAAAGTCATCTTGATGTTGTCTACATTTTAATAATCAAAATTAATTAAATCTATGCATTGAAATATTAAGTAAAAAGATATCTCAATCTTCACATTTCCCCCTCTTCTCATTGTGTCCACAAAAGAGGAAAAATACAGGATATTTAAGAGACCGGAAAATTCTACCAAACACTGCATACAATAATCTTTATGACAGCCAGTTCCAGCTATATTTTGAAATGTTTTCCAGAAATCATACAGATCATGTGCTGGACACAATTGGCCTTTGGCTTATCTCACAACATATGAAAAGGAATCCCAGAAACCTTGCTGCCACTTGCTCAAATTCCCCAGAGTTAATTGTATTTGGTCCAATCTGGGTCCCACTAGGAGACTGAGAACAATGGCCAAGGAGTTATATTCAGGGTCAAGGACACTGTGGGCCACCTATTATGTATGCAATTTTGAGATTTTTTTTATTTGAGAGACATTGCCTCCCAAAGTGCTGAGGTAACAAGTGTGAGTCATGGTGTCTGGCCTGTAATTCTGAGATTAATGTGCTGGGGCCCATGTTCTGGCAAAGTTGTCTTTTGGAACGCTTTATCCTTTTGTATTTAAGGTCAGGCCATAACGGGGTGCATTTGTGCTTCTTCAAGTTCTAAACTGACTCTTCTTAACCCAGACCTATCATCTGTAATTGTGTGAAGTATTTTGGGGAGACCCAGGAACATCTCAATGTGTCACTGGAGATAATTGCTGATATTTCTGTTGTGTTACTCTCCTATGTAGGATTTAGATTAGTTTCCCACCTGTTGAACTGCAGAACATTGATATGCATTCTGTGGCTTTGAAGTGTATGCAGAAAGCCTGATCCACTTGGGCCTTGGGGCTGGAGTTCCCCATTGGATGGCTTTGACCTCAATAAGCATTTTCCAGGACTTCTTGGAGAAAAGTTAGAGGTTAGGGTTAGGCTCACCCTATGATACCCTCAGATGGGTGCACAAGAAATGACATGTGCTGCACTTATTGCTCCTCTGTGGCATCATGAGTTTCCCTAGGGAGATGATCTATTATGTGGATATCCGCTTTAGCAGCCTGGGGCAGACCAAATTACCACCATCCTTGCTCAAGAGGCCTATGGAGCTGATAAAAGAGTTCATACTCCAGAAGTGAAGAAACAGAGTTCAGGGATCACTTTTCAGAGCTGGGCTGGGAGAACTACTGAACGATGCAGCTTTAAATCTGACTCCAAATTTCTGTGTTTCCATATATCCAATACTTTTGTGAGTTTATGACTTTGTGGCCACCTAGGGGCATTCAAACTGACGACAGAGTAAAAATGCATGTATATTCTGCAGTTAGAGTTTGACTGTTCTTTTGAAGTCTTGGATATAAAAAAGTATAGTTGGACTTGAAGTCCATTTGAATTCACAAGAAAGTTTAGCATTACATTTGACATTGAAAGAAAAGAAGAGCTGTAGAACTCTTCGAATACTCATTATAACTGTTGAAAAATTTGGATTGTTGAAAAAAATAGTTTTAAAACAGTTTTTTATTAATAGTAAGTATCAAGTATTAAATAAATTATCATTAAATGTTTTGATCAGAAACTATGAGTTCATTAAAGCAAGTCAAGTTTATTAAAATGTTGAATAAAATTTATTTGAAAGTTAGGCATACATGCAATTTTGTCCTAATATTTTTTATTTATTTCTCCTTTCATTGTTACATAACATAAAGAAAACAATTTTTTCTTAACCAAGCCCCATGGAAATGCTCTTCCAAACCTCCTCCATTTTGCTCCTGGACACCAAACAAATATATCATCTTCTATGCATTCTATCTTGTAAACATGGTTGGAAAGCACTTTTTGCAACAAATAAACCTTCGCTGATTTATACTGTTATTTATGTCTGCCCTAGCCATTGACTGAAAACTCCAACTGACATTTGTTAAGATAATGGTCAAATCAGCATGTGACCCAAGTATTCCAAGCCCTTATCAGCACAGGGTTACTAATGAGATAATATCAATAAGCCATACCAGTTTTCACAGTTTGAATGTATTTCTCATCTCAGTTCTCAATTATTTCAGAATTCCAAATAGAATCAGTTCCCAATACCTCAGTCACAAATCAGGCAAGTACCATTTGCAGCTTTGTCATCATTGGTTATTGTAGACCACCATTCACAAACATCTGAGGTTCCATTTGTACCACTCCAGTGACCCACCACTTCCAGGCCACATTCTAGCATCTGAATATACCATTTCTGCTACAGGGTTCCAGAACCACTCCATACAGTCTACTCCCTTCCTAGGCCCATAAATGGGCAGAAATCTTTCCCAGTGTTCAGGCAGCTACCCATACCATTAATGCTAGCCCACTACTCTGCTCAAGACCTAGCTATCATTCTACCAAGATATGAGAAACAAAAGGGCTTCCTCTCCATTATGTCAGGCTCTTTTAGAGGTGCCCATAAGGAGATACTAGGCTGTAGTATCGTTTAGTTTTACATGCTTATAGACTTTCTCTTAAGGAGAGGAATAGCTAGGTTGAAGCAAGTTTAAATAACAGCAATAACTCTATCCCTAGAACCACTCTCTGCCACCCTTCTGTTTCAATGCAGCGCCTTCTTCCGAACTTTCTTCCCTTAATTTGTGTTTTCTCCCAGGCTTCCTAGAGTCCCTCTTTAACATTCAACTTTCCCCATTTCCCCCATTCTAACACAGTGCATCAGCCATGCCTACTTGAACATCAGTGCTTTTTTCACAGGAAAACCCTCAGAGCCCAAAAACAAAACAACCCATGCAAATATAATGATTCATTCTCTAATAAGATTCAACTGGAACAATGAATCATGTGTTATCTTGAGGAAAATGTATAAGTAGACAATCTTCAGAAACTACGGATATATAAATATACTCTTTGCTTACAGTAGATACATATTAAAGGTGAAAACTTCCTCATTCCATCTGTTAATGAGAACAAATTAGATGAAGTCCCATTATTCAGATATGCCCAAGTAATACTTAGATTGTTGCCAAAGTTCATGGTTGGCCAAGCATGCTTAATAAATATTAATGGTGTCAAGTATGTTTGTAAAACCTGTGAATAAAGTAAAATGGTCTTGGTACAGTTCATTATAGTTTTCTGCTTCAGAGCGAAAACAAGTTATATGGCATAGTCCCATGTTGCAAAACCATATTTCTACTCCATGAGTATGCTACAAAAGTCCTTCCAAATATTTAAGTAAATAGACCTATACATAGGTAAAAATATCAGTGGGGGAAGGCAAGCAAATTTTTCTAACCCACATGATCTAAGCATTACTACAAATTAGGTACTGTAGTAATTTCAGACTAACCTAGAGTATTATGAACTGTTAATGGTTCAGATACAAAACTGCATGAAAGATATTTTATACCCACTCTAAAAACTGTACTAGAAATGTAAGAATCAAAAGGTCTGAATGAACTATGCTACCAGCATCCTAGTATATACAAGAAGTTCTAGACCGAAATCCTCAGCATGGCTTGCCAGTCCTTTCATTACCTGGCCTAGGCCTTCTTTCCATCTTCCACCTCCTGTCAGCCATGTCAGCATCCTGCTGTGCTTCTGAGAAGCCCCTGAACACACTAGACTCTTTTAGGTACATTCTTCCTGGACAGTCATTTCTCTTCCATTCATTTCATAAACTTCAACTCATATCTCAGGTAGCCTTGTTGAATACCCCCTTTGAAGGTTTCTCTGTCCTCTTGTCTCGCCAAAGTTACATTAGAGTCATTTGTTTGCATCTCCTCTTCTTTTTGGTGAGTGCCTTGGCATCAAGAACTGGGCCCTTCTTAGGTCAGACGTTCATTATCTGGGACACTGACTGAGTATATTCCCTAGTTGGATTTGGGAAAGTAGATGGGTGGATTCAGAAAATGTATTGAGCACCAGTTATGAGCTTAGCAGAGTGCTCAGTGCCAAATACTGTATATACAGCACTACTTTTTTATAATAAGATTAGGGATATATTAGTACCCAATTTTACACATATTTCAAAACATTCCAGTTGATTAGAGTTAAATGCAAAAAGTCAAAAAAGGAAACTTTAGAGATAATACATATGAATAATTATCTGAACTCTGAGAGGAAAAGGCTTTTCTCCAAAAGCAATGGAGAAAATTATAAAGAAAAAGATTAATTTGACTACATATTAAGTTAATGCACAAATAAAGTTAATGCACTTAAGTTTATGCACAAATAAAGGTGTTTTTAAAAAATGGTTGAATGAATGAATGCTCAACCTGAAAAGGATTTTTGTTCACTCATTGGTGTTATACAAATATGTCAACAGCACCATGATCAAAAGTTTGGAAAAAAAATACATGTAGGTCAGCTTTCCTCATTATAAATGTTCAAAAACTTTTGAAAAATTATTACTAGGGTATATACAAAAAATTTTTCTGTAACAGGCATTTACTTACTTAAATTTAAAAATAGTAATTTCCTCCAATAGTCATTTACCTATTTTCCTGTAATAATCATATACCTATTACCTATAGTTTCTGGAAAATAGTGGGCATTAGCTTAAAATTTACCAGGTGAAGCAATAAATCTGAACCAATTCCTTCCCTGTCCCTCTTATGACCATCCAGCAATCTGGAACAAAACCAGCCCCTGGCCAAGATTTAACTGATAACGTTAACTTCTTAACATAGTGCTGCTCCAAACAACCCACAAGGGTATCAGATGTGGTATCTATGTAAATAAATGCATATAAGTGTATATTGGTGTATAATTCATGAATATTTATATGCATGTATTTATTATTGTAAGTCTCCTATAGAACTATTATTGGAATTTGTAATGTCATGTTGCCTTAAGTAAAGCCCCTTATAATGAGATAATTCAGCATCTAAAGCCTGTAATATAACATTCAAAAAAGACTAGGCTTAGAATCTTGTTCTATGGCAAATAGTATCTTAATGACATATCTATGTGTTTTAAGAAATGTTACAAAATACCAGAGATTAAAGTAAAAACTCATGTTCTTCTGTTAATAGAGTCTAATTGCTTGCAAAGGAATTACACCTAAAAGACCTTTGTTTTTAATGTAGTAATCACGGTTTGAATCTTTTAAATGTTCACAAACATTCCAAAGGGAATCAAAAGTGCTCTATGAAGAAATATGTCTTCAAAAAAGGGAAGCATAAAGACCATTAAAACTCTGTTTTCTAAATTGATTTTCTCCACTTTGACACAGAATTAAGATGAGCGAAACATTCACTATTAGCATATTAAACATTCAGCTAATTATATGGTTCCAATATTCTATTTTAATGGCTGGATTTATTTACACATAACATTGTCTACCTTATGTATTTCCCCTCACAGAACTCATATATTAAACAATGAATGTCCATAAATATTTCCTCATTTAATAGTGTTAGTCTTGATGAAACATCTTCTTGATATTTTGTGATGATACAACTTCACTTTCTAATTATATGCACTCATTTTGCTTCGTTTGTAATATAAAACTAAACATTATTCCATGTACATATGTAATGACCTTCCCATATCATTAGATCAGAAATACTACTTAATCAAATTAATGATGTATCAATTACTCTATTATGCTGTTATTGGCGGTAGATGTAAAATAATATTTCCTCTTTATTAAACTGAAATTTTTGGTATCAGAAACTACACAATTTTCATCCCTTTGAAACTAAGTTTTTGTCTGAAGAATCTGACTGCTAAAGATTAGCAGTCTTGGGCCGGGCGCGGTGGCTCAAGCCTGTAATCCCAGCACTTTGGGAGGCCGAGACGGGCGGATCACGAGGTCAGGAGATCGAGACCATCCTG
>NW_012117354.1:806211-806985 GCF_000951035.1 Colobus angolensis palliatus
AGCTGAGATGCGGCCACTGCACTCCAGCCTGGGCGATAGAGCAAGACTCCGTCTCAAAAAAAAAAAAAACTACAACAAAATCAACAACAAAAAAAACAACTATTGTTATCATGACTGCTTCCCTTAACACATTAAATTCACGACTATTCATGACTTTATCCTTACCCCGAACTCCTTGCACCCGTTCTGCTTTCATTCCTACTCTGTAACTAAGTTGTCCTAAGGAAGAGATGAAGAGGAGGGCCAAAAATCAGACATGGCATTGGAGGCAGGGCAGAATAAAGTGTAAATAAAGTAGTAGAAAGGTGAGAAACCAGGGAGTCTTTTCTCACAGAATTCTGCTAGTGAAAGAGAGACTATGAACCACAAAAGAGGAGGTAACAGGCAGAATTTGTTTGGAAATAACGGGGACACCTGAGGAAAAAAGAGCCTCAAAATTGAATAAAAGGACCTCTTTGTGGTGATCTTCTATAATAATGGAGACATTTGCCCAGGAAGTATAAATGAAATCAGTTACACATACGAAGAACAGAAGGTTACTAAATTCAAAACAAGTGCAGTATTAAACTTACAGCACTTCTGTGTCATGTTCATCACAGCACTTTTTATCAATAATGAAAACTAGAAAAATAGTATTCAACAACAAAAAAATAAGGTCTATTTACATATGCCAAAGTGGCAAAACTGCAATATATAATATGAAATATAATTCTATTTGTACAAAAATTCTAGATGTGTGTGTGTGTGTGTGTGTATATATATATATATATATAT
>NW_012117354.1:813217-817030 GCF_000951035.1 Colobus angolensis palliatus
TAAATTGTATACTTTGAAAAGTTGTCTTAATTCTTTGAGATTACTAGGGGTTAACTTAGAACACTCTAGTGTTTTACTCTATTTTACTCTAGTGAAAGGGAAAGTTATTTAAGTTAGTATAACTTATTCTATGAATTTCTTTGAAGACAAAGAATATTAGCTCATGTGTACAAAAATCTGGATGATCTTATTTTCAATAATAGAACACAACTGAAAACGTGAAGCTTCTCAGTCTGAAGACATCCCCAAAATATAAATTTCTTCAGTTTCTTCAAATTTTGACTTAAATATAAATGTCTATTAATTCATTGGAGAAAATTTATTTATCTTCAATTTTGTCTGTTACACCTTCATTTAGCATTCTTTTTTTTTTTTTTTTTTTTTTTTTTTTTTTGAGACAGAGTCTCGCTCTGTCGCCCAGGCTAAAGTGCAGTGGCCAGATCTCAGCTCACTGCAAGCTCCGCCTCCTGGGTTCAAGCGATTCTCCTTCCTCAGCCTCCTGAGTAGCTGGGACTACAGGCGTGTGCCACCACACCCAGCTAATTTTTGTATTTTTAGTAGAGACAGGGTTTCACTATATTGGCCAGGCTGGTCTCGAACTCCTGATATCAGGTGATCTGCCCACCTCGGGCTCCTAGAGTGCTATGATTACAGGCATGAGCCACCGCAATGATTTTTTCAATTGTAGAGGGTGTAGCTACTTTAATATTCAGTATATTCTGTGCGTGAAAAAGTGTCCTCCTATTCTCATATAATTTTATGATTATAATAAAGCTTATAGCTACAATATGACTTAGTAGAAAGGGGCCAGGCTTTGACCTCAAACAGACCAGAGCTTAAATCATGGCTATAGTAGTTAATCTATAGTTAATCTATGAATTTTAGTTTCATCTACAAAACGTGCATACTATTTGCCTTGAAGGATTGTTGTGAGGGTCTGAATAAATAAAGCACCTGGCTTGGTCCAGAAATGTACAGGTATTCCATAGTTATTGTTGCAATCACTCTCACTTACATAATCATTCAACAGCCAGCACTTTTGTAGAGTTTACCTGGGTAAGGCCCTGTTCTAAGCACTTTGCATGGACTAACTAATTCAATCCTCTCAACAACTCTACATGGTAAGTACTATAATTAATAACCCTTTCACAGAAGAGGAAACTGAGGCACAGACTAGAAAAGTGACTAGCACAAGGTCTCAGTCTGACTTTGCACTCTGTGCTCTTTATCCCTAAGGTTTGCTACCACAAATCCAATTCAGTGTGTCTTTTTATAGTTACACATGCTTTGGAAGAATATTTCACATGATTTACTCATGTGGCTACATTATCTGAATAGGCAATAATTTGAGGATTTAGAATTAATGTTTGCATTGTAATAGTTAATTCTACAGTTTTTAGATATATTTGAAAACACTTTGAGCTTTATAATCTGATAGGTGACCATGTTTGTGTGTCTTGAAAATTATTCAAACCTATTAGTGCATAAAATGTTCTTAAAAGTCATCCTAGTTTAATCATATTTACAAAAGAAATATTTGCACATTGTGTAATTTATATCTAGTAAAAATAAATTGCTATACACTTTTGTCAAAGCTACTCATGGAAGAGATTGGTAAGAAGAATGATAAAAACATGACCATCAGCCTTTCTCTCATTAAAAAATTTACATCTTATCATATAAGCATGCGTTTTATAGTTTTAAAAACTGCAGTAAAACTGAAATACAAGAGTTCAAAAACTACATGAATATGTACATAATAATTTTGTTTTAAAAATAGTCACGGCAATGTCTTTGTGATAGTTTCATATTATATGTTAAGCACTTCTCTCAGAAATGGAAAAGTGACTTATCTGCAGATAATGGGAAGGAGAAAGCCTGAGGTCAGTGCTCCCCATCAGCAGCACAGCTGATGGGAAGAAAATGACCAACATCTTTAATCTAGAATTGAGCAAGATCTTCCTCTTTACGTATCATTTAAATGAGAAAATGCCCATGTCTTTCCATTCTTTTTTGTTGGTCTTTTAAAAATAGAATCATGAGGCTCTTAGAGTCCCCCGCCTCTTATAGGTACATTCTAGAAGAATTCTAGAAGAATAAAGGATAGATTACATATGATTTATTCTCTTCTTAGTAAAAATGGGAAGCAAATTAATCAGGAGTTCTCCAGTAACAATAAACTTCATACATATCAGAAAATAATCTACTTATTTTTAGCCACATTGCCTTTAAATAAAGGAGTGGCACATTCTCAGATGCTTCCATGTCAAACACAATACCTACATGTCATTTCTAATGCTCCCTAAAGCTATTATTTCTTTTGGATTACTTCATAATTGTGTTCCCTAAGTTAGGTAACAAAAAACAATATCAAATATTAAATAGAAGATTACACTTCTATTTTAATCTATTTTTTATGATAACTTGTATCACTAGACTTGCTTTCTAACTTCTTAAAAACTTTGTGTTCATTATCAATGATTCTTCTGAACATTTTTTCCTCATCTCTAATTGTATTGCCCAGCCACTTCTAACTTGCCTTCAGGCCAAGGAAGATTTCAGTGCATATTAGACTACAAAACACTGTCAAACTCAAATGAAGACTTTAACTCCAATTTAATCCACTAACTCTGGCCAGACACTCCCTAAATATATGGTATGCCTATTTTGCCTGAATCACAACAGGATTAGTTCTTCTTCTCTAATGCATATGTTGCTAAAAACGAGCTAAAACACCCTGGAACTTGCTCTTATTTTTACCAAAAAGAAAAAAAAAATCAAAGCAGATTTGAGAACAGTGGGTGAAGCAGGGTGAAAACAAGAGCTGATGTTCATAAGTTTACGGAACCTCACAGCAGAAGTCAGCTCATTTTAGAAGAACATAGGAAAAAGGGAAATTTGTACACAGACACTACAGCTGGTGGAATTTAAGGTGAAGCTGCACCTTAATCTGATGATAGTGTAGGAGAAAGTCATGACAGTTTTTTCTTTGCCTTCCCTAAAACTCCCTTTTGCTTGACATTTAGTTTGGGTCAAGAGGGGCACTTAGAGTAAGAAAATTAGCTTTTCTATTAAATATTTAGCCAGAGTAGGAAATTAGTAATTTTGACTCCTGAGCCAGTCAGTATATTAATAAGATATATATTTATAAAGGAAAATGCTTGTTCTTTGCTCAAAAAGAAGCTGTCATTTCCTTTCCCAGTTCTCATTTACTTTCGCTTTATACAATCTTAACAAGCATAGTTATTTATGCCAGATTAGCATCAGCAAATTAGAATTAAATAAAGTAGATACACTGACAGAAAAATATGATAAGAAGACTGAAAAATACAAAGCAGGCACAAGAATTTTCAGCAAAGAAACAGGGGATCAATTAGCATGGGCAAAAATAAAACTCAGTAGACCCTGAGGCCAACAGAGCAGTACAGTATGTAACAATTACCTGAGGCTTGCTTAAATAAGGTAAGGAAGTTTAAAAGGTAATTCTGAACTATTTCTATTTCCTAGTGGCACGGTGGAATTCTATTATTTACAAAATGGCTATCTAAAATGACGCCTTCACCAGGAATTTGGGGTGCCTAAACTATTAATGCATAGTAATTATAAAGAATCGATCAATATATTAATACAGGACTTTGAGTTGCTATTAAATCTTAGGAAGTTAATGTAACTTTTTAAACTTTGAATATTAAATAAAAATAAAAGCACACATAAACCTGTAGATTTAATTTTGTTATATATATATGTCTGTGTGTGTGTGTGTGTGTGTGTGTGTGTGTGTGTGTGTGTATATATATATATATTTTTTTTTTT
>NW_012117354.1:820810-851034 GCF_000951035.1 Colobus angolensis palliatus
CCCGCCACCTCGCCCGGCTAGTTTTTTGTATTTTTTAGTAGAGACGGGGTTTCACCGTGTTAGCCAGGATGGTCTCGATCTCCTGACCTCTTGACTCAGAAGCACAGAGGTATTGATCTCTTCTTAATTTATTTATAATTTAATCACAAGTCTAATTGAAGTATATTGGCACCGATGGTTTTATTTTGAGCAGAATAATGTTACTTTTACAAGGAAAGCAATTTGAATCAGAGTAAGATTTGCTTATATTCTCTTACATTGCTTAGTGAAAATATAATTACAATGATACGAACTTTCAAGAGGCCAATTTGGCAGCATTTGAAACATAAATACTTTAACCCAGTAATTTTTCCTAAGAATATAAAGAAGTGAACAAAGATGACTATAAAAGACTGTTTACCTTAGCATTTTTCTAACAGAAAAAAGGGATAACCTCAAATGTGCTAGAATAGGTGAATTTGTTCAACAAATTATGGCATATCCATATAGCAGAATACGTTAATATGAAATATTAACTTATGTTTATTTTGAGAAAGATTTCATGATATATTATCTGAGAAGAAACAGGTAAAAAGCCACATGCATTATATGATTACATTTTTGAAGGATATTTATATGTTTTAAAAAATTTCTAAAACATGTCCATTAAAATGTTAACAGTGATTATGCCTGAATAACATTTATTTTCCCCTTTTTCCTATATTTTCACAATTTTTCAATGAGCAAATATATAGTTTGTAAACACAGAAAAATATAACTACTGCAAAAAGATTTGTCTTAGTTAATTGTATTATAAAACATGTAAATATCTACTAATTAAGCACAACATAAAGCTGTCTCGTGTTATTCAAGCTTAATTTCACAAAATCACTGTCTAATTGACCCATAAGGCTTTTGCTGACTTCACCAAGGCTAATGCTATTTCATAACCTGTTATACATCTTCAATCCTTCCCTTTACCTTGAGACTAGGGTAGCAAGTACCCCCTCACCTTCCATCCTCTCATATTAGCCAAACTCCTTAATCCCTCCAGAACCATCTTAAGTACCTTCTCCTAGATGAAGCTTCCACTGATCATCTCCCCCTGCAGAGGGTCACTGCTCACACCTTGTATCCATGGACAGCAAGCACACCAACTTGCTGCATCTCCTACTTTGAATTACAATCACTTGTTGATCCACTGTCCCCCACTAGACCTGGAGCTCCTAGGGACGGGAATCATGTCTTATTCATCTCTGTACTGCCAGCACTTAACCGCCATGCAGCGGAAAGTATGGAATAAATATTCATTAAATGAATTAATCTACTTAGATCTCCTCAATCATTCAGTTTCTCATCGAATTAAATACATTAAAAAGAGAAAAGATAAACCCCTAGTAACATGTCTGGTACATAGGAGTTTAAAAAAATACTTGATTAATGAATAACCATTATTAACATATTAATCACTTAAAAACATTCAGTATTTATTTTCTCACACAATTTACTAATTTAAAAAGAGACATTTGAAGAAAATTTATGAGAATTCCAAGACATAAAAACAAAGGAAATCATTTACATCCACCACTATATTTATATTTGCTCTTGATTCTCTTTTTCATTTGTACAGAAACAATTTGCAAAAGTTGAAAATTACATTTACCCTTCCCAAGAAAATAGGAAGATGAACATGCCTTTTAATGGCACTGATGTAAGTTTACCAGCGTCAGTTAACCAGAAACACAAGAAACAGCAGAAATAAAGTTCATAACATTTGCACTCTAATTCCACTTGGAAGAACCAATCTTATAAAAATAATCCAATGTACATTAAAAAATGCATTAGTGTACATAAAGCAGCAGTATTCATAATATTTATATTAAAAATAACACAAACTAGCTATCAAATAATAGGCTAACTGCCAAATAATAGAAAATACTTCCACAAAATAGACTATGAAGCAGTATTAAAAATTAGAGTTCTTAATAACGCTGGGAAATTATTTTACAACAGTAGAAAGTTAATGAAATCATAACACAAATCTATCTATCCAATATGTGCTTAAATAAATAAAAACATGAAGAATAAAGGTATGTATTATATCTACACTGTAACAGTAGTCACTTCAAGAAACTGAGATAATAAAATTTTATCCTGTTTGAGGTTTCTCTACTATCATGTTTTCAATGATTAACACATCTTACTTTATAATTTGAGGGAAAAACATACATAGAAAGGAGCATATACCTAAAATGGTAATTTTTATAGCTGCTAAAATTACGGTTGATTTTTATTTCCATTTCATTTTTTTTGCAATTTTCCACAAAGGTAAGATTTATTTTTAAAATTAGAGTAAAACTAAGTACTACTCTAAAAATGAGATGGAATTATTGTTTTATAACCATAAACAATGAATAGGTAGAATATAAGATTTTGGAAGCAGTGAAAATACTCTGTATGATACCATAATGGTGGATACATGTCATTTTGCATTTGTCCAAACCCAAATCTACAGAATGTACACCAAGAGTGAAACTTAATGTAAACTATGGTCTTTGGATAATAGTGCTGTGTCAGTGTGGGTTCATTAATTGTAACAAATGTACCACTCTGCTAGGGATGTTGATAGTAAGGGAGGTTATGCTTATCCAAGAGTTCTGGGTATAGGAAATATCTCTGTCCATTCTTGCAATTTTGCTATGAATCTAAAATTGCTCTAAAAAATAAAGTATTTTAAGAAGTCTATCTTGAATATATGCAATAATTTAATTAAAATGATTTTCACTAGGATGTTGTTTATAATAAAAATGTAAGAGAAAAAACCTTAAGGGTTCAATAATAGAAAATTGAATGAATTATTAGTGTATCCATATAATGGAATACTATATATATATATATACACACATATATACTATATATATATATCGCTAAAAGTAATAGTATAAGTAAATATCTAATGGCATGGAAAGATGTTTGCCTAATGTTAAGCTGAAGAAAGTGAATTGCATAATTGTATTTTATTAACTTCTTTTTTACTAGTAGGCAAAAATGTTTGTATAGAAAAAGGAAGATTAAAACGAAAATGTCAGTGGTGATTATTATTGAATTGTAACATTGTAGATCCTTTTTACTTTCTTATTTTCTACTTGTTTTAAGTTCTAGATTTTCTTTTTTTTTTCTTTTTTTTTTTTTTTGAGACGGAGTCTCGCTCTGTCGCCCAGGCTGGAGTGCGGTGGCCAGATATCAGCTCACTGCAAGCTCCGCCTCCCGGGTTTACGCCATTCTCCTGCCTCAGCCTCCCGAGTAGCTGGGACTACAGGCGCCCGCCACTACGCCCGGCTAGTTTTTTGTATTTTTTTTAGTAGAGACGGGGTTTCACTGTGTTAGCCAGGATGGTCTCGATCTCCTGACCTCGTGATCCGCCCATCTCGGCCTCCCACAGTGCTGGGATTACAGGCTTGAGCCACCGAGCCCGGCCAAGTTCTAGATTTTCTAAAACAGACAAATATCACTGTGTATACAAAAAAGTTTTAAAAAGACATTAAAAAAAGAGGGAGAAGAACTAAGAAATAGATACCCAGGTATTAACTATACCAAAAAATAAAAAATTCTAGGTATGTTCCAACTTTCTGATGGACCCACTAAATTATTTTACTTCTAAGTCAATACTCTCAGCCATTTTGCATAATCCTGAAAGACACATAAAGACAGTGGCATTCAACATCAGATATTAAATGGAGTGATTCTTAACTTTAGTTAAGGTCAAAGCTATGGACTAACTCACAAACAAAACTTAGTTTTCCAGGGCACAATCTTTGGAAGGTATTCTGCTATCTCAACTCTGTCATTGTTTAGGCAATTATACATACTTAAAAGAAAAAAATCAGTTGTACCAACATTGCACAATGGTGAGGAAAATTATCATTCTCATGAATGGAAAAACTCCTCTTTGAGGCAAGAAGAATTTTTATTTAGCAAAATATTGTGTTCAATAACTTTGTGGTGAAAAGACATTAATCAGCATATAACTGAACTGCCTCAAAGCAAGCCCAATGGAGAACTGAGGACTAACTAGCTATTTGGGGATTTTGAAGCAAAAATATCTAGGAAAACACGCAATGGAGATTTAAAAAGAAACAAAGAAAGAACAGGAACATAAAAGGAGGTCAAAACCCCAGTAGAAGAGACAATAAAAATTCCTCAGAACCAGAAATGGTTGCGGTATTTTTAAGAAATTGCCTATCCAATATACAATTTTAGATTGTTGAATCACAAACCTTCATTAAAATTAGCTGCAGTTGATACTTTTGATAGCAAAGGGGTAGAGACCTTGTCCAGTGGCACATTACAAAATAAAAATAGAGTCAGAAGCAAGCAGAAAAATTGGAGGTAGACACTGTGAATTTAAGAAGCAGGAAAAAACAGCCAAAAATAATTACATGCATTAACTTCACCCCCAAAGAATCCTCAAAAATGCTGAACATTTTACTAGATAATATATTGGGGGTAGCAACACTAATATTACCTAATATTCTAAGACGATGTGACCTTATGCCTGGGATTAGCAGAGACTAAGAAGTGCACTAAAGATAAAAAAAACAAGTGTTTTTTGATCCATACCAAAGGCTTTAAAAACATTACCAAATATAATTCTCATAGGAATCATGTGGTTTTGTATTTCCCATATGATTGAGAAGGAAGCCTCTGAGAGTTCCCTACACAAGGCCACAAAGCCAGTGGCAGAGTCAGGATTTCAACAGAGGGCCAATCCACCCTAAAGTCTTTGCTTTCCTCTCAAGGATCCATGGTGCAAAGCAGTATTTATCAACCATGTATTCATACCAGTATCACTAAGAGAGCTTGAAAGAATTACCTAGTCCTGAGTCCCACCTAAGACAAATTAAGTCAGAATCTAGTCTATGTAGTTGAAGCTCTAGGCATGACATTTGAGAAGTGCTGGGCTAGAACAACAAATGTTTTAAATTTTTTTAATGAGTTTTATTTTACACTGCTCAATTGCATATAGTTATAACCATTCTTCAGAGTTTGATATGCACGTTTTTGCCAGATAGCCACCCATTCACAATTTGAACAATTTTGGATGAGTTGTTGTTTGTGTGTGTGTGTGTTTGTTTGTTTCAATGTGACTCCCATGAGATATTCCATAATCAACATATTGGGTAGAATTTTAAGGCATTTCCTCTGATTCCCTTCTGCACAATTCTAAAGCACAGCTATTTCAAACACCAGATATCAGAGGGGCCTTCAGATGCTTAAGCAAACCTTTCCTTGTTGTTTTTTTCTCTCATATAAACCTGCCTAATGAAACTACTACACTACTGTATATTTGTCAGATTCCAGATTGTTTGGGAATTAGAAGATTTTATTAATGAAAAATAAACCTTTACTGCAACTGATTTTTGCAGTTCTGCTTTTCATTTACACAGCTTTCTGTTACTTACTGATCATGACTTTGACAAAATTGCACAAAATACACCAATGAATGCAAGAAAAGAGACACTAATTTTCCTTCTAATCTCAACTTAAATATGCCTAAAAGCAGAAGGTATGCCTACCTTTTTTTTCTATAAAACACTAAATTTGAGTAACAGAACTACTACTAAAATGTTAAAGACTCTTGTAATATCTTCTAAAAATATGTAAAAGTTATTCTAGCTATTCATAAAAATGTTCCAATTAGATAATTTAGTATTTGCATTTCAATGGCTTAAGGCTACCAGTGTTCTTCACAAAAAGTCCAACACACATTTCCTTCAAAATTAGCTACAATTGGGAACTACAGAAATCCCTCTTGCTAGTAGACCTATGCCTTGTTCATCCGGAGAAGGGACAAAAAGTAACAATGCTTGAGATCAGCAAGATGAAAACAAATGAAAGAAGTCACTCCAACCACTCTGAGGCAAATAAACCCTCATGTATTCTTAGTGCATGTGCTGGTTATCAGACTGTTACCTTAATCTGGCACCTGAAGTGAAAGGTACTTTCTATAAAAATAACTGAATGCACTGAGGCCCAAGGCCCATTAACTTTAGTTACATGTTAGCCCCTGAAATATAATTAACTGATGCTAATTCCTAATATGCTTAGTAGAGAGAACCAAATTTATTTTATATGTCATTAATACGCCAGCACTTCTCAGCCTTTTGGCTAAAATCAAGTGTATTGTTTTATGTATCAGACATGAGCTTACATCCACGACGAAACTGTTTTGCTGATATCACTGCTCTTGTCCTCCTTGCACATTGCAGTCCATGGATGACCACATGATTATCAATGACAGTTGCCATAAAAAGTACTATACTGTGTAAATTTCATGGTTTGTGACAATATTTTTCTTTTTCTTTCCTTAAGATTGCTATTTTAAAAGCTACTGTCCAAAAGTTTTCTCCATTTCTATATTTTAAACAGAACCTATGATAAACGTGTATACACATATGCACACATATACTACACACACATATATATTCCCATATATACTATACATGAATATTTACATTGTGATTATACCTGACTTATGGTCCTATGATTTGTCTGAAGTAAAGATCATTTGACTACTTTTCAAGGTAAAGAATTATTAATACTATGACAATTATGTACCATAGTGTTTCCTTACAAGGATGTATCTTCAACATATATTGCATTGCTTATATAATTTTCTATTTTCTTCTGCAATTTATAGCACTAATTCTGGAAATCATAAAAAGGGGAAAATAAGGTTTCTTTTGTTTTCTTTTTATGAAAATATATCTCCTAGAATGTTTTTCACTTTAAGCTAAGATATATACCAAATTACATTTGTAGTTTATTTTTACTCCATAGTTTTCAAAGAAAGTATGATTTGTTTTAGGTTTTTATATACTAGTCACATATACTATTGAAAATTTGATGATGCTATGTCACAAGAAAATAAAAATGTCAAAAATGAATTCATTTTAAAGATTATAGTACATGGCATAGTACATGATTATAGCTATGGCATCCCATAGCTAACAGGAACAATCTTAAAGCTCTCCATAATTGGAGAATATTAGAAAGAAAGTATAATACCATTATATAAATTATGGCATTCTTTCACCTTTCAATCAATTAAGGTCATCTTCCTTAGAGAGAAAAGGCATAAAAATTTTGTAAGAGTATACCAAAAAAGACATGCTTAAAAACACATGGAGCACTTAGGTGAATGAAAAGGTTTAGGCGAGGCGCAGTGGCTCACGCCTGTAATCCCAGCATTTTGGGAGGCCGAGGCAGGCGGATCACGAGGTCAGGAGATCGAGACTATCCTGGCTAACATGGTGAAACCCCGTCTCTACTAAAAGTACGAAAATTAGCCGGGCGTGGCGGCTCGTGCCTGTAGTCTCAGCTACTCCGGAGGCTGAGGCAGGAGAATGACTGTGAACCCAGGAGGCGGAGCTTGCAGTGAGCTGAGATTGCGCCACTGCACTCCAGCCTGGGCAACAGTGCAAGACTTCATCTCCAAAGAAAAAAGGTTAAGAAAAACAGGAACTTCTGTCTAGTGCAACTACTCTCATTACATGGATAAAACTCAAATCTGTACACCTCTGGCCTCTGTTTCTCTGCTTGTCTCCCAGAAATCTCTCAGATGTTTGTATTGCTATCTCAATTGCATGAGAGTCTTGTCATCACTAACATTCATTAAGCATCACTGGGTACTTAATAGATGTTTCTGAACATTATGACAGGTACCCTAGGGAGATGCAATAGAAATAGAAAATATGGTTCCGACATCAAGGAACTTTCAATAGTACTGATTATCCATGCTATAAAAATGGACTAAAATAGGGTTTCCAAAGAAACATAAATTAGTGCAAATTAAAATATTGCAAATAATACATGTATACTGAGGTGACACAGTGGGTGATCTAAGTAGGGGAGACAATCAGAATGTTTTGAATCACATATTAAAGGATCAAAAAGACATGGATTAATGAGCTAAGGAAGGAGAGTTTTTCAGAGGGTAGAAGGCTTACCTAAAAGAATGAGATAGAAATAAATCCTGAAGCAGTGTGGGGTAGTAGAAAAATCTGAAAGACTATGCAACAGGCTATTAGTCTAACTTTTCTCATCTATCTTTTTAAAAATATCACTAATTTATTATCTTGCGGTTATACTCCAGCAAAAAATCTCCTAAGCTTTTGCTTTTCATTGACCCCTTTCATGAGAAGAAATACCCTTCAAACAAATTATGCCTCTAACCCAATTCCTGCTCCATTAAAAACACAAAATTAATGGGAAAAGAAAAAACTATTGTTATTAACTTCCATTTGTCTTCAACATAATGTCACAAACAAGTTTTGTACTCAAAAAAGTGAAGGCACTGTGGTATCATTAATATTAATATTAATAGGAACCATGCTGTGAACTGCCACAGGGACCTTCATAGTCCCTGTTCTCCCCAGTCCCCACTTACAGAATGGAAGCCCCAAAATAAGAATGAAGAAACATTAATTTCCCTTTACATGTATCAAAACCTCACTGTATGTTGCTGATTGTCATTGTAGCAGTAATAGCAGTAGTAGTAAATTATATCGACTATATTTACTAAGTGGCAGATACCATTAGATGCACTTTACACATATTATTCAAACCTAGCAACTACTAATAACCATTATTATTTCCATTTCGTAGGCAAGAACATTGAAGCCCAAATAAGCAACTTGCCCCAGGACACACAATGGGTGGGGTGGTGCTTTGGGGAGTTAAGTGCAGGCCCTGTGATGCAGAGCATATCCTTTTAGTGGTGACACTTGGCCGCCTCTGTATGTGTCACGTGCTTACCCCATAAACACAAGCCATCCATTTCTAAGTGAAAATAATACCCGTTCTCTTACCTGCCTCTTAAAGATACAATAAGGATTAACACTTGATGTCTGCAAAGTGTTTTGACCTCCTCATAAAGGCACCCATATGATTACAACTTCTTAATTTCCATCTCCTCTTATGCTATGTCTTCAATTACAGCATCAAATAGTGTGCAGTCTTAGAACCAATTGACTTTGCTTCTCTCACACCACATTCCGGTTGTCATCAGTTGCTATTTTAGCATTGAAACATCATCCCTAAAATGTACTTGTTTTATTCTAATTTTTGGTGCTTAAACCATCATTAGTCTCAGTTATTATAATCTCCTTAGAGTACTACATTTTACCTTTCGAAAAGGAAATTTTAATGGAAATTGGGTCCTAATACCCACCAGGGGGGAAAGAAGTTCATGTGTTAATCAAGAAACAAATAATCTCATTCAAATATGCACATTCTTAAGTTGTTCTCAGCTTTGAAATCTACCTTAAGTCTCAATTCTATTATGTACTTATAGGTTCTCTATATTTTATCTCTGCATTTTCATCTTTAACAATTTCTTAAAATTTTGGAGATAAAAGGGTACTTAAAGATAACCTAAACCAAACCCTATTACAAACAGAGAAAACCAAGGATCACAGATGGTAATTTGCCCAAGATTTCACTTAAAATGTGACAGAGATAGAATTAAACCTAGGCATTCTGATCTCAGATATATACTACTATACTTCTCATTCACTTACACAATCTTCCACCTACTCCCATGGCCTTAAATACTTTATGCAGATGACTTCAAAATCTTTTTCCAGCCCTAACTCCTCTCCCAGGTTCGTCCTGCATTTCAAACTACTTTCTAGAATTTTAGAAAGATGTTATTATTGAAAATTAACTTTATTATCTTCCCACCAAAATCTATTATCTCTATTTATCTTGAATCTCTCAATCTTATGAAAGGTACTGTGTATAATGGACTTGGATGGGCTCCAAAAGGAGGAAGACATGGAAGAGATAGTTTAGGTGAGCTCTGTCTCTGGTATCACTTTCTTGGATTCCATTTTGTCTACTTCCTTTTCCAAAATTGATGATAAGCCTAAAATAATTAAATCAGCAAATAGGCCTAGGAGAATGGAGTCACTTGACCCATTCAAGTTAGAAGAAAACATGTGGCTCTGGTGGACTACATTTAGTTCCACCAGTTTAAACAAGCTTGAGATCCAAACCACAGCTAGTAATAATGTGTGCAGAGCATCTACCTAAAGAATGTTTCCCATGCTTATGCATCTTGGCAATGTACAACAGTATGAGGTTGTAGGGATATTTGTGCATCTAGGTTCACAGGTAATTTTTCCTCCACTAGAAACACTTCAGTCTGATGACAATTTCATAGTGGATGGTTAATTGGGAAGAGAGATTACTATGAAAATATCATACTTTTAGAGCCATGTATCTCAAAACTCTAAATCTTTAGTAGATGCAAGGATTTAGATATTTTATACAGCAGATAATAAATAGGAAGAATCTGAGATGGAGTGAATAGAGATTCAGTCTTGTTTCAGTGAATCCTCTATAAATAGTAGCTACACTCATAAGTGGACCTACATCATGTGAAGCATGCAGAAATCTGGTTGTGGAGGAGGTAAGAAGTCATTCTGGAAGCCAGGAAAGATTTGTTTCAAATAGATTGAAATCTGAGATGCAGTTTTACCTTTGCTTTAATATGTGAGTTGGATTTCATTACTCCAGCTCACGTTTTTCCCTCTTAATCTTGTTTTTTAAGAGGGAAAGGAGGGGTATGTTACTAAGATTTAATCATTGTCACTAATTTTGAGAATCCAGAGTGCAGGATTATTCAAACTGAAGTTTAACAAGAGATGAAAAAGCAAGAATGAATTCTGGAAGCAGAGAGGAGACGTGCAATATTTCCAGGGTAAGAAGGTGTTTTTGGTCTTGTGCCTAAACACTGATTTTAGGAACCTGATTTGTGCTACAGCAGCAGAAAACAGAGTAAACACACACACACACACACACACACACACACACACACCCCAAACCAGAAAACAAATTTGCTATTAAATACATAGAAACAATTGCCAGAGCTTTTGAAGGAAACAGAAACTCCCATAGAAACAGTTTAAAAACCGGGTTTTAAAAGTTTTGGTTTTTTTTGTTTTTGTTTTTGATTTTGACCTTAAGGTAAAAATTGTCACAAAGAGGAAAAAAAAAAGAGAGAGACAGAGAAAGAAGCTCAAATCCAAGAGTCCCAGATCTGAGCGGGTAGAAGAGAAATAAGTCCCAGGAGTTGGTCTTGTAAAAGCCATATGAAAACTCATATGAAAAAAAGACCAAGAACTGTTAAGTGGAAATGAAAAAAAAGTGGGGTCTTGCTTCTGAGGAAATGAGATGTTCATGTTGCCTCAGAAGTAGTGAAGTAATCTGAGGTCCACGGAATTCAAAAGCAAGAAAAAACAGAAATACAAAAAAACTAGGTTTTGAAAGAGCACAAGGGGAGGACCTCATGGTACTCAGAGGATCCCTGAGAGGGCATTTTGGGAAGCACTGTCAACGGCAGCTCCCACTCTGGTCTTTGGATGAAAATTTTAGCAACTGGATGAAGCCAATGTATTTGTAGGCAGGGAGAGGGTCTTGATGAGGAAGTGGGGACCATTACAAGATAACAGGATTTCTGGGCAGTATGCTTTAGCATTAAATATGGTTCAGAAATAGAAAAGCAGCCTGAGCATGTTTAGGATCATTCAGGAACAGGAGAAAAATCAAGACAATCAGAATATTAGGATTATAAGGAATGCAAAGTAAGGCAGAAAAAAATTAAAAGACAATGAAGTCTGCAACACTTTTGGTTCCAAACACATTTAAAATTTTATCTGGCTTTTACCATGAAATGATGTCTAGCATAAGAAAATATTGAAAAAAGGTAATGTAATTATCATCTGGGGATGAGTGGGTAACCATTCTAAACTCTTTATCAGGCTGGAGACAGCTCAAATGCCTTCTCAAAAGCAGACTCCATGTTCTTCCAACCTAGCTCTTCATAAACATATTTAATGGGTGTCAGAGGAGTTATAACAGATGATGATAGCAATAAAACACTGTTACACATTGTCAACATTTTACTATTCCTCTCTTGTACACTTAAGTGCATTCTCACTTGCTTGACTCTGAGAATAATAAGTCAATGAGGTGAAAAAAATGATGATAGAGATAACAATTATAGATATAATAGCTTAGATGAAAAGAATGCGTTTCCTGAGAAACTTCAAGCCATGCCCTGAAAAGCAAGCAAAAGAAGAATAAATATGACTTATGGAAAGAAAATAAGCCAATAGAAACAAGATGTTACTTAAATTACAGAAATATTTAAAGAAAGAGAAAATTTGAATAGATGTTTGAGTGGGACAAAAGGAATTGAGACTTGTAAAGCAAATGAGAAATTTTGTCCATCAAATCTGGTTTGAGAGTCTGTATATGATACTTGGGAATAATAAGCCTTTTATGTTCCAAAGCATCCCAATGCCCCATCTTTATTTATTATATTTATGTTTAAGTATACCAATAAATATTCATTAAATCTATATGTCATATGTTTCATAAAAATAAAGTATCAGAGAAATATATTTCTAAATCCCAAGTCAGGATACATGATTTGACAAAATATCCTGAGTTTTGATTCAGAAAACAGCTTTTTCCAAGCATAAGGGGAAAAGAGTTTTAAAACACTTAATTGAACATGCACATAACCTTTCCCTAAAAAGTAACTTTCCAGAGTTACGTATTTTATACTATATTGTAGTGGACACTGTGGGACCCTGCCCCTTTTCAGGCAGATGCTCTCATCCTCTGGCTGTTGTGAGTGTAGATTGATAATAGTTCACAAATGACTCCATTCCCTGGAGAGTGCTGTGGTCTGAATATTGTTACCCATCACACACACAAAAAAAATCACATGTTGAAACCTTACCCACAATGCAAAAATATTAAAAAGTGTGTCCTTTAGGGGGTGATTAAGTCATGAGAGCTCTGCCCTATGAATGAAACTTGTGCCCTTATAAAAGAGGTTAAAGGGAACTGCCTTTTCCTCTTCTGTCAAGTGAGGACATAGACAAGGCACCACTGTGAAAAACAGGTCCTCACCAGATTATAACAGTGAATCTGCTGGTGCCTTGATCTTGGACTTCCCAGCCTTTGGAACCATGAGAAATATATTTATATTATTTATAAATTACTCAGTTTAAGGTACTTTGTTATGGTAGCCTGAACAGACTAAGACAATCACCAAAGAAAGCTACCACACCAGGAAGGCTACACTTTCCAACACCACCACCCTTGAAACCTTGGCCAATAACTGATAGAGGAGTAAAAAGGCCACCCACTTACCTCACGATGAGACCAGCTTTTCAGTTAATTTTCATCCCAGATCTTCCCAATAGGATCTGAGTAAAACCAGTCTCCAGCTGAGACACATTCCCTGTCTTGCCCTATGTCCCTCACTCTCCTTCCCCAGAGAACACTCCTCCAATGAGTCACTTGAACAAGAATCCCTGTCTCAGGCTCTGCCTCTAGAGCATCCAATAGAGAATAATAAATGAGGTTAAAAAAATCTAGTGTAGGGTGCAGCACACCAACATGGTACATGTGTACATATGTAACAAACTTGCACATTGTGCACATGTACCCTAGAACTTAAAGTATAATAAAAATAAACAAATAAATAAAAAATCTAGGTGTAAACTATGCACCTTTTATTCATTACTACTCAATTAAGCATGAGCTTTTCATTACTGCTCAAAAAACTTTTACCTTATCTTATTCATAGTGCTTCTAGTTGTAAACTGAGGAGCGCTCCATGTGCCTAACAAACTTCTTAAAGTACTGGCTTGAAAAAAAGTGACAATGGTCTCTGCTACAGAAATGTGGCCTATTAAAAATAAAAGATGCTAAATTTTACTTCCTTTTGCTAATCATATGTATCCAGGAGCAAATAAATTCTGTGTCGACATCACCTCTCTCCTCAAGCTTCTGCATGTTTTACTGCCTCAGAAATCACTTCACATATGATAAAATTAACAGTCATCATCTTTTTCCATGTCTGTTTCCTCCATGCCTCAGAATCAAGTAAAGTTTAATCCAGGTAACTCCCACTGCTACTTTTTTCCAAGTCAACAAAGTTCAAATTGGTAATGACTTTTTCTTTTAATTTATGGTATAATTTATATACTATGAACATACCCAAATCAGGCCAGGCACGGTGGCTCATGCCTGCAATCCCAGCACTTTGGGAGGCCAAAGTGGGCAGATCACTCGAGCTCAGGAGGTTGAGACCAGCCTGGCCAACATGGTGAAACCCCATTTCTACTATAAAAACACAAAAATTAGCCAGGTGTGGTGGTACAAGCCTGTAATCCCAGCTACACAGGAGGCTGAGGCAGGGGAATCACTTCAACCCAGGAGGTGGAGGTTGCCATGAGCTAAGATTGCCTCACTTTACTCCAGCCTGGGTGACAGAGCAAGACTCCATCTCGAGAAAAAGAAAAAAGTTCCTTCATACCCATTTGCAGTCAATCCCTATTCCCACTCACAGTCCCAGTAATCACTGATCTGCTTTCTGTCAGGATAGATTTGGCTTTTCCGAAAAACTCCATATATATAAATATATATGGAATTGGATGCTATGCAATTTTTTTTTTTTTTTTTTTTTTTGAGACAGAATCTCACTCCCTTACCCAGGCTGCAGTGCAGTGGCACCATCTTGGCTTGCAGCAACTTCTGTCTCCCTGATTCAAGTGATTCTCCTGCCTCAGTCTCCAGAGTAGGACTTACAGGCGTGTGACACCACGCCCAGTTAATTTTTGTATATTTATTAGACACAGTGTTTTGCCATGTTGGCCAGGCTGGTCTCGAACTTCTGACCTCAAGCAATCTGACCGCCTTGGCCTCCCAGAGTCCTGGGATTACAGGCGGGAGCACCGTGCCCAGCAGATACTATGTAGTATTTTGTGTCTAGCTTCTTTCACTTAGCATAATGCTTTACCTGTTGTATCAGATGGATCAGTTATATCAGATGTTCATTTTCTTAACTGAGTAATATTTCATTGTATAAATGCTACATTTTGTTTATCCAATTGATGGGCATTTAGATTGCTTTCAGTTTTTTTGTTTTGCCTGTTCTTCAGCTTCATATAAATTGAAATATATGGTTGTTTGTGGTATTTTGTGTCCGCTTTCTTTCATTTGACATAAAATTTGCGATCCATTCATGATGTTCCAGGTTTCAGTCATTTGCTCCTTCATATTGCCCAGTAGTTTTCTGCTGTATGACTATGCCACCATTTATTTATTCATTGTCCTTTTAATGAGCAATTGAGCTATTTTCAGTTTTTAATCTACTATGAATCAAACAAATATAAACATGCTTTTTGTATCTGTATTTCTCTTGAGTAAATATCTAGGAATGAAATTGTTGGATTATAAGATAAACCTACTTTTAATTTTATAAGAAATTGCCAAATGATTTCCAAGTAGTTGTACAATTTCATAAACCTGTCAGCAATATGAAAGTTTCAGTTTTCTACATTCTCGTCGTTGTTCTTGTCAAAATTTTTAGTTTTAGATATTTATTATTAAATGGTAATTCACTGTAATTTTAGTTTTCACCTCTATTATAATGTTTAGCACCTTTTCATATGTTCATTGGCCATTCATTTCATTCTTTTTGTTCAAATATCTGTTCTAGTTTATTAGCTCTATTGGGTTGTCTTTATTACTGATTTGTAAGATTACTGATCTATTCTGGAATATATATTATTTGTGTATATGTATAGATTGACAGATGTAAATATTGCAAATATTTTCTTCAAGTTTTTACCTTGTTTTTATTATCTTAATAGTACTTTGTGATGAGAAAAAATAATTATTATAAAATCCAACTCATCTATTTTTTCCTTTTGTGGTTGGGAATTTTTGCTCTTGTCTCGGGAATAGTCGAATATCCAAAACCACACTGATATTCTCATATTTTTTTCTAGAAGCCTTTTCTTTTAGGTCTTAAATTTACATCTATGATACATGTTGTTTTTTTTTTTATGTGTAATATAAGGGGGAAAGTTCATTTTCCCATTGTTCTAAGACCATTCATTGTAGATTTGACTTTCAAAAACAGACTACCATAAATGTGTTTGATTCTATTCAAAAAATCTATTTGCCTATCCTTATGCCAATAACAGATCTGTCCTTAATGCTACAGCTTCAAATTCAGTCTTAAAGTCAAGTTGTTTGAGTTCTTCAACGTTGCTCTACTTCAAGATTTTTGTATGTATGGCTATTCTAAGTCCCATATGTTTCCATACAAATTTTGGAATCAATTTACCCATTTCTGCTAAAGACAAAGCCTACTGGAATACTGTTGGGGATTTTATTGAGTCTAGGGAATTTATAAAGAAATGACACCTTAACAATCTTGAGTTTTAATCTGTGAACATGGTATATCTCTCTATTCCTTTTTAATTTTTATTTTTTGAAAAAGGTTCTCACTCCATCACCCAGGAGCTGGAATGCAGTGGCATGATCATGGCTCATTGCAGCCTCAACCTCCCAGGTTCAGATGACCCTTCTACCTCAGCCTCCTGGGTAGGTGGAACTACAAGTACATGCCACCACACCTGGCTAATTTTTTTTTTTTTTTTTTTTTTTTCGTAGAGACAGAGTTTTGCCACGTTGCCCAGGCTGGTCTTTAACTTCTGGGCTCAAGTGATCCACCTGCCTTGGCCTCCCAGAGTGCTGGGATTACAGGCATGAGCGACCACACCTGGCCTGCAGTTATTTTCTTATGATTTATCTCTACAGAGAATGAGTTTAGGAAAAACAGCCATTTTTATTACTAATAATAAACTAAACTGGTTCTTTAAAAGTATAAGTGTGTTTTTGTTTGATAAAATCTTACATTGCCTTGAAAAAACTGTAAGATTTTAAAATTTAAGAAAACACTTGAGGTCATTTGACTCAATACTTTATTTTTATTGAAATTGTAAGTCTTTAAATAAAGATATAAAATATTCTTATAGTTACATTGGAATTGGTTTTCCTCATTTTTTTTTCAATTGTAAAATGAGGGAGGAGAATTGTTGGAAACTATTCTTGTGATGGAAGGAGTGGCTTTGGAGGGTCACAATGTATACTATCAAGGGTATGATACCTTTTGTGTTCAGTTTTTCAAGCTATTAATCAGGTATTCCTGCATATTCAAAATGCATAAACAGAATTTACAACATTTTATGACAGAATCTTTGGTTTTTGAATTAATGTGTTTTATATATCTTTACTTTGAATGCTTAGGATTATAAATATAGATGCAAGATGAGAATCAAAAAGATTTATTGGATCTTGTTTAAGTTGATACCTGTAGACTATCCTTGGTTTTCCTGTATGTTAGAAAGAAAAGCATTTACAGAATGGCACACTTAAAAATACAGCAACATAGTGTTTCTGGGGCATGAGGGTCAGTTGAATCTATATAATTAATATCTAGGTGAGGGGTCACAAACTTTTCCTTTAAAGGGCACACGTTTGCAGGCCATAATCAACTCTGCTGACAGGGCATTAAAGCAGCCACAAGTAATATGCAAATGAATGAGCATCGTTGTGTTCCAACAAAACCTTACACACAAAAACTGTAAGTGAGGCTTGATTCAACTCACAGGCATTAAGTTTGTTGGATCTTGATCTAGATTAAATCTTGTCATACAAAGATATGTTGTACATCATGAGACATGTTACATATGTATCATCATACACACACTTGAATATAAAGTACTATACTGAGTATTTCAGGAACTGTGTTCTGAAAGTGAAAGAATAATCTAAATAATGGAAAATTTCCCCTTACTCTGTTTTCTATTATATGATTAGTGACAAAGTTATTTGGGCTGTATCAAAGATAATACACTTTTTCTCTGTGGATATTTTATTATCTTTCAAACAACTAAACAACAATACCTTATACTTATTGTTTCTATGCTTATAAATCAGATAGTTTATAAATATTCATAGATGCAGACTATTCCCTACAGAATTATCTCCAAAACAATAATTATGCAAATTACTGATTGTCCAAAGCACTTAATTTCTTAGCAATATGCAATCTGAACTAGCCTAAAGACAAGTTAATAAACAGTCTTTAAAATAAATGATAGAAGTGCCTTGTATCTATAATTAGTGATAAAGTTTAAAAACAGAATGAACAATCTTAGAGGCAATTTTTAATTTGATAAACACATACTAAAATTCTTCCATAAAATATATGAGAGATATTATAAACACTGCAAATAAATTCAGCATATCACAAACGCTGTAATGTAATAACATCTCTTTCAATTATAGTGAAAAAGTAATTTGCCATCAGATTTTTTGAAAGAGCATTGTTTACAAATTTATATTTTTAATCTAACTGAGATCTTAACTCTACTAGAATGTTAAAACATTTACTTTTGTGCTTTTTTCCTTAAAGAAAGTAAAAGATTTCCCAAAAGGAGGTGTTTTGTTCAGTTTGGGCTGCTATAACAAATTACCACAGACTGGGTGTTTTATGAACAACAGAAATGTATTTCTCACACTTCTGGAGGCTGGAATTCTGAGATCAGGTTGTCAACAGGGTCGGGTTCTGGCAAGGGCTCTCTTCTGAGTTGCAGACTGCCAATTGCTTGTATCTTCATGTAGCAGAGAGTAAGGAGAAGCAAGATCTCTCAGGACTCTTATAAGGGCATTAGTCTCATTCATGGGGACTCTACCCTCAAGACTTTATCTAATCCTAATTACCTCCCACAGGCCCCTTCTCATAATAGCATCACATTAGAGGGTGGGGTTTCAACATACAAAATTGGAAATCGGGGAGAACACAAACATTCAGTCCATAACACAAATGTAATTCTAATGTCTCTCCATATAAAATATATTTTTCAGGAGTCCTGAAAGGCTTTAAATTACACAGGTTAATCAGCTACAAAGGCCATGCCATTATAACCGTGATAACATGAACAACAGCTTTTACTCAATGAACAGAGCTGATTTGGAAAGTTTTGTAACAAAACGCATAAACCACTTTCTTAAAAACATCAACATCCTTCTTTCACCAAGTCTGTTATAAAGATATGATGATCATTTTTAGTAATGTTTAGTTGATTTGGCTCTTTTTCTCTTTGTTTCTTGACGTCAGTTGCAATGAAAACAACTATGCGAGTAGTTCAAACTCTGCTCAGTCGCTCTACTGGACACCACAGGTGTCCAAAGGACTGAACATGTTCCCTGCCTCTAGTAGCTTATGGTCTAGTTGGCAAAAGGCAAAATATACAAGAGAAAATAAATAATAGTAATACATTGTTAAACAGAAGTTCAGAACAACAGAAAACTAGCATTTTAAAATGAAGAGCAACACAATTGTTTATATAGTTTATAAAAGGCCCTAATAATAGAGAGTTTATTTGTGTGATTGAACACATCTGGGTTTCTTTGCCATAAAGCAATTGAATTTTGATTTAGAGACATCCTTTAAAAGGAGAAAAACTAATCATATGCCAAAATAAATGAAAGAAAAATTGGAGTACGTGTTGAGAAAACAGTATTATAACTAATCATAATTAGTCAAAAAATATTTGAGAGACTTCTATGAGACAGGACTGTTTACTAGGATTTATTTATTTATTTATTTTTGAGACAGAGTCTCACTTTGTTGCCCAGGCTGGAGTGCAGTGGCACGAACTCGGCTCACTGCAATCTCCGCCTCCCGGGTTCAAGCAATTCTCCTGCCTCAGCCTCCTGATTAGTAGTGATTACAGGTACGTACCACCACGCCTGACTAATTTTTGTATTTTTGGTAGAGACGGGTTTCGCCATGTTGGCCATGCTGGTCTTGAACTCCTGGCCTCAGGTGATTCACCCACCTCACCCTCCCAAAGTGCTGGGATTACAGGCATGAGCCACTGAGCCTGGTCCTACTTAGTTTTAAAAAAAACACCTTTAAGGAGCTTACATTCTGGTGTAAAGAAAGGGACAACAAACATACAAATTAATGAAATTATTTCAGTTATTTATAAGAACTATGAAGATAATATAAACTAACACAAGATAGACAACAACTTACAAGTAGACAAGAAGGGGGTAGGGTAAATATTTAAGCTACAAGTGGTCAGAAAAAGCCTCTTTGAGGAGAAAATTGGACCAAGATTTCAAGGATGAAAAATGTGGCACTCATGCAAATACCTAGAGAAAGCTTTCCAAGGAGAGGGAGAAAAAACAGCAAGTGCAAAGGCTTCTAGGTAAGGATGTGCTTGGCATATTCATGTAGGAGATATGTAAAGAGAGCTAGTATAGATAGAACATTTAGGAAGGGAAGGGAGTGAATGGGAGATGACATTGTAGAGGTATGTAGAGACCTATCATGTAGGAGCTCTATGTGTCCTGCAAAGAGTCAGGAGTTGGAATTTATTATAATTGCAGTAAAAATTTATGGAACAGTTTTAAGGGAAAGGGGTAGAAATAAGCTGCCCTACGAAACTTATGCACAAGGCATAGCTCTGAAATTAAATTCCAAACAGAGCAAATTTACTCAAATGTAAAGATGAGGCCGGGCGCGGTGGCTGATACCTGTAATATCAGCACTTTGAGAGGCTGAGGCAAGCGCATCACTTGAGGTCAGGAGTTCAAGACCAGCCTGACCAATATGGTAAAACCCAGTCCCTACTAAAAATACGAAAACTAGCTGAGCATGGTGGCGCACGCCTGTAGTCCCAGCTACTCCTACTCAGGAGGCTGAGACAGGAGAACTGCTTGAACACGGGAGGCAGAGGTTGCAGTAAACCAAGATTGTGCCACTGTACTCCAGCCTGGGCAGCAGAGAGAGACTCTGTCTAAATATATATATTTATATATATATATTGAGAGAGAGAGAGAGAGAGAGTCAATAAAATGAAAGAAATGTCATAAGCCAGGATAAAAAGGAAAGCATCATATTTTTCTTATTTATTTAATATATGTTTATTAAGTCTGCATATAAGATACTCCGCTAGATGTGAGGTCACACACAAAGAGAAAGATAATATCCCTGTCTTCCAATTTTTAAGGTAAAAATGTATATGTATGTGAACAATTACAAGACATAAAAAGTATTACAACAGATGCACATACATGATTCAGGGTAATAGAGGCGAGCACAGAAAAAGAGTGACTGAATTTGCCTAGGTATAGTCAGAGAGGACTTCTAAAGAAGGTAAAGTCTTAGAGGGAGAATAAAGTATTAGCTGATCTAAAGCAAAAGTTGAGAAAAATGTTTCAAGCAGAGGAAGCTCACTCAGTTATTAAGCTCACTCAAATATTAAGCCAGGCATAGTAGCTCATACATGTTGTCCCAGTTATTCAGGAGGCTGAAGTGGAAGGATTGCTTAAGCCCAGGAGTTCCAGGCCAGCCTGGGCAACACTGTGACACCTTGTCGCTGAAAAAGGAAAAAAAAAAAAAGTACTGAGCATTTCTTCAGCACTTAAAGGCTGGAAGAATCAGAACAAAGACATGTATGTAAAGTAGCATGGATGTAAAGTAATGTAAAGTAACATTTGGGAACTGCAGGGGTTGGAGTCTGGCTAAAAGTAGTAAGCATGATGAAGGGAGTAGTTAGATCATAAAGAAGCCTGTATGCCAGGCAGGGGATGAGCAGCCACGGAAAGATTATAAGAAGAAAACAAACTATCACGTTAACATTTGAGAAAGATGACTTGCGTAAAATTCTTTCTTTTTTTCTTTTGAGACAGAGTCTTGCTCTGTCGCCAGGCTGGAGTGCAGTGGTGTGATCTTGGTTCAGTGCAACCTCCGCCTCCCAGGTTCAAGTGATTCTCCTGCCTCAGTCCCCCAAGTAGCTGGGACTACAGGCACCTGCCACCACGCCCAGCTAATTTCTTATATTTTTAGTAGAGACGGGGTTTCACCATGTTGGCCAGGATGATCTCCATCTCTTGACCTCGTGATCCACCCACCTCAGCCTCCCAAAGTGCTGGGATTACAGGCGTGAGCCACCGCGCCCAGTTGACTTGCGTCAAATTCTAAAAACAGCTACAGATTAAATTTTATGCTAATAAGAGTCGTTAAGGTAAATGTACAAAAATCAAAAAATGCTTCTATATGCCAGTAATAAACAATTGGGAAACTAATAGAAAAGAAAATCATACTGACAACAGTAATAAAAATTCTAAGGTAACTAATAATAAATTTATAAATTTAACAAAAGATGTACAAGACCTCAGGCAACGTTTTAAAAATTGTATAACATAAAAGAAATTGTAAATAAGTGGGGAAATATACCATATTTTTAGATTGGATATTTTTATTAAAAAGTTAAATTTCCCTCCCATATAATTTATAAATTCAAAGAAATTTTAATCAATGCCACAGCACAGATTTTAAAAATCTTTTATCAGTTGCTCCTAAAATTCATGCTAAGAATATCCAAGAAAAATTTAAAGAACAAGGTAGGGGCAAAGAGTAGGACTGTGTAAGGGGTACTTGGCTTAGTAGAATCATATTGGAAAACTAGTGTTTGTGCATGGGAAAATACAAAAATGACTTAATCTTATAGAAGTGTATATAAGAGGTGGTTGAGAGGCAAAATGAGTGGAAGGAAGACTTAGAAGGCTAGAACAATAATCTAGACAACAAATTGTTAGCATTCTGCACTAGGGTGAAACAGTGTGGCCAGAAAAGAAGAGGTAGAGGTAGACTGAAGATATGGGATCATCTACATATGTATTTTAGAAGAATATAGGAGGCCAGATGATGGTTGCCTAAGAACAGAAATTCTCAATCATGTAAACAGGGATCCCTAACCCCCAGGCTGCAGACTGGTAGCAGTCTGTGGCCTGTTAGGAATCAGGTTGCACAGCAGGAGGTGACTGGTAGGTGAGCAAGCATTACCACCTGAGCTCTGCCTTCTGTCAGATCAGCGGTTGCATTAGACTCTCATAGGAGTGAGAACCCTATTGTGAACTATGTGTGTGAGGGACCTAGGTTCTGTGCTCCTTATAAGAATCTAATGTATGATGATGTGATGTGGCAGAGTTTCATCCTACAATCCCCCACCCGACCCGTGTCCCTGGAAAAATTGTCTTCCACAAAACCAGTCCCTGGTGCCAAAAAGGTTGAGAATCTCTAATGTAATATTTATTTTTTTAAATTCTTATAAACTCCAGTTAGCACAATTATTTGTTATTGTTTATAGTTCTTACTTAATTGTAAAAGCAAAGCAAATTTTCAAATTAAAATCGCTCAAAAACTCCAAAATGAATAAAATTCAAATGAATAATATTAATTGAAGCCAACACATGATATTTCCCTGAAATTAAATTGCTGCTTACAGACCAGGCACTGTGGCTCAAGCCTGCAATCCCAGCACTTTGGGAGGTCGTGTCAGGTGGATCACTTGAGGCTAGGAGTCTGAGACTAGCCTGGCCAACATGGTGAAACCCTGTCTCTACTAAAAACACAAAAAAATTAGCCAGGTGTGGTGGCACACACCTGTAATCTCAGCTACTCAGGAGGCTGAGGCACAAGACTTGCTTGAAACCAGGAGATGGAGGTTGCAGTGAGCTGAGATGGTGCCACTGCACTCCGGCCTCAGTAACAGAGAAAGACTGTCTCAAAAACAAACAAACAAACAAAAAAAGCTGCTTACAATGTGAATATGGTTCAGACAGCTATTGAGGATTCTTTTAAATTTGGCCTGCCCATGCATCTACTATATTTCACATGATAATTCAGTTTTCCCATACTTTTCTTTATTCAAACTATAACAAAACCTTTGCTTAATCTGTGCCATAAATCATATGACTCTCACTAGGGATAAATGTCCCTTGTTGCCTGATGTCTGGTATCTTTAAAACCAGTATTACATGCATCAGCACCTTTACCACCAGGATCATCATGAAGTGGGTTCAAATCAAACAAAATACTCTTCCAGAGGAAAAGCTGCAAAAATAAGCATGTGACAAGAGTAACCATTTGGAAAGAACACTAAATTCAGATCTAGGAGAATAAATTCAATATTAACCCAAAATTTAGATCAGATATTAGAAAAAAATATGAGAGAAGAATATTTGAATATTTTAAAAATAGGAGAATCAACTTATTTGGAAACACTGAATGCCCAAACTGATTTACAGATTCAGTGCAATCGCTGTCAAAATTTTAAATTTCTTTTTTACAGAAATATACAAGTGGATTCTAACCTTCACATAGATGTGCAAGTGACCCATGATAGCCAAAAAAAATTTTAAAAAAACAAAGTTGGAGGATTCATACTTCCTGATTTCAAAATCTACCACAAAGCTACAATAGTCAAGATAGTGTGATACTGGTATAAAGATAGACATATAGATCAGTGGAATAGAATTGAGAGTACAGAAATAAACCCTTATATCTTTGGTCAATTAATTTTCAACAAGGATGGCAAGACTATTAATTGAGGAAAGAATAGTGTTTCAAACAAATGGCACTGGGACAACTAGTATTATACACATACAAAAAAAAAAAAAAATGAAGTTGGACCCCTACTTCAAACCACATAAAAAATAACTCAAAATAGATCCAATTTCTACATGTAAAAGCTAAAACCATAAAACTCTAAAGATAAAACACAGGAGTAAATCCTCATGAATTTGAGTTAGGCAAAAGTTTCTTAGTTATAAAAAAAAAAAGCACAGGTAATCAAAGAAAAAAGATAACTTGGATTCATTTTCAAATTTAAAAATGAACAAAAGCTTTTAATACAATTTTAATAAAAAACAAAACAACTTGTGTGTGTCAATGGACACTATCAACAAAGTGAAAAGACAACCCAGCAATGAGAGGAACTATTTGCAAAGTATAAATCTTATAAGGCTCTAGTATTCATGATATACAAAAAAATCTACAACGCAGTAATAAAATGATCAATTCAAAATGGCCAATTCAAAATTCAAAAATGGTCACAGCATTTAAATAGATATTTCCCTAAGGAGAGATATATAAACGGCTAATAAGTACATGAAAGGATACTGAGCACCGTAAGTTGTCAGGCAAGTGCGAATTAAAAGTACAATGAAATTCACAATATGAATGAACCTCAAAACACTGTTCCATGAAAGAAGGCAAACACAAAAGGCTGTATATTGTATGATTAAATTTATATGAAATGTCCAAAATAGGCAAATCTGTAGAGACAGAAAGTAGTTATTTGTAACTGTCAGGAGCTGGGGAGTGGGTTATGATAAAAGTAACAGCTAACTCATACAGGGCTTCTCCTTGGGGTAATGGAAATATTCTGGAATTAAATAGTAGTGATGATTACACAACTCTGTGGATTTACTAAAAACCACTTTATGCACTTTAAAATGGCAAACTTTTTTGGTTTTTTGTTTTGTTTTGTTTTTTGAGATGGAGTCTTTCTTTATTGCCCAGGGTGGCACACAGTGGTGGAATCTCAGTTCACTGCAACCTCTGTCTCCTGGGTTCAAGCAATGCTCCAGCCTCAGTCTCCTGAGTAGCTGGGATTATAGGTGCGCATCACCATGCCCAGATATTTTTGTATTTTTTAGTAGAGGCAGGGTTTCACCACGTTGGCCAGGCTGGTCTCGAACTCCTGACCTCAAGTGAGGAATTTGAGCCTCCCAAAATGTTGGGATTATAGGCATGAGCCACCATGCTCAGCCTAAAATGGTGAATTTTAATAGCATGTGAATTATATCTCAATTTTTTAAAAAAGATTAAGTTGAAAAACAACAATAATACATGTAATTGTATCATCCTTCATAGAGGTTTTTAAATTTTCTATTGTTAAAAAGTTTTAAATAATGAGCCACTGCACCAGCCTCTTTTGTGTGTTTTTATTCTCTAAATCCATTTACAACTGTTAGAGAACTAATGATGACCCCTCCATAAAATCTTCTCTGATACAACCCACCATTTGATTATTTCCCCAAGTGCTAGTTTTGTAACTATAACTAGATGGCAATTTCTGGCTGCATGAACTACGTTACGCTTTATAAATTTTCCCACAGTGCCTGACACAATGCTTTATTCATAGGGTGTACACCATAATTATTAATATAACAAAATATATTAAGGCAGCATTTCAAGTAAGTGAAGAAAAGATGACACAGGGTAGTTACCTAGAAAAAAATAACATTGGCATTATGCCTCATACTCTACATTAGGATAAATTTCAAATGGAAAGATATTATTGTAAAACTGAAAGCCTAAAAGTATTAGAAGTAATGTGGGAGAAGTATCTTTATAATGTTGGTAGAGGAGAGGCCCATTTAAATATGACACAGAAGCTATACATCAAAAGACTGATAAATTGTTCAACACAAAAAATTTTAAATAATCTTTACAGCAAAAACCACAATAAGCAATGACAAAAGAAAAATGATAGGCTGGGATAAGTACTTGAAATTCATATCACAAACCAATAAACAGTAAAGAATACCTACTATTTGATAATAAATGACCCAATAGAAAAATAAGAAAACTATATGCACAGATAGTTCATTGAAGTGAAACACAAATAACTCTTTAATACATGAATTAAGAATAAGAGTGATGATAATTAAAACTATATTAACATCATTCTGTATCTATCAGATGGGCAAAGATACAAAAAATTCATAATACTGCTTGGCCAGATAGTTCAGAAACAGGCTTTATTTATTTACTTATTTATGTATTTATTTTGAGATGGAGTCTTGCTCTGTTGCCCAGCCTGGAATGCAGCAGTGTTCGCTCAGTTCACTACAACCTCTGCCTCTCAGGTTCAAGAAATTCTCCTGCCTCAGCCTCCTGAGTAACTGGGATTACAGGTGCCCACCACCACTCCTGGATAATTTTTGTATTTTTATTAGAGACGGGTTTTCACCGTGTTGGCCAGGCTGGAGAAACAGGCATTTTCATATGTTGCTAGCCAAAGTGTAAACTGACACAACCTCTATGCAGTTTAATTTGTCAGTATCTATCACAGTTGCAAAAGCACATACCTTTAATCCAACAACATTACTTCAAGGACTTCCCTTGAAGACATAGATGAAAAGACCATTTATGGATGAAAAGACCTATAGAGAAGTGGATTCACTGCAACATGATTTGTAATAGCAAGACTGGAAATAACTTACGTGTCAATAACAGATGACTGGTTAAATAAATTATGAAACATATATAAAAGGAAATAGTTTGCAGCCATTAAAAAAAAAGAACGAGTAAACTTATGACCTGGGCTTTGAAATACTTTGCAAGATATGCATGTGAAAAAGCAAGATTCACAACCTAAGTGTCCCTCAATGGTTGTTTGGTTCAACAAAATGTGGTATATATACACCATGGAATACTATAAAAGTCATAAAAATGAATGAAATCATGTCCTTTGCATGGAGCTGGAGGCAAGATTCTGAACTATTTGTAGGATCTACTACCATGTATGTAAAGTAAGCAGCACAACAGGTACGAAGGAAAGAACAATCCCTGCTTTGTTTGTATTTGCGTAAATTATCTGTGTAAAGATACACAAGAAACATGTAATATTTGTTGCCTCTGCACATAGGAATAAGAATCAAACAATAACTTTCAAGGTATTTTCACTATCTTCCTTTCTTTACTTTTCAAATTGTAAACTATTTGGTTATTTAAAATACACATTCAAAAACTTTTCTATAAATCTTCCACAGCACCTGTATCAGTCTGCTCTCGCACTGCTAATAAAGACATACATACCCGAAACTGTATAATTTATAAAGGAAAAAGGCATAATAGACTCACAGTTCCACATGGCTGGAGAGGCGTCACAATCATGAGAGAAGGCAAATAAACAGCAAAGTCACGTCTTACATGGCAGCAGGCAAGAGAGCATGTGCAGGGGAACTCCCCATTAGGAAACTATCAGATCTCATGAGACTTATTCACTATCATGAGAACAGCCCAGGAAAAACCAACCCCTATGATTCAATTACCTCCCACCAGGTCCCTTCCACAACACATGGGGATTATTACAATTCAAGGTGAGATTTGGGTGGGGGTCACAGAGCCAAACCATATCATTTTGATCTTTGCCCCTCACAAACATCATGTCCTCACATTTCAAAACCAATCATGCCTGCCCAAAAGTCCCCTAAAGTCTTAACTCATTTCAGTATTAACTCAAAAGTCTGCAATCCAAAGTCTCACCTGAGACAAGGCAAGTCCCTTCCATCTATGAGCTTGTAAAATCAAAAGTAAGTTGGTGGCAAGGCATGGTGACTCATGCCTGTAATACTAGCACTTTGGGAGGCCAAGGCGGGCAGATCACGAGGTCAGGAGATTGAAACCATCCTGGCTAACACAGTGAAACTCCATCTCTACTAAAAATACAAAAAAAATTAGTTTGGCATGGTGGCAGGTGCCTGTTGTCCCAGCTACTCAGGAGTCTGAGGCAGGAGAATGGCATGAACCTAGGAGGCAGAGCTTGCAGTGAGCCAAGATTGCGCCACTGCACTCCAGCCTGGCAACAGAGTGAGACTCCATCTAAAAAAAAAAAAAAAAAAGTAAGTTGATTACTTTGTAGATACAATAGGGATACAGGCATTGGGTAAATATACCCATTCCAAATGGGAGAAATTGACCAAAACAAAGGGGCTACAGGCCATGCAAGTCCAAAATCCAGCAGGGCAATCAAATCTTAAAGCTCCAAAATTATCTCCTTCGACTTCATGTCTCACATCCAGGTAATGCTGATGCAAGAGGTGGGTTCCCCCATCCTAGCCGCTTTCATGGAATGGCATTGAGGGTCTGTGACTTTTCCAGCTGCACAGTGCAAGCTGTTGATGGATCTACCATTCTGGGGTCTGGAGGACAGTGGCCCCCTTCCCACAACTCCACTAGACAGTCCCCCAGTGAGGATTCTGTGAGGGGGAGTGCACCCCACATTTCCCTTCTGCATTTCCCTAGTAGAGGTTCCCCATGAGGGCTCCACTGCTGCAGCACACATCTGCCTGGACATCCAGGTGTTTCCATAATCCTCTGAAATCTAGGCAGAGTCCCCCAACTTCAATTCTCAACTATGTGCACCAATACCACATGGAAGCCACCAAGATTTGGGGCTCCCATTCTCTGATACAATGGCCTGAGCTATATGTTGGCTTCTTTCAGCCATTGTTGTGACATAGGTCACCAAGTCCCTAGACTGCATAAAGTAGCAAGGCCCTGGACCTAACTCACGAAACCATTATTTCCTCCTAGGCCTCCCAGGTTGTGATGGGAGGGGCTGCTGTGAAGACCTCTGACATGCCCTGGAGACATTTTCCCCACGGTCTTGCTGATTAACATTTGGCTCCTCATTACTTACGCAAATTTCTGTAGTCAGCTTGAATTTCTCCTCAGAAAATGGGTTTTTCTTTTCTATTGCATCATCAGGCTGCACATTTTCCAAACTTTTTTTTTTTTTTTGAGATGGAGCCTCACTCTGCTGCCAGGCTGGAGAGCAGTGGCATGATCTTGACTCACTGCAACCTCTGCCTCCTAGGTTCAAGGGATTCTCCTGCCTCAGTCTCCCAAGTAGCCAGGACTATAGGCGTGCACCACATGCCCAGCTAATTTTTGTATTTTTAGTAGAGACAGAGCTTCATCATGTTGGCCAGAATGGTCTCAATCTCTTGGCCTTAAGATCTGCCCTCCTCAGCCTCCCAAAGTGCTGAGATTACAGGCGTAAGCCATTCCGCCCAGCCACATTTTCCAAACTTTTATGTTCTGCCTTACCTTTTAAACATAAGTTTCAATTCCAAACCATATCTTTGTGAATACATAAAACTGAACGTTTTTAACAGTACCCAAGTCACCTTTTGAATAATTTGCTGCTTAGAAATTCCTCCTGCCAGATGCCCTAAATCATCTCTCTCAAGTTCAAAGTTTCACAAATGTCTAAGGCAAGGGCAAAATGCTGGTAGTCTCTTTGTTAAACATAGCAAAAGTCACCTTTGTTCCAGTTCCCAACAAGCTCCTCATTTCTATCTGAGACTACCTCAACCTGGACTTTATTGTCCATATCACTATCAGCATTGTGGTCAAAGCCATTCAAAAAGTCTCTAGGAAGTTCCAAATTTTCTCATATCTTCCTGTCTTCTTCTAAGTCCTCCAAACTGTTCTAACCTCTGCCTGTTGCCCAGTTCCAAAGTCAATTCCACATTTTCAGGTATCTTTACAGCAGCATCCCACTCTACTGGTACCAATTTACTGTATTAGTCTGTTCTCATGCTGCTAATAAAGATATCCCTTTTTTTATGGCTGCATAGTATTCCATGGTGTATATGCGCCACATTTTCTTAATCCAGTCTGTCACTGATGGACATTTGGGTTGATTCCA
>NW_012117354.1:851769-889853 GCF_000951035.1 Colobus angolensis palliatus
ACACCAACATGGCACAAGTATACATATGTAACAAACCTGCACGTTATGCACATGTACCCTACAACTTAAAGTATAATAGGGAGTACTCACAATCACCGCAGAAGGCGAATGAGGAGCAAAGTCACGTTTTGCATGGTGGCAGGCTACAGAACATGTGCAGGGGAACGCCCCTTTATAAAACCATCGGATCTCATGAGATTTACTATCACGAGAACAGCACAGGAAAAACCTGCTTCCATGATTCAGTTACATCCCACCAGGTCCCTCCCATGACACATGAGACTTATTACAATTCAAGGTGAGATTTGGGTGGGGACACAGAGCCAAACAATATCAGCACCTAACAGTGTTTGAGTCATATCATGCATTTAAAAAGTATTTACTGATTAAGAAGGGGAAATGCCCAAATAATAACAAAAGCCTATGTTTGCTTATAGTTTTTAAACTTTGAAATTCTTTTACATAAAGTATCATATTAAGATATGTAAGTGAACTATTTTTGTTCACCTAAACATTCTGGACTACATATGAGTGTAGATATGAATTAATTTCTGAATTAGCTGTGTATGGTTGCATACGCCTGTAATCCCAGCTACTTGGGAGGCTGAAGTGGGAGGATTACTTGAGCCTTGGAGGTCAAGGCTGCAGTGAGCTGAAATCACTTGCACCACTGCACTCTTGCCTGGGCAACAGAGCAAGACACTGTCTCAAAAAAGAAAGAAAAAAATTAAAAGGAAAAAAAAGTTTAAAAAAAGAGCTATATTTAGGTTAAAAATTAAATTAAATTTTTAAAATAGCTTCTCAGGGTTCAAAGTAGAAATTAATTAATTAAAATAGATTTTGCCAGGCACTGTGGCTCACACCTGTAATCCCAGCACTTTGGGAGACCGAGGTGGGCGGATCACAAAATCAGGAGATCGAGACCATCCTGGCTAACACAGTGAAACCCCGTCTCTACTAAAAAAACACAAAAAATTAGCCGGGTGTGGTGGCACGTGCCTGTAATCCCAGCTACTCGGGAGGCTGAGGCAGGAGAATTGCTTGAACCCAGGAGGCAGAGGTTGCAGTGAGCCAAGATTGCGCCACTGCACTCCAGCCTGGGCAACAGAGCAAAACTCCATCTCAAAATAAATAAATAAATAAATAAATAAATAAATAAATAAAGCTTTTCAGGTTCAAAGTAATAAATAAATAATAAAAATTTCAGAAAAAATTGTCCCACAAAAGTAACACTAACTTTAAGAATGCCTCCCCGCCCCCATTCAACTTGAGCTATTTATGACTGCCTACACATGAATAAAATCCCCTGTAAGATTTTATTTAAAACTTTGGTACATTTGCAAAACACAATTCTTTTTTTAAAGTTTCTGCCAAATTGATATTTTAATTAGTATATTTTCTTCAGTTTTTTCATAATTCTAGAACAATTTTTTGTTTGTTTCATTTTTTAATTAGAAAACTAAAATGGGTCTCTGAATATGAAGACTTGAGTTTGTTTTTATGGGAGATGTACTATATTATCCTCTAGTTATAAAACAAAATCTGCTTCTTCCATCTGAGTAATGGCCTAAAAGCCTATTTTGAGGATTGTATAATACAACTTACACCATAATGAACAAAAAGAGGTTAATGCTCCCTCTCCAACTCATTGCCTAAATTTAGAATATGGTGGTTTCCAAACAAAATGTAAGATCTTATCATTTTCAAGAACTCTAGTGCAAGCAGCATTCTTTACTACCTAAAATTCTAATTTATAGAAACCTTTAAAATTACAGACATAATTTTAAATAACATCAAAATTAAAATTAAAATTAAAATCTTGATGTTATTTACATCACATCAATCACAATTTCAGAGGATGAGTTTAAAGTATTTATCCTCTTAGAGATCCCTGGTTTGGACTCAAACCACATTATCTTGAGAACAACTAAAACAGTTCTACCCTCTATTCGCTAATTAATCATAAATGTAGCACAGAATTAACTTTTCCCCCTCAGTCAACAAAGCTTTGAAATCATGCTAGCATCTAAAGACGACCAATTCTAACAATGAGATCCCCCAGTGTTCCACACATGGTGTGCCACGTGTTTGTTGTTAGTGAGAAAACGATGGGCTAGGGAGTTTGGGGACCAGTTTAAAATCCAGCTCTGCCACTAAGCTATTGCGTGACCTCCGGCAGAGTGCTGTCCATCTCAATCTGTCATCTGCAACATGAGGATTATAATATCTACGCGTATAGTAAGGGTTATAAGTACAAACTGCTAGGTACTTAACAAATAATAAAAATTGTGCCTATTATTATTTTCCCATAATAAACTAAATAAGTGTCTTTTGAGGGAAATTTGAAGGTCCACTTGACCTTCAAATCTAGAGTTAATTGAGAAAATAACACCATTAACTACAGTTATAAATTGCTATGCATGTGATTGACGGAAATCATAGACTGTCAGAATGCCAGGTAGTTTGCAGCCACTGTTAAACATAGAAACAGTTTTATATATTGTATGTACATTTATATATAGTGATGAGGATGTATAGTGACATACACATATACAATATGTACATTCATATATAGTGGGCAAGGTGAGAATAAAGGCAAAGGTGAACAATCCAAGAGGCAGTATTAGCATTTTGCTTCAGTCTGAGCTTGGATGTCAGGAGGAATAATTTCTGAGTCCTAGCTTTATCATCTTATAGCTGTTAGACTTACTTTTCTCATCTGAAAAAAAAAGGGATACTAATAATACCTACTCTACTTTATAGCCTAGTTACTCCCCACAGTAAGAACTCCATAAGTTAGATATTATTTTTCTTATTTATACTACTACCTTCAGAAAAAATAGAAATATTTTAAGCAATACAACTCTTCTTCCATAAAATAATTGCAAAATAATGCTTGTAGCTATTAAGAGATTTAAATTTTGAGAATCATTTCATAACATCCAAAATAAGATAACATCCAAAAGAAAATAACCACATTTGTCAATGGCAGATCGCATCCAAAAGAAGATAATCACATCTGTCAATGGCAAATTAAGATTCATCCTGTCATTTAAAGTTCTAAAAAGGGATTTGTCAATATTAGATACATTATATATCTATTTAGATTGAATCATATTTAATAAAAAGATAATATCCTTCCTAAGTCTTTGAAATAAAAAATATTAATAATTTCTTACATTTGAAAAGTAATGTAGAATATTCAAAGTGCTCACACATGCACTATCTTATTTGAGCCTCAGAATAAACTATGAAGTATAAATTCACTAGTTTCAAGAATAAGAAATTGAAGTTGAGAATGATTATGTGACTTGACCCATGGCACTTGAATAGGAAATGATGAAGCTGAGGTTAGAATGCACTTCTTCCTTACACCTAATTCAGTTTTCAGAATACTATATCATATCAAACAATTTGATATTTCCACTTCATGCTAAAACCACATTGTGATTTTTGTATTTCAAGTTTATCAGTGTAAACTCTGTTAGAAATGGCATAAATGGCCTAAACTGGTATTTAAATCATTATTGCCAGGTACAGAAACATACGCATTGTGTTGAAAATTATTATTCCTTCTCCTTGTTAATATGTACTGAATTCTCCAACCTCACTATGTCTAACGTTTAATATTAATAATTAACGGTACCAAGAGGAGAGCCACCTCTCCAAATTCCAGATAAAATCTTGCAAATGATAACTACTCAGTTTAGCACAGAAATCGTTCATTAAAGTATATGTGTGAGAATATACTGTCCAAGTTTCTGTTAAAACAATTATTCTAACAACTGTCCTTAAACCAATTAATGTGGACTGGTTTTCCTTTAGAAAATCCAATCAGGTACAAAGGGGAGGTCATTTACATTAGCTTCTGTAATACAAATCAAATTGGTATTTTTATTAAAGTAATTTCAATAATATATCAAACACAAAAGGTTAATATCTACCTTAAACATTATATTTGCAAAAAAAAAAAATGAATAGCGGACTAATTGTACTGACATATGAATAGCTCATATTAAATAAGAAATAAAAATATTAACATACCTGAAAGGCAGATTCCTTACCTGAGGAGAAGATTGCATTGGATTCACACTCAATCTAGTGATGTTCTAGTAAATGTTTTATAACCGGCTCTCTAGAGGAATAAATTGCTAAGTTATAGGATTTGCCAATTTCCATGATATAAATACTCCCACTAGAGCTGATTTCAAGCTACCGACATAAAGTCCCTCAACACAGAGTAAGGAAGAGAAGTGCACAATCAATTCTCACAGCCAGCTTCAGGCCACCACTGCCCACACACCAGCCCCAATCCAAATACCCAGAGATGGAACTCAGAAACATGTATTTTCAGAGTTTCCGTAGTGATTTCAATATAGTCAATTCACATCCAGTTTTCACGAACCACTGGCTAGCTTAGCATACAACCACAGTAGTTTCTGAGGCTAAGAAATCTAATGCACTTGCATGACTTCTTCCGTGTAGCACAAAGGCAAGTGGAGGTAATACTGGCATCACTATCACCCAAGAAAACTCCGAATTGTGATAAGTATGTCTTCCTTGTAAATTAAAGCAAACTGTAAGTCATCTCTTTAGTGGATAGTCACTTGTGAGCCCTGATAAATGGCAAGATTTTTTGATACCTTCCTGAGACAAAAAAAAACTAAGAGCCTCCCTCTTATAAAATAGTCACTGAAATCCTCAGTGTTTCTCAAAGATGTTATCCAGTAGTTCTCTGCCTCCAGAAACGACGGCAGCTTGATAGTATTTCATGAATCATGTATGGGTAATTTCAATTCTTGTTGACTAATTGTTCGGTTGAAGCCAACAAATCTCAGACATTCCCTTTTGCAGATATCCTGTTTCAAATGAATTTATCACCTTGAATCTTTGATTCTGCACAGTCTTCAAAAGATAGGAAATAGGAAAAGTTCGTATTGGTGTTTTGGCCTGAGTCTCCCTGAAAGGCTGCGAAAAAGGATTGTAAGCAGGCCGTTTATTTAGGAAGTGATCAGAGAACAGCAGTGAGGAATGAGAGAATGACTGAGGAAGGAGGGAAAGTCAACACAAAAATGCATTATCTAGTTGGAAACTTATACAGGCAATAATCACTCAACTCTGTAGAATGTTCTGAGCAGCTTTATTAACATGCATTTCAGAATTTCCCACCTGGCATTAAAAGGCAGAAGCTTTTATCTGGTAAGTGTGTTCCCTATTAGCCAAGAATGGAGACATATGAATTAACTCCCTTGCACCCAATTCTTGTTTGTTCATGCGTGAAAGCCCAGCAGACACTAGGCAACCAGAAAAGCACAAGGCAGGAAACAAGATGTAATTGGCCCAGTCTGAGGCATTGTCATGTTGTACCTACATCACTGGCCAAGTCTCTCTAAACCTAGTAACTACAGCAATCACTAGAGCAATAAGTGAGGACAAGATAATGTAAAATGGTGTACAAAAGGGGTCCAGTTCAGAAGGTAATGATCAGGCAGTGCTAACCTAATCTGTGACTGTTGTCTAGCTTCATGATCTTACTGTCTCTGGAATTGGTGGCTTCTTGGTACCACTGACTTCAAGAATGAAGCCATGGACCCTCGCGGTGAGTGTTACAGTTCTTAAAGATGGTATGTCCGGAGTTTGTTCCTTCTAAAGCTCAGATGTGTTCAGAGTTTCTTCCTTCTGGTGGGTTCGTGGTCTCCCTGGCTTCAGGAGTGAAGCTGGAGACCTTTGCCCTGAGTGTTACAGCTCATGAAGGTGGTGCAGACCCACCCACACAGTAAACAGCAACAAGATTTATTGTGAAGCGCCAATGAACTGAGCTTCCATACAGCTCAAGGACACCTCACCACTTTACTTCCCCTGGCCAGGACAGGACAGCCTGCTTTATTCCCGTATCTGACCCCACCCACATCATGCTGATTGGTCCATTTTACAGAGAGCGGATTGGTCCATTTTACAGAAAGCTGATTGGTCCGTTTTGACAGGGTGCTGATTGGTGCATTTACAAACCTTTAGCTAGACACAGAGTGCTGATTGCTGCATTTACAATCTTTTGGCTAGACAGAAAAGTTCTCCAAGTCCCTACTAGATTAGCAAGATACAGAACGCTGATTGATGCCTTTAAAAACCTTTAGCTAGACACAGAGGGCTGATTGGTGTGTTTACAAACCTTTAGCTAGACACAGACTGCTGATTGGTGCGTTTACAACCCCTTGCCTAGACACAAAAGTTCTCCAAGTCCCCATCCATCCCAGAAGTCCAGCCCGCTTCACATCTCACCTGCACTGGCTGGGGGACTCTGTGGCACCCAGCCCGGACACTCTGGCAGTACAGAGGTAGCTCGTCCCCTGATCAAGCCTAGCAGGCGCTGAGAGGCCGCAGGGAGTGCGGCCCGTTCCTGGCTCCAGCCCATGCCTCTCCCTCCACACCTCCCTGCGAGCAGAGGGAGCTGGCTCCAGCCTAGACCAACCCCAGATAGGGGCCCCACAGCGCATCGGCAGGCCGAAGGGCTCCTCAAGCGAGGCCAGAGCAGACGCTGAGGCCAAGGAAGCCCCGAGAGCGAGCGAGGGCTGCTGGCACGTTATCACCTCTCATTACTCTGGACTGAGAGACCTCAAAATATTATCAAGGTAGCCCCAGATCAATCAATTCATAAACTTCTTTACACTTGGAAAATGGCAGGGGGTCAGTGGGAGAAAAGAAAATCTTGTTCATAAAGGAACAGATTCATTTTTTATTTTACAAGTTTGTATTCCGTAAACTACATCAAATAAAAGCATTCCTAGGGTCATTCGGATTGAGCCCTGAAAGGACAGTAAGACCCCAACAGAGAGATCCTTTAACATTGAAGAAGGTTAGGGAAAAAAGGGGAAGAGAAGAAAAGGGATAACGTATATTCTTAGCCAAGGCCTTTGAAAAAGCAGCCACCAGAGAAAGCATCAACTATAGATAAGACCCAGGCCCTAATGCAAGAAGTTATCTTACAACAATACCAGAGGAATAATAACCCTTTTGGTCCCTTTTCTATCCTCACTCCCTTTGCTTTAGTCCCAGAAACTAAGAATACCAAGAAGGATGAGGAGGGAAATAAGTGTCAGGGCAGTGTTTTTCAAACTTTGATGTTTATCAGTTACCTGGAGTACTTATTGAAATACATTGCTGGCCTCATCCCGATTTTCTGATTGAGTAAGTCTGGGTGAGAACCAAGGATATGCATTCCTAACAATTTCCCTGTTCATGCCACTGGTCCACAGGATCATGCTTTTAAGAACCACTGAAATAGGGAAATAGGAAGGCCCAGCAGGGCGCAGTGGCTCACACCTATAATCCCAGCACTTTGCTTGAGGCCAGGAGTTCCAGACCAGCGAGTTCGAGACCACGGCAACATGGCAAACCCTGTCTCTACAAAAAAATACAAAAATTTGCTTGGCGTGTCATCCCACCTGTTGTCCCAGCTACTTGGGAGGCTGAGGCAGGCAGGTCACTTGAGACCAGGTGGTCAACAAGGCTTCAGTGAGCAGTGATCACTTGGCCCACTGCACTCCAGGTTGTGCAAGACAGAGTAAGATTTTGTCTAAAAAAGAAGAAAGAAAGAGAAAGAGAGAGAGAGAAAGAAAAAGAAAAAGAAAGAAAGAAAGAAAGAGGAAGGAAGGAGGAGGTAAGGAGGGAAGAAGGGAGGGAAGGAAGGAAAGAAAAGAAAAGAAAGAGAGAGAAGGCAGGTGTGGTGGCTCACGCCTGTAATTCCAGCACTTTGAGAGGGCAAGGAGGGTAGATCACTTGAGGTCAGGAGTTTAGGACCATCCTGGTCAACATGGTGAAACCCTGTTTCTAATAAAAATACAAAAATTAGCTGGGTGTCGTGGCAGGCGCCTGTAATCCCAGCTACCTGGGAGACTGAGGCAGGAGAATCACTTGAACTCGGGAGGCGGAGGTTGCAGTGAGCCGACATTGCATCATTGTACTCCAGCCTGGGCGACATGCGAAACTGTCTCAAAAAAAAAAAAAAGAAGAAAGGAAGGTCCACAGTCCCCACTTGGATTCCCACCTGCAAAAACCTTCAGCTAGGGTAAGGAAGTAATTATATTTTGAATGAAGATGGAAGTGTTTGCCAGTACATGGGAGTGGACACTTTTCATTACTAAACTGAGACTATATATGTTAGATACAGACACTGTAGGATCCTAGGAGAGAGTAGTAATGTGATAGAATTGCCCATGTTTCCATTCAGTAGCAGACAAGCTAAGGCCAGTAAAGAAATTTAAAGGGGCAAAGAAATAAAAACAAAGATCATTTCTGATTATATCCCACAATTATATGAATTACAAGCTTAAGGCACCATGCAGCACCAGGGAGATAGTGCAAGACTCCATCTCAAAAAAAAAAAAAAAGAAAGAAAGAAAGAAAGAAAGAAAATTCTTAAAGCAATTGATTTTACAAAATGTGATTTTGTATAAAAAATAAGTTGAGAAATGATTATTTACTTTAGGTATTTATTGACAATATCAAGTTTTATCCACTAAGCAACCCTAATTCATTTAAATTTTATAATTAGTTTAATATGAAAATTTCAGAAATGTCTAGGACCATTTGCCTTAGAAAACAACAGATAATTTCCATACACATTAAAATTTGAGAGCATTGGTCAGTAGCAGTGGCTCCTAATAGCACACTACTAGTGCAGAAGTCATTCCCCTGCAACCCTTTCCTAAAGAGAAGAAATGTAGCAAAACAGGAAGAGCCTTAGGTACAGTGTAAGCAGCAGAGACGAATGCTTAGGGGATAGAAATTTGTAGATTGCTCTGGTTTAAACAGCAGTAACCCTGAGCAAACTATTTAATCTCTCCAAGCTTCATTTTTTCATCTTAAAAATGAGGATAATTTCTACTTCATAGGATTGCTGTGAGGATGAAATGAGATAATGTATATGAAACACTTAGCACAGTGCCTGCCATATAGCAAGTTTTAAACAAATACTACTATTATCATTAACACATGAGTTCTATAGAGAACACTGTAACATACATATAAAACGTAATGGGCTAGGAGACAAAGAAAAATTTCTAAAGTGGTCTACAGATGTGAAGTGCCATTTTTAATTAACTTGTTTAACTTATTTTTACTCTCTGTCTCTCCCCTAACAAATAAATATAATTAAGAAGTTGGATGTGGTAGAAAGGGTATCTTGAATGAGTTTTGGACACAATAAACCTCTCAAAACCTCAGTTCCCCCATTTATAGAAGGACAATCCTAATGCAATGCTTAGGTCTCATGAATGTCGTAAGAATAAAAAGGATGGCAGCCAGGTGCGATGGCTCATGCCTGTAATCCCAGCACTTCAGGAGGCTGAGGTGGGCAGATCGTGAGGTCAGGAGTTCAAAACCAGCCTGGTCAAAATGGTGAAACCCCGTCTCCACTAAAAATACAAAAATTAACCAGGCGTGGTGGCACACGCCTGTAGTCCCAGCTATTCAGGAGGCTGAGGCAGGAGAATTGCTTGAACCCAAAAGGCGGAGGTTGCAGTGAGCCAAGATCATGCCACTGCACTCTAACCCGGGTGACAGTGTGAGACTCTGTCTCAAAAAAAAATAAGTAAAAAAAAATAAAAACATTTAAGGGATGGCATATTGTGAAGAGCCCAGCAGTGAGTCTAGGTACAGTCATGAAGGTCAAGGGAAAGTGATTTGGATACATCTTCCCTATGCTAGAGAGTTCTTGTGATGACAACAGAGAAATTGTGGGAGTATCACATCTAAGCTCAGAAGGGAAAAAGAAAGAAAGAGAGAGGGGATGGGAGGGAAGGAGGGAAAAAGGAAGGTGCTCTTTCTTTGGAAAAGCAACTTCTTAGAAACAAGATACAAGAATGCTGCAATCAAAATTCCTGCCTACCTCTAGTTTTAGACATGCAATTAAGAATTTTTTTTTAAATCAGCACATAGAGATCAAGAGAAATCAAGTCAGTTATTTATAATGTACAACATCATGAAATTACAATTCTGAGAATAACTTTCAGCCTGAATCATGATCAAGTTTCTGCTACTGGTTGTTCCAACTACATATAACAATATTCATTAAGACGAACAATCACAAGGCAACAAGTGAACAATTACTGTATAAGTAGCAATTTATTTTTAAAATGCTAAGTATCCTGAAACCTGTAAATATCTGATATCTTAATACATATGATTGACATCTATATTATTTATAAAATATATATTACACACAATAAGGTTTAGTAAATACCTTAGGAAAAAACTAAGTACTTACAAATCTTACAAACATTATGTTTCAGTAAATAGGAATTATATTTAATGGTCTAGATTGTAACCTTATTTTACCTACCATCAGACAAATAAGGTTTGATTTAGTCACCTTGTAGTCATTAGAGAAATAAAAAGGGAAAGAAGTACTGTGAAGGCTGTAGCCCAGCATCACAAGAGGAGGTAACACGACTCCAATCTACTGACAATGGGATCTTGTACATGTCACTGAATCCTATAAATGAAATTATGAGTCACTGTCAAATTGGAAGTAAAGGAGCTTAGAGAACTCTTAAGTACAACAGATGAATAAATAAGGCACTCAAACTCACTGTGACTCAGTGAGGCAAGCGTCAACACTAATGATCTCTGAAGCACAAAAATTTGGTAATTCCAGACTTGAACTGGAGGCACCAAAGCAAAAATTTAGAAAAGGCCTTTCTCAGAGGACTCTATTCCTAGATATAGACACCAATTCCAAAATCACACACCATTTCTTTAGACTTTTTCTTCACAGACTGCCAGGTACAGCAGGGATTGTTTGGGTAACAGCCTTACCTAAGGCAACATACATTAAGTACAGATAGGCCCTTCTTCTAAAAGAACTCTGAGCTAAATTGCAATTTAAAAGGCCATTGAAATTCAGTGTAACTAGAAGACAAACTTTGGTTTTATTTCAGGATTAAAACAAACAACTTTGTAATAAAATATACCAGTATGAATTTTATGCTTAAAAAAAGGAGGATCCTCACTGTATATGACTATCTGTAACATTTAAATATTTATGCATAAATTTGCATTTTACTGCAAATCATAGATTATTGGCTTATCTAATAAGTAATCAGTGTATTAAGGGGATCTTAAATTGAAGAAAGTAATTAAAAATGGCCAGGCATGCTTAATGAAAATTATTCCATTTTAATATCTCTTCTAATTAATAAGTGTTTTCTAATATTTAAAAGAAGCCAGGTGTTCAGTAAATAAAAATAATGTCTGTGAACTCTAGGCATATTTATATCATCCTGGCTTAGATAGGGTTTTAAGATTGGGAGGGACCTTAAATGTCATCGTTTAATCCCTCAGCATCTCATCTGCCAAATGGTCACCCAATATATGTTTTGATCCTTCCAGTTTCAGGGGGCCCCTGGCCTCTCATTTCATCTTCAGAGAACTTGAATTATTAGAATTCATTTCTTCTATTCAGCTAAAATACAACCTAAATTTTTGGCTTAGAAAATGAACAAAATGAACAAATAATTTAATGACCAAGGTCTAGATTTAGAATAACACTTTAATAGGAATAACTTGTTAATTCAATCATGACTGGAGTCATATGGCATAAGACAAACTCTACAACATAGGTGGGACAAATGCCTGTGATGTTATTTTTACCATAAAACCCCTAGTGGTAACTGACTGTGCTCTTCTTATTCCTCTAAGGCTGACAGTTAGACCCTACAATGGCCTGTGCCATTACAAGTCCTGAAGAACAATAGTCAGTGACTCCTGTCCTGCCAGAGCCAAAGAGAATAAGGCCTCATTGGATATTACAGTCATGAGCCAATGATCTGAAATTTGTCCTGTCATCCAAAGCCCATGTCTCCCACGACAACTAGTGCTCCAAGCTCCAAGCTCGATCCTTTGTCCCACTCTATTCTGGGCTTCAGCCATGGTGTCCACTTTATGTTCAAGCTTCCTTTCTGAACTCTAGGCCATTTGCTTGGAATCCAAATTTATCTACCTCTTGTCAGCCACTTCTCCCTAATGGAGCTGGAACTTAAATCTGTATCCTCAGACACTAGCTAAGGTTCTGGATCTAGCATTTTGAAAACAAGCTACCGTGACTTGACTATAATTATCTACTCTTGTCCAAATACTTCTATAGCTGCATCACTACTTAACATTTTAAGAACTTCTATTATGTTAATAGGAGTTTGCTTCAGATGGACTACTTGCCCTTGAACACTGGAATATGGACTCCTGGCCACACTCCATGGGAGTCAGCACTACTGCCATGTTAATTTCTCTTAGGGGCATCATCAGAGAATAAAAGGTGTCCTGGCCTAGATCAGTTTTCCAAGGCTTTTTCTCATTTGGTCCTGACTTACTTCATTTATGTATTACTGAGGTTTCAAAATGTCTGCTGTTAGAAACCCTATCAAGTTATCAGGACAACAAGTTTAGAAGGGAAATATTCTTTAAAGACCTACAGAAAGTGGCCAGGCGTGGTGGCTCACGCCGGTAATCCCAGCAGTTTGGGAGGCCGAGGCAGGCAGATCATGAGGTCAGGAGTTCGAGATCAGCCTGACCAACACGGTAAAACCCCGTCTCTACTAAAAATACAAAAATTAGCCAGGCATGGTGGCACATGCCTGTAGTCCCAGCTACTCAGGAGGCTGAGGCAGGCGAATTGCTTGACCCCGGGAGGTGGAGGTTGCAGTGAGCCGAGATCGCGCCACTGTACTCCAGATTGGGCAACAGAGCAAGACTCTGTCTCAAAAAAAAAAAAAAAAATCTACAGAAAGTTGATTCAAACTAAAGTGCAGGGATTAGTATACAGTGGTTCAATTAAAAATTAAGACTATTTGGCCAGGTGTGGTGGCTCACGCCTATAATCCCAGCACTTTGGGAGGCCGAGGTAGGCGGACCACAAGGTCGGGAGATGGAGACCATCCTGGCTAACATGGTGAAACCCTGTCTCTACTAAAAATACAAAAAAAACTAGCCAGGCATGGTGGCGGGCGCCTGTATTCCCAGCTACTCCAGAGTCTGTGGCTGGAGAATGGTATGAACCCAGGAGGCAGAGATTGCAGTGAGCCAAGGTCGCGCCACTGCACTCCAACCTGGGTGACAGAGCGAAACTCTGTCTCAAAAAAAAAGAATATTTATACGAAGAGCAAGAGTTTTGCTGGATGCCTTGATAAAAGAGAATGTTTGTTAAACTAAATGGATGTGATCTAATAGTGACAAAGTGATGCAAAAAATTTCAGGCTATGTACGGAGGTAGTTTCAAGCAGAAGGACCTTCCCATTGTCCCTTAAATCACAGCATATAAGTGACTTCAGCCAGGCATAATCACAACTTTGTTTACTTAATCCCACCAATGCATGTTAATCTTCCCCTTCTAGCTCCCTTGTCTGTAATATACACATGGTAGGTTGGTAGGTGACTGTATTCTGTCTTGCATTTTTCTCTATCTCCTGTGAATACATCTTATCTCTACAAGCAGATTACAAACTCTATACCTTACTTTATCATACTAGGAATGTTTTCAGCAGACAATAAATTATTGTTGAATTGAATTGAATCTAACTGGATTGAAACAAACTGGGGTAAAAATGACTTTATATTGCAGAAAAACGGAGCTGACAACAGAGTTGAACTAGATGCCTGATAGAGTTCTGAGAATGGATAACTGACATTTAGAGAGAAACTAAAAATACTATCACACAAATCAAGGCCGGGCATGGTGGCTCACTCCTGTAGTACCAGCACTTTGGGAGGCCAAGGTGGGTGGATCACTTGAGGCCAGAAGTTCGAGAGCAGCCTGGCTGACATAGTGAAACCCTGTCTCTACTAAAAATACAAAAATTAGCCAGGTGTGGTGGCACATGCCTGTAATCCTAGATATTCAGGTGGCTGAGGCACAAAAATCACTTGAGCCCAGGAGGTGGAGGTTGCAGTGAGCTGAAATCATACCACTGCACTCCATCCTGGGAGACAGAGTGGCACTCTGTCTCCAAACAGAAAAAAAAAAAAAATTCTATTACACAAATCAGAAAACAAAATGTAGAATAATTAAAATATAGACAAATGTTATAAATTAGGGGTTATGATAAACAGAATAATGATGCCCTAAAGAGTTCTACCTCCTCATCCATGGAACCTATGAGTATTTTACCTTAAAGGCAAAAGGGACTTTGCAGGTATGATTAAGTTAAGGATCTTTAGCTGGGGAGATTATTCTGGATTATCCATGTGGATCCAAAGTAATCATGAGTTTTGGAAATTGAAAGAGAGAGGCAAAAGAATGGGCCAGAAAGATCATATGGAAGAAGGAAGAGGAGAAATTTGAAGTGAGGGAGCAACTGGACTTGCCATTGTGGACTTTGAAGATGGAGGAACAGATCTAGGAGCCCAGGAATGTGGATGACCTTAAGAAGCTGGAAACATCCCTCAGACAGTAAACAAGAAAGTGGGGTCTCAGCCCCACCACCACCAGGAACTGAATTCTGCCAGCAACTCAAATGAGCAAGGCAGATTCTCCCCTAGAACTTCCAGACAGAAACACAGCTTGCTGACACCTTGGTTTTAGCCTGGTGAGAGCTAAGACTCTGGACCAGACTTCTTACCTAGAGAACTGTAAGATAACAAATCTGTATCATTTTAATCCACCTCATTTATGGTTATTGCTTATGGCAACAACAGTAAACTCATATAGGGAGTGGGTTGCTTTACATGCCCACCCTAGTTGGGCAGTCTGAGTTACTGAGACAAGTTCATGTGAGGGAGGGTTTAGCATTTACACACCAGCTGTGTATAGGTTAGTGGGTGAGAGCACAAATACAGGGATCAGGAGCCATTTCCAAGACAACTAGTGAGTGATCCTACTCAAAGAACTACCAAATCCAGTTCTTTATCTTCCTTTTCTCCAACTCTTCTTCATTTCCTTCCCCCACTCTAATTTTCTAACTTATTTAGTAATTTATTTAATAAATCTTGTAAGGCCTTGGGGATCCAAGGAAATAATACACAGTATTAGTCTCAAGGAGCTCATAACCTTATAAATGCAACAATGTACCAACAAATTACATTGCACAGCAAAAGACTGACAAAGTACTTTCACCTGCATTCTCACTTAACCCTTAAGGCGTCTATCTATGTAGGACACTATATGTACTGTGGACTCTAGTGTGTTGGGGGTGGAGGTGGAGAGGAATTCTGTTCTGCTTTGCTTTAGCTAGTTCAGTATGTAAAGTGTAGACATGGCCACAAATGAGATGTATTTTACCACAAAAGTCAATAATTCAAAATTAAAATATCTTTTAAATGAGATTTGAAATGGATTGAAGAAAATGAAATTAATCTAGAAATGCTATTAGCACTGAGCACTTACTAATCTAAATTCTAAATGAATTTCTTTTATCCTATAAGCTGCCAATACACAAAACAGCCTTTAAATTTCTCCAAGATTGTGAGTAAAACCCCAATGACCAGGTTGGCAAAAGCCCACGAAGGGACAGCAGTTGCATCCATTACACACCTGCTGTACAGCAGACACTATGGCGTGCTTTGCTGGCCTTACCTCACTCACCTCAGAACAGTGCCAGCAGTCACTCATCTCCTAGATAACACTATTGTCATTAAGTGAGGAAATGGATGCCCAGAAAAAGTAAGGGTGCTGACTCAATAAAAGAGAAGTATTCAAGAAAGAGCAACGATGAACCAATAAAAATCTTATCAGTAGGATAAACTGAGCAAAGAAACAAATCAGTTAAAGGTACACCATATGCTATATTAATACTCTATTACTGCTGTAACAAATTATCACAAACTTTGTGGCTTAAAATAATACAAATCTGATGTCTTACAGTTCTATATATAAGAAGTCCAATACTGGCAGGGTTGGTTCCTTCTGCAGGCTATATGGTAAAATTTGTTTCCATCCTTTTGCAGTTTCTACAGGATGCCTGCCTTCCTTGGCTCATAGTCCCTGCCTCTGTCTTCAAATTCAGCACAGTAGCACCTCCTTTCTCTGATTCTTTCCTGCCTACCTTTTAAAAAGACCCTTGAGACTACACAAGTCCCACCCAGAAAATCCAGAATAATTTCCCATTTCAAAATTCTTAATCATATCTCCTAAGTCCCTTTTGCCATAGAGTATTCCCCCTCTTATTCTCAAGGGAGATAAGACCCCCAGTGAATGCCTGAAACCAAGGAAAATAATGAACCCTATACATACTCTTCTTTTTCCTATACATATATACCCATAATAAAATTTATAAATTAGGCAAAGTAAGAAATTAACAACAATAACTAATGATAAAACAGAATAATTTTAACAATATGCTAGCATCAGTACTCTTGCACGATGGAGACATTGTTAAGTAAACTAAGGGTTACTTGACCACAAGCACTGCAATACCTCACCAGTAGATCTGATAATGGAGACAGCTGCTAAGTGACTAATGGGCCTGTAGTGTCTACGGCATGGGTTCACTGGACAAATGGATGATTCACACCCAGGTGGAACAGAGTAGGACAGTGTGGTATGGTGACAGATTTCATCACACTAATCAGAACAGCATTTAAACTTATAAATTATATATTTCTGGAGTTTTTCATTTAATATTTCAGACTGTGATTGACCATGGATAACTGAAACTATGGAAAGTAAAACTTCAGATAAGGGAGGATTACTGTGTAAGTAACATATTCACAGGCTCTGAGAGTTATGAAGTGGAAATCTTCGTGGGAGGGGGACACTCAGTTTACCCCACAAAGGAAGACAGAGTTGAGCTAAGAACAAGGAAGTACAGAACAGAAATGGAAATCAGAAGAAACTAGGCTGGGTCAAAAACTTGTTGAAATGCCTAAGCACATCTGAGAGGATTATTGTCTCCAAAAAATATTCTATGATACAATATATGTAGTTGTTAGAATTTAGTGAGCTTTCCATGTAGAGGTAAGTAAATGAAGGCTGGTGAAGCAATACATCTATACTTACTTTTTTTTTGAAATGGAGTCTCGCTGTGTCACCCAGGTTGGAGTACAATGGCGCAATCTTAGCTCACTGCAACCTCCCCAGCATCCTGGATTCAAGTGATTCTCCTGCCTCAGCCTCCTGAGTAGCTGGGATTCTAGGTGCCTGCCACCATGCCCAACTAATTTTTGTATTTTTAGTAGAGATGGGGTTTCTCCATGTTGGCCGGGCTAGTCTCGAACTCCTGACCTCAGGTGGTCTGCCCACCTAGGCCTCCCAAAATGCTGAGATTACAGGCGTGAGCCACTGTACCCAGCCACATCCAGCCACATCTACGCTCACTTTTAAAAGGCATCTGACTGGAGCTCTCACTGTAAAGGGAACAAATCCAGAGGCAGGACCTAAAAACTCAAGCTAGATCAAGGATAACACAGTCTCTCTCCAAAGCTAGGGCAAAAGCAGTGTATTCAACAGGCCTAGACACAAGTCTCCTAACCATTGGCATTCATACAGCTGCTCATTAACTGGTTTCAAATTTATCTTAGGCCATTAGTAGAAGATTTTTCTCCTAAAGAATTACCTTAAAAGCTCTAAGTATCTCCTAAGGGAAGAACCCTAGAGCTGGCTGTCTCAGCACTATAAAATAAAATAATCGGAAGAAGGAAGAACTAGTGATGGCTCATAAAAGCTTTGAGTTACCTGAATTCTCAAGGCCATGCCATTTATAAGGTCTAAGAGGCTTAGCAGGCTATTGCTATGAAATATAAGTTTAAAAAAAAAAAAACATCATCTGTGTCTGAGACAGAGGAACTTAGGTTCAGGGCCCAGGCATATGGCACAAGGAAAGGATCCCTCTCCATCTCTCACACTCTATTACCACAGGTACCTAACTGGTCTCTTTGTCTTCAGTCTTGCCTCACTGAATTCATCTGCCTCAATGCCAAGGTTATCTTTCTGGAACACACATCTGATCAGCTTGCTTTCCATCTTAATCTCTGATAATCCTCACAATACGTAGAATAAAGCACATACTGTTTGGTGTAACACATGAAGTTCTAAAAATGAGGCTTTTACCTACCTTTATAATTTTATCTCCTACTTCTCCTTTCCATGTGTTAAAAAAACACTTTCGTCCAAATGGATGTCTACTTAAGACACTTCTCACTTTTAACTATCATTTTATATGCTACCCCATTGGCCTGAACAAAGGACCTATTCATTCAACAGCTATCCAATTCAAATGCCAATCACTCAGCAAGGCCTTCTGAAACTAGTTCAGTTTAAGTTCTCTCCATGCTGTGCTCTCATTGCTAACATAGAGGTATAGACAAAAGGTTGTCAGTGTCTTGCAAACTTGAACCCAAGCCATGCCAATATTAATTTCCAAGGTGTTCCCATCAGGACAGACCATAGCAGGGGCCCCTAGGAAAGTTGTTCTCAGTATGTGACACCCATCAGAATCAACTATAAAACTTTGTAAAAGAAAATACAATTCCAAAAACTCACCCCAGAATTAAAATCTATGGTTGTAGACCTAGAAGGCTTGCAGGTTTTTAATGGGCTTCATAGTTGGTTTTGATGAAGAGGAGTAAATGAAGATCCTCAACCAGGATGATGTTAGAACATCACTGGTAACTGGGAGTGTGGACTCAAAAGAAAGTCTAAGCTAGAGCTAAGCAGGAAGGCAGGGTCATAGCTGTGTGGGTTGGCATCCAGGGCAGCCGAGAGCTGTAGTCAAGAAGTCAAGGTGAAAGCTCTTCTATTTGGATCAAGAGAACATCAGAATTGGAGGAAACCTATGACTCAGTGAGGAACCCAGTAAGGAACACTGGGCCTATCTTAGACACACTGAAAAACAAGACAAATTGTAGAACTCACCAAACGGAGGTTTCCCAAACAGCAACATTGCATCATCAGGAAACTTGTCAGAAAAGCATCTCGGGTCCCATCTCAAACCTACTGAATAAGAGTCTGCATTGTAAAGACATCCAAGGTGATTCAAAGTCCACATTAATGTTTGAGAAGCAGCCAAGCCAAGTTCTGGATGATGCCAATGCAGCTGATCTCTGGATTGCACCATGATGAGCAAGAGTCCTGACCAACAACTGAGTCAGGTAGAAGAAATTCAAGTATTATCACTGTGAGTAGTTTGAAGACAAGAACCTCTTTCAGTCTACCTTCTTTCAGCCTTAGCAGAAGGCCTTGGAAACTGAAAATGTAGTCTATTCACTGCAAATTGAGGACCTAAAGCTGGTTCAATTCCAACTTCCACTCACCAGTTCTGTTGTGCTGTCAAGTTACTTAACTTCTTTAGGCTTCAATTTCTCACCTGGAAGCCTCTCAAGAATGACAGGGAGTTATCATGTTATTTTTGCTAGCATTATAAGTGTTCAGTAGGTGTTGAAAAAATAATTAATGGATAGCCAATTAAAAAAAAAAAAAAAACTTTTTTGAGACAGAGTCTTGCTCTGTTGCCTAGACTGGAGTACAGTGGCCCAACAGGCTCACTGCAGCCTCTACTTCCCAGATTCAAGCGATTCTCCTGCCTCAGCCTCCCGAATGACTAAGACTACAGGTCCATACCACCATGTCTAGTTAATTTTTGTATTTTTAGTAGAATTGGGGTTTCACCACTTTGGCCAGGCTGGTCTCAAACTCCTTACCTCAAGTGAAACACACATCTGATCAACTTGCTTTCCATTTCCATGTCGGCCTCCCAAAGTGCTGAGATTACAGTGTGAGCCATCACACCCAGCCAATAGCCAATTATTGATTGATTGATATATAAATTTACTTTTAGTGAGGAAAAGAGCTCCAAAATTCTAGTCATATAAATGATTTCAATCTCAATCATACAATCTATAATGAAAAAGATGGCTAAAATCTTAGTAATTAGCAGACATTTCATGCATAAGACTTTTTAGAATATTAATATGCAAGTGTCTCTTAAGTTATGGGTAGAAGAACTCTCTAAAGCATGATGATTGCTAACCTTTTTGGAGTGGTAGGTAACACAAACTGATATTTATGAGACTTCAAAATGCTCTTATTCTCCCCCAAATACCTCAGAAGAATACTTTCTTTCCCCTCATGGCTTATTTTTCATTTAATTACATTTAAATTGATTTGCTTGAGAATATTTTGACATTTTAGCATTATAGAGTGTTGCAAATGCAGATGGCAATCCCTGCCATAATGAATAACACAGGTTCAAAGAAATATATTTAGTTTTATGTTAAAGAGCTCCCTTGTTTTTATCTACTGCTTTATAATCTTCAAAAAAACTTTTACTCCTACCTCATTTATCCCTATAACAACTTTATGGCTGTTTTGTGGCAAAAATGGGAATAGAACTAAAGTTTCCTAATTCTCAACCATTTCTCTATTTCTATTTATTTATTTATCAAACTCTGTTCAGCTACCACCAGCACCACTGCCACCATCTGATTGGATTGCCACATGTTACCCATACATGGATGCTAACCTGTATCGAAACCCAAGTCAAAGCCAGGTGACCTGCTCAACTGCTTAGTATCCTAATTCTGCTCCAACCAAACATCATTTCCAAAGAATATGTTCTAAGTATCACACAGGCAACAGCTTCCTAAACATATATGAAAAAAAATTTTTTGGGGGTTTTTTGAAGTAACTTTTTAGTTCCAGAAATTAGAAGTCAAATTTGGAGATGTGACTTACATTTTTTAATTCTGAATTTTTCAAATGTATGGTAAAATGTAACTTTCAGAAATTTGACCCTTCATTATTTACTAAATATTACATTTGCTTATAAGACTTCTCAGCTCAACTTTCTTGTAGACAATGCTCTAACCTATAAAAGGTATTTTTTTACCAAGTATTGCTGTGTATTCCAATGTTGCATACAAATTTTTACTAAGGATTCTAACTCCTGGATTTTGAAAATGAGCACAAATCTTAGACTGATAAATGATAAAGCAGTGAGATTTTATTAGTAAATATTGATATTTAAGGTCTCAAAAATACCCCATATGTCTACCATAACAGTATGTTCTTTTAAAAATATCACTTAAAGATTTCAAGTTACTTATTAAACTTTAGAAATGATACTGTGACATGTTTTCTGAAACCTAGTATACATTTTTAAAGTATTGCTAATGGGCTGGGTAATCCATTAAAGTTACATAATTATGACAGAACAACCTTAGCATCATTAAGGAAAAACTGACAACTCCAAACTGACAAGTGTAAGAAATTCCAAAGTTTCACTGACAATTCTGATCTACTTCCTTTCATGCCCAGATTTACTTAATATCTCATTTGATTTTCAAACCTTCCATCAGAAGCAATTGGAACAAAACCATGAGCAAGCTCAATCTCCATTTGGGCATGTAACCCTTTTACAAACACAATTCCAGCCAAACACTATTGTAACCTGATTTGCATTTGCACTAACTAAGTTACAAAGCACATTGAGGATGCCTGCTATGCATACTACAGACTTGTTAGGAGGATATGTTGCAGGGCTTCTGTGAACACTAATTAAAAAGGTTTTATCTTTCCCCTCTGGTCCACTGAAATTGTTCAAATGCCTTGCCTGCTACAACTTTGTTCAAAAACAGTTTTCAAACATGTGATCAGAGCTAGGCAACTATTTCAGGTGGCATGATTCTGTTTCCACGGTGGACAAGGCCCTAGAGACAAAGTTTCAGTCTAAACTTTGAGCTTCCTTTCCTTTGTTATTTTGTGTTGCAACCTTAGTATTATCCAACTGTGGACTTTTATCTGTGAATATCTAAATCCTGTCTTGTGGAAAACTAATTACTGAACCACTGAGAGCTTCATAATGTCCTGCATTTAAGTCCTGAGCATCATACATAATGCATAGGCAGCAGTCTCTGCACTCTGATTACAGAACACTGTCATTAAGTGAGCAAATTAAAGATGTGAATAATTCACTGGCTGAGCTTATTGTCAGTGCTGCATTGTGAAATTAGAATTTCTAATAAGTACTGCAATTTTTTTAACCCAATTAACACAGAGAACATCTTGAGACTGATTAGTACAATAAAAATTATTACCTTATTCTTTTGCTTCACAACAGCCAAATTAAATACTGTACTTAATTATGCAGCATTCATTCCTTCTTTGCTAAAAAAAAAAAAAACCTATCATTTTAATAAGAGTTCTAATATTTGCATGTGAGCTAAAAATACAGCACATGCATCTGTAGCTCACTGTCTTTTTACAAAGTTTTTTTTAAGAGTCTGAACATCAGTATTATCACCAGTGGTGGATTATAATGACACTAGTCTATTCTTAAACCGAATATTTTTCCTAAAAAACAAACAGCATACACAGAATTGAAAAAGTAACTAACCTCCCCAAATTGACTTGAATCTATTACACCTCTGCTTTTTCTTGGCTTTTTAGATACACATGAACACAGATTTGCCCCCACTATACTGTTTGTGGTTGAGGCTGAAACATATATTTAAGAAAATTAATTGATTAGGAAAAAAGCAAGTATCTGAAACAGTGGGTCTTACCTCAGATGTTCATTTAGCACACAGGGATCTGTCTGACTCCTGCCAGGCAAGTGGGAAAGTCCAGTTTATGCTCGGCATGATGATCCTACGCAGAGTGTGTCTGCTGCCATGTTAAATAAAGAAAATGATCATTTAAACCGGGGCTTTTGTCTCCCAATATTTCCTCCTGCTGCCCCTTTCGCATCAAAGCCCAGAAAGGCAGGCACATCTGGCGGCAGTCCCTGCCCCTGACCGCAGCTGCCTCTGGAGAGCTCCCCCCTTCCTTTCCAGCTCCTCTGCATCCCTTGCTGGGCAACTTCAGCCCCCTAAAATGGGGGAAAGAAACGATGACATTGCAGGCAGAATATGAGATTGTTCAGCCTCTGCAGCCACCTCCTTCCTGTCTAGATATTTTATGGGAAGGGAACGAGAAGGGGGAAACAGCGAAGGTGCTCTGAAAATCAGTCATACACAATGCAATAGGGAGATGGAGAGGAGGGAAAGGAGAATGAGAAAGAGAGAGAGTGTGTGTGTGTAAGGGGGGTGGCTGTCAGTGCAGATAAATCTGCATATGGAAATTAGGGTTATCCTGGGTACAGTTTTATTTAACTATGATCTACTGTTTTTTTAATTAGACCAAATTTTAGCAAAGGAAAGGAAGAAAGTGTCTTGAAACCAGAGAGCAACTTCTAATTCAATGGACAAAATTTCAGAGCAACTGCAAATAGCAGATCCAAAAGTTGTAGAATAAAGAAAAGGAACAAAAAAAGGACATTTCTCCCCTTGTTTTGTTTAATAAACAAGAAGAAAGACTCCATCCTCACAATCACCAACAATTAATAAATAAATTAAATAAAAGGAAATTACAATGAGACTGGTAAGGAATTTAAAGAAAGGAAAAAAACTCTTTCATGATCTGCATAAATTTCCTCTTAAAATGCTACAACAATCAAGATAAAGGAATTTTCAAAAGAATATATACATAAACATATATATACACATATATATAATTGGGGTTACATGTGGAAATTAGTAACAATACATTCTGACATTTTAATATTAGAGATGTAGCATATTTTTCTCTCCCTTAGAGAACTCCTGTTTTGCAGCTCTAACCCATGGCAACACACTATGATCACATACCATAAAGTCACATATTGTGACTTTGAGGAAGTCACAATACCAGCCAACTAGCCTTGTGGGATGCTGAGAGTAAAACAATGAGACAGAGTGACTAAAAGACTCCTAGAGGTTGGCTGGTGTGTCCAGCAATGGGTCCTCTACCAGAGGTACTACCAGGATAGTGATCTGACAGGAAGAAACTGTGAACTAATTCCATAAGCTGTAAGTGGTGAATTTGATGACATAGACTAATATTAATTCACTTGTAAAACATTTATTGAACACCCATCACTGCAAACATTGTGCTAGAAAGCAGATGTGCTAGAAATAAGATGAATACTGCGTGGTTCCTGCTCTCAAGAACCCAGAATTCAATGGGAAAAAATGAATTTAAAATGAAGTGGTATTGCACGTTTATAAACAAAGAAAGTAGTTGAGATAGTCTTGACTTGAGCCCTGTGGGCACATGTCAGTACCCTTGTAACTTTCCATCCACATGCACAGCTGGGTCTTTCAAGACCAGCTCAAGCACCCTAAGCAAGTTATTTTGTCCCTTTGAACCTTAGTTTCTTCAGCTGTAAAGTGACAATAATATCTGCTTTTTAAGGTTGCAATTATAAGAAATAATGAAAGTAAAACATTACCTTATGTCTGGCTTGTGATAATTGCTCAGTGGTAATTGAGCAATTCAAATGGTACTTTCTCTGGCAAACCTCCTCTGAATCCTTCAGCAATATCTGCTGACAGGTTCAGAGGCTTCTTCTGGAATTCTCCCACTGCTCTCCATTATATTACCTTAATGTAATTTTCAGCAGGCCTATCTCTATAGCAGTGGTTCTCAACTTGGGGCCATTTTGCCTTCCAGGAGACATTTAACAATGTCTGGAAACATCATTGATTTTCATGACTACAGGAGAAAGGTTGCTACTAGCATGTAATAAGCAGAGGCCAAGGATGCTGTTAAACACCCCACAAATTTTGGCTTCTAAAAAAAGGAACTTAGGGGTCCTTAGATGAAAGGTTGACTCTAGGACTGGGCAGAAAATACACAAAGTGGGCCTGGAGCATCTTGTAGTGCTAGAAAATAGGAAGTGCTCAGAATACAAAACAAAACCCACATTGTTAGGAGTATATCAAAGGGATACAGGAACCATCAGAAAGAGCTCCCGATGTCTAAAACTAGAACAATTTAAACAACAAAATACACAAAGTAGTACTGGGTTATAACTCAAAGTATAATATAAATACCATGAGTCTATATTAATGTAAGTAAATTATTGAAAAATAACTAATAAGAGGAGAAGAAACAAATCTTCCGTGCCACATAATTCCAAATGATTTATTTAAATAACCTCCCTTAAGGAGAGGGAGTATAATTCTCCACTCCTCAAGTGTGGGCTGATTTACTGACTTCCACAGTAGAAGGCGGGAGGGGAGTTTCATGGGGGAGTAACTTTACAGAGGAAACCTAGCAAACACTACCTCAGCCAGGTAGTCAGAAGTTACATCAACAATGGTAAGTCATATTGATAGTGTGTGTGCCCTAACCCCAATCTAATCATGAGAAAAGCATCAGACAAATTCCAATAGAGAGGCATTTGATGAAACATCTGACCAGGGCTTCTCAGAAGGAGAAGGAGCCAGGTGTGGTGGTTCATACCTGTAATCTCAGCACTTTGGGAGGCCAAGGCAGGAGGTTCACTTGAGCCCAGGAGTTCAAGACTGACCTGGGCAACACGGCAAACCCCTGTCTCTACAAAAAATATAAAACTTAGTGAGGCATGGTTGCTCACACTGCTGCTTACTTGGGAGGCTGAGATGGGAAAATCACTTGAACCCAGGAGGTTGAGGCTACAGTAAGCAGTGATTGCACCACTGCACTATAGGCTGGGTGATAGAGCAAGACTCTATCTCTAAAAAAACAAAACCTGGCCAGGTGCGGTGGCTCATGCCTGTAATCCCAGAACTTTGGGAGGACAAGGCGGGTGGATCACGAGGTCAAGAGATGGAGACCATCCTGGCCAACATGCTGAAACCCTGTCTCTACTAAAAATACAAAAATAAGCTGCATGTGGTGGTGTGCACCTGTAATCCCAGCTACTCGGGAAGCTGAGGCAGGAGAATTGCTTGAATCCAGAAGCCAGAGGTTGCAGTGAGCTGAGACCACACCACTGCACTCCAGCCTGGTGACAGAGCGAGACTCCATCTGAAAAAACAACAACAACAACAAACCTGTCAAGGCCATCAAAAACAAATAAAGTGTGAGAAATTATCACAGCCAAAAGGCATCTGAGGAGATACGAACACTAAATGTAATGTATGGGACCCTTGAACAAAAAAAGGACTTTAGGTTAAAACTCAGGAAATATGAGTATAGACTGTGGTTAATAACAATATGTCAACTGCTTGGCTCTTGAATTGTAATATATGTACCATATCAATGTAAGATGTTAATAATAGGGGAAACTGGATGTAGGGTATATGTGAACTGTACTATCTTTGCAATGTTTTTATAAATCCAAAACTATTATAAAAATAAAATTTATTTAATAAAAAGAGTTAGTAGTGCAAAAGTTAAAAACCCCTGCCCTACACAATACTATAAGCTTCTTAAAGACAGAGTCTTTGTGGTTTTATTGTATATGTGTATAGGCTCACTTTGGTAATTAGTCCTCAAAGATGGCCCTCCAATGAACCATGCCTCTCAGAATTCATACTCTTGTGTATTCCCCGCCACTTGAATCTGGCTTGGTCCTTTGTGACTTGCTTTTGACTAACAGAGTGCAGTAGAAGTGACACTGTGTGACTCCTGAGCCAAAGTAAGAAGCCTTGTAGTTTCCACATAGGTCTCATTCTGGGAAAGCCAGTCATCATGTAAGAAGTGTGAACACATTGAAATCTCCATACTATTAAAGAGCCGAGCTACCACAAGGAGATGACCATGGAAAGGAGAGAAAGAGAGGGGATGGGGAGAGAGAGAGAGAGAAAGGGAGAGAGAGAGAGAGAAAGGGAGAAAGAGAGAGAGAGAGAGAGAGAGAGATCCACCTAGTCCTCAGCTGCTATTCCATCACTCCATTCCACCCAAACATGTGAGTGAAGAAACCGCATTTGACATTCAGCACAGTGAAGCCTACAGATGACTTTAGCTCCAGCCTCTCTTTGCCTGCAATAGCATGAGAGAGACAAGCAAGAACTACTCAGATGAGCCCAAGTTACCCACCAGACCATAATAAAACATAACAAATGGTTGGTTTAAGACACTAGGTGGAGAGGTGGTTTGTTATGGAGTAACAGATAACTGGAAAACTCACTCAGTGCCTTTTACTTGTTGGGTATTCCCCCAAAATAACAAAGGGGCTTCTGTACCATAGAGAAAAAGTAATGGTGGAATTTCTTATAATGTTTTAGATAATTTCCATTTAAAAATTCTATTAGTTACTAAATTCAGTAAGATGATGGTTTTTGCAGTTGGGTATAATAAAGGTAAAAAAGGATATGTGCCTAATATATAACACAGTGAGCCTGAGTGGCAGTGGAAGGAGGGAAGAGTAGGTGGAAAGAAACAGATTAGCTCTGGGTTATTTTGGCTATATTAAAATATGTATTTTCTACTTTAATATATTCACAATGATTTTCAGGTTAATTGAATGTCAGGTACTAGTCTTTAGACCCTTTACATAGTATCAGCCTCACAAAAATTGGATGAAGTGAATACTACTTTAATTTAACAAATATGAAAACTGTGTCTCCGTGTGACTAAATTACTTGCCAATCCAACTAGTCCATGTGATCAAGATTTGAACCTTGGTGATCTGACTCCAGAGCCCAGTTTCTTAGCACAGCATAGTGCTAAGATAAACATAAATAAAATAATCATACAAAAATGTGTATAATTACAAACTGTGATAAGCGCCATAGAGCAAAGTTCAGGATCCCATGATTATAGATGCCTGACCCAGTCTGGGAGTTTGGGAAGGCTGTTGAGAGGTAGAGTTTGAGGGAGACACTGGGTTAATAGGACCAGATGCTATTTTGATAACTGGCCCATGAACCAGAAAAGAGCAGAGGTGAGAATGGACATATGATTGGCTGTTGGTCAAGTGTGTTTCTGACAACTGAGATTTGTAAGGCCCCCAGATAAGACTTTTCTGGGAGTTACCAGTTTGGTGAAAATGGAGTGTCACATTCTGGAGGAGTCAGTGGAGAGTCACTAGGGGAGAAGAAAAGATAACTTAGTTATGCTTCCTTTTTTTTAGAAAAAAACTTCAAAAGTTGTCCAAGCTAGTTATCTCCATTTACCCTCTTCCTATCCCTCCTTGACACACTCCCTCAAGCTTCTGCCCCTATCATTCCTTGAAAATGCTTAGCCACCAATGACCTTCGTACTGTCGAATCTATTGGTCAATTCTCAGTCATCATTTTTTCAAGCTATCAGCAGTATTTGACAGAGCTGATCATTCCTTCTTGAAACAATGCCTATGATTGGTTTACTGATTGATTGATTGATTTAGAGATAGGGTTTCACTCTGTCACCCAGGTTGGGGTGCAGTGGTGTGATCAGAGCTCACTGCAGCCTCAATCTTCTGGGCTCAAGGGATCCTCCAGCCTCAGCCTCCTGAGTAGCTGGTGGTGTAGGTATGCACCGCCATGCCCATATATTTTTAAATTTTTTCTTACAGATGGGTTCTCACTTTGTTGCCCAGGCTGTTTTTGAACTCCTGGGTTGAAGTGATTCTCCTACCTTGGCCTCCCAAAGTGTTAGAATTACAGGTGTGAGCCACCATGCCCAGTCTAGTTTCTATGTTTGGCTTCCCACACACAATACTGTCTTGATTTACCTCCTACTACATGGGCAAGTCCTCTCTTTTGTCTTTTTTTTTTTTTTTTGAGACAGGATCTTGCTCTGTTGTCCAGGCTGGAGTACAGTAGCATGATCATAGCTCATTGCAGCGTCACTCTCCCAGGCTCAAACAATCCTCCCAGCTCAGCCTCTTCAGTAGCTGGGACTACAGGCACATGCCACCACACTCAGCTAATTTTTCATTTCTTTCTTTTTTTTCTCTCTCTTTTTATAGAAACAAAGTCTCACCATGTTGCCACAGGCTGGTCTTGAACTCCTGGGCTCAAGCAATCCTCCCTCCTCAGCCTCCCAAAGTGTTGGGATTACATATGTGAGCCACCATGCTGGGCCAACTATTTTTTTCTTTACTGGTGCCTTCTCATTTCTGAGCTCCAAATGATGAAATACCCCAAGACTTAGCCCCTGAACTGATTGTCTTTTCCATCCATGCTCTCTCCTTACATGATGTCAAACAGTACTGTGGCTTCAAATACCACCAATGTGCTAATAATTCCCGATTGTATATCTCTATCTAGACCTGACTTATACCCTGAACAGAAGACTGTATCCAATTGCCTGCTGATATATCCATTTAGATAGATAAGAGTGCAGATTCTGGAGCTAGGCTCCCTAGATTTAGATCCTAACTTTGCAGTTGGGCAAGCGATATGTGACTTCTCTTTGCCCAGTTTCCTAATCAAAATGGCTCAATATTATTACTCTACCTCAGATGACTGCTTAAACAAGCTAACAGATTTAAAGCATGTCTTATGACCGTGTCTGGTCTTCAGACACATGGCATGTTGTTAGCTACAGATAGGCATCCCAAAACAGAGCGTTTGCATCTTCTCCCCAACCCCATACACAAATTGTGACTCTTCATCTCAGTAAATGGTATCTCCAGCCAGCTGGCTGTTTAATCCAAAAACTTACCGATATATATATATATATATATATATATATATCCTCTCTCACACAACTCAGTTGTCCCATCAGCAAATCCTATCAGCAGCGCCTTAAATATATCTTGACTATATTTCATCATTTCTGCTTTTGTCTAAACTACTAAATTTTCTCACCTTGAGTATTCTAAGAGCCTACTAATTGTTGCCTCTCATCCCGACTTGCCCATAGGGTCTATTCTTCCCACTGTGGTAAGAGTGATTTGCTAAGAATTTAGTTGTTTTGCCCCTCTGTCCAAAACCTTTCTAACATTTTCCTACTGTGCTCAGAGTAAAAACCAGAGTATTTATGGCCAGGATGATCTGGCCCTCTTCGTGACATGTCCACTCATGGTCCTGTCATTTACTACCCTCTCCCTTTCACACTTCACACAGGAAATCTTGCTCTTGCTCAAAGATGCCACCCATGCTCTGCAGAGATCAGCTTGGCTTGCTTCCAAACTTCCATCAGGTCTCAGCTTAAATGCCACCTTATCAGCAAGGCTTCCCTGGGCCTTCTTATACAAAGTAGCTTACCTGCCAAGATATTATCTAATCCCCACTTTATTTTCAAACATCACAGCCATCACCCCTATTTCGTATTTGTTTATTTTGCCTCCTTGTCCCTAGACCATAAACTCCATGTGGACAAGGCCTTGTTTTATTCACTACTCCATCTCCAGCATGTACAATACTTGGGATATAGTGGCTGAACAAAATATATTTGTTGAATGAACGCATATAGGTAATTTTTTTTCTGAGTAAATTATTGGTATTGTTTGGATTTGTGTCCCTGCCAAATTTCATGTAGAATTGTAATCCTTAATGTTGGAGGTGGGCCTGGTGGGAGGTGATTGAATCATGCAGGCAGATTTTCCCCTTGCTGTTCTCGTGATAGTAAGTGAATTATCATGAGAGCTGGTTATTTATTTATTTACTTATCTATTTGTTTTTGAGTCTCACTCTGTGGCCCAGGCTGGAGTGCAGTGGCACAGTCTCGGCTCATTGCAACCTCTGCCTCCAGGGTTCAAGTGATTCTCCTGCCTCAGTCTCCCAAGTAGCTGGGATTACAGGCAGGTGCCATCACCCCCAGCTAATGTTTTGTATTTTTTTTAGTAGAGACAGGGTTTCACCATGTTCCCCAGGCTGATTTTAAACTCCTGGCCTCAAGTGATCTGACCACCTTAGCCTCCCAATGTGCTGAGATTACAAGCTTGAGTCACTGTGCTGGGCCAAAATCTGGTTATTTAAAAGTGTGTGGCACCTCTTCCCCTCTCTCTCCTCCTCATGCTCCAGTCATGTAAGATGTGGCTCCTTTCTCTTCACCTTCTGCCATGATCGTAAGTTTCCTGAGGCCTCTCCAGCCATGCTTCCTGTACAGCCTGCAGAACTGTGAGCCAATTAAACCTGTTTTCTTCATAAATTACCCATTCTCTGGTAGTTTTTTATATCAGTGCAAGAATTGACTAATATAGTTGTTCATTCCAAGATGGCCAGAAATCTGTTTTTCCCTAATCAATCCACATGTTCCCACCCTTTCCCAAATTTACTATACAATGTTTTTCTTGCTATGCTCCCCACTTAAGATAAGATCAGGCCATAGTGATAGCATACTGGATTATGCCTTCTTAGAGCTGTTTCATATGTGTACAATCTCAACCATCTCTTTCTTCTCAAAACAATAAGTAAATCATAATCTAAGTCACGGTTTTCCTGTAACATTGATTTTCTATTTAGGGATAGAAATATAATGTCTTAGTTCAGAGAGTTTAAGGAAAATGGAATAATTATTATAAAAACACATGATTATTTCCTTGAATAAAATGATAATAATGTTGATAGGCCACAAAAGTTAGTGGAACTAGTGATATGGTTTGGCTGTGTCCCCATCCAAATCTCATCTTGAATTGTAGCTCCCATAATTTCCACATGTTGTGGGAGACACCTGGTGGGAGATAATTGAATCATGGTTTCCCTCATGATATTCTCGTGGTAGTAAGTCTCACAAGATCAGATGGTTTTATAAGGGGGATCCCCTTTCACTTGGTTCTCATTTTCTCTTGCCTGCTGCCATGTAAGACGTGCCTTGGTTCCTACTTTGCCTTCTGCCACAGTTGTGAGGCCTCCCCAGCCATGTGGAACTGTGCATCCATTAGACCTCTTTTTCTTTCTTTATTTTTTTCTGAGATGGAGTCTTCCTCTATTACCTAGACTGGAGTGCAGTGGCACGATACAGGCTCACTGCAACCTCCGCCTCCCAGTTGCAAGCAGTTCTCCTGCCCAGCTCCAATGTAGCTGGGATTACAGGCGTGCAATATCATGCCCAGCTAATTTTTTATATTTTTAGTAGGGATGGGGTTGCACCATGTTGACCAGGCTGGTCTCAAACTCCTGACCTCAGGTGATCTGCCTGCCTTGACCTCCCAAAGTGCTGGGATTACAGGCATGAGCCACTGCGCCCAGCCTAAACCTGTTTTTCTATATAAATTACCCAGTCTTGGTTATGTCTTTATTAGCAATGTGAGAATAGACTAATACAACTAGGAAATTTAAAAGCCTTTAGGAACAATTCAGCTCTTCTGAACAGTTTATTTTTTGCTTATTCTCCATTTAATTCTCATTATGTTTAATTCTCTCTTGTTCTCTGACCACTTGTTTTTTTTATTTGCACTTTTCTGTGCTTTTTTTCCTCCTCTTTCTGCTAAATGGTTTACTTATTTTGTTTATTTCTTTTTAAGAGATGAGGTCTCACTCTGTCACCCAGGCTGGAGAGCAGTGGCACAATCATAGCTGTTCACTGCAGCCTTGAACTCTTGGATTTAAGCGATCCTCCCACCCCAGTCTCCAGAGACGCTGGGACTACAGGTATGCACATCACCACAACCAGTTAGATTTTTTTTTGGTACAGATGGGGTCTTGCTATGTTGCCTAGGCTAGTCTCAAACTCCTGGCCTCAAGCAATCCACCTGCCTCAGCCTCCCAAAGTGCTGGGATTTATAGACATTAGCCACAGTGACCAGTTCTCTACTTACTGACATGTGTGGTAGAAGGTCACTGTCCTACAGTTCCTTAAGCAGAACAACATCGATCAAGTGTACAGTCCAGAATAAGCTGGCCCCTTCAGTTCCCATTATAAATCTTCAGGAGACAGAATCCTTCAGTTAGCCAGGAAGACTGGGTCTTTACTATCTACATGGCTGCCAAGGGTCTGGCCTTCTGGGAAGTGTGTATTGGAAGAAGGATTCTTAAAGAAAGAGAGAAAGTTGTAATGAGCTGAGCAGACACCCACCAAAGGTTTCTACCGCAGCTAGAAATCAGACATCAATCATCTGAAATCTGTGAAGGCTGACACTATAAGTTTTAGGATAAGGAGGATTCTTCTTTTCTCTGGTAGGCTGGTTTGGACATTTCTAATATTCCAACAGTACAAACATGTATAGCATTTTTAAAAAGTATGCCTTCATTCCCATCTTCCACAATTTTAACTAGTAGCTACTTCTGTGTGTAATCTCTGTGTAACCTTACACATATAACTTTTGTTGTGATACATAAATGGGTTCATATCACATATATTAAGCTGCAACTTAAAATACACCTTAGAAAAAGTCACAGCAAGGTGGTGTTATCTCTAATAAATGAAGAGATAGAAGTTAAATAACAGGTGGCTTCCTATGGTAATAGCTACTCACCTCTTGATTAGTCTTTGCATCCTCCTATCCAACAATCGTGACAATTACGTTTGATAGACTCACCTATGGTACAGTGCTGGCCAAAATCGAGTAACCCCACTAGAGTCTATCTTTCCCATCAATTACAACTAAAAACTCTGGATGATTTTAAAAAACAAACAAAAAAACAAATAGCTGAGGATTTTGGAGCTTACAGAACACCAAACTGGTAGGGAAAGTCAAAATTAAAAGGATGACTGGTATGGTGACAATAAGTTTTCTATAATTTTCTCTATCTCCCAGTTTTGACTCGGGGTAGACTGAATTGGGTAACTCCATTGTCAGCATGCACAACAAAATCTCCAAGAGAAACCCCTCTTTCTTGCTGGAGGACCAGGAAAAGGGACCTTTTCAAGCAAGAGAGAGTTGAGAAAAACCCTCATTTTGTTTTCTCTTTTTTTCTCTCGCAGCCTTTCCCCAAGGGCAGGCATAGTCATGGTGCTGCATTAACTGATGGAGGTGGAGTGGGCACCTAAAACTTAGAAAAAACCATCTTAGCATAGAAGGAGCAGAAAAAGATGCCTTTGTTGCACAGTGTGTGTTGCGGGGAAAGATCTCCGTGTTTTTCTTTCCTCTTTACTTTCATCACTTTTTCTGGAGAGAAGCCTTATCACAAGAAACTAAGTGGCAGTTCAAGAGGACTTCACCTGAAAAACCCTGTATTTCCATTTGGAAGAACTAGAAGAGTCTCTAGGAGCCAGAGAGTTGGGGAAAATCCTGGTGTGGATAGAGCTGGAAGAGATCACCCATTTCTGCATATGAATCAACACAAGTCCCTGGCTCACCCCCAAGTTATGCATGCGTGAAATATAACCAAAGAAGCATAGTGAAAGCTTTAATAAACCACTGCCCAAGCCCCAAACTAACACTTAAATGGCATATGTGAGGGAGAGACCCAAAGAACATAACAAATGCTTTGAAAATTGAAAAGACATAGACATTCACCAACAGAAAGTGAAACAAAACTAACAGCCTGAAACTAACTAGACCAATTAACTCCTAAAACAACCCTTCTCTCCATCCCCTGCCTCCCCCTAAAAAACATAATTTGAAGGATTTTAACAAGGTATTACAACACAAATTGAAAATGCAGAGGATGTAATCCAAAATTACTAGACACATAATAAATCAGCAAATCTGACCAAATCTTAAGGGAGATTACAATCAACAGATGCCAACCCTGGAATGATCAAATATTAGAATTATCACACATAGGTATTAAAGCAGTTATTATAACCATCCTCCAAAAGGTAAAAGTGAACACTTTTGAAATAAATGCAAGATAGAAATTCTCTGCAGAAAAACAGAAAGTAAAAAAGAACCAATGAGAAAATTTAGACCAAAAAACACCATATCTAAAATAAGTTCCTAAGATGAGTGCAGTAGCAGAATGGGGATGACAAGGGGATGTTAGTGAACTTGAAGGTTAATCAATAAAAATTGTACAATCTGAACAGGAGAAAAAAGATTGAAAAAAAATAAATGGAGCCCCATGGACCTGTGGGACAATATCAAAAGACTTAACACTCATGTAATTGGATTTCCTGAAGAAAATAAGAAAGAAGTAAGAAGTGCAGAAAAATATTTAAAGAAGAAATGTCTAAAAAATGTCTCAAATTTTGTGAAAGACATAAATTTACAGAATCAAGAAGGTCAATGAACCTCAAACAGGACAAATTAAAGGAAACTATGACTACACTCAACCTTATAAAACTGTTGGAAGCCAGACGTGAGTGGTGGCGCATGCCTGTGTAATCCCAGCTACTTGGGAGAATCATTTGAACCCAGGAGCCGGAGGCTGCGGTGAGCCAAGATGGTGCCATTGCACTCCAGCCTGGGCAACAAGAGCGAAACTCCGTCTCAAAAAAAATAAAAATAAAAATAAATAAATAAATAAATAAATAAATAATAAAGCGGTTGGAAGCCAAAGATTAAAACAAAACAAAACAAAATCTTAAAAGCCACTAGAGAAAATGACACATTATACTAAAGGAATAATTTTTTAAATGACTGCAGATTCTTATGAGAAAACATTGAGGCTAGAATATGGTAGAACACCATATTTTAAATGCTGAAAGAAAATAATTGTCAACTCAGAATAATGTATCTTCTGAAAATACCCTTCAGGAATATAGTTGAATAGAGACATCATCAGATGAAGGAAAACTAAACATTTATTGCCAGCACTCTTAGTCTGAAAGAAATGCTAAAGAAAATTCTTCAGGCAGGCAGCAGTTAAATGATACCAGAGGGAAATCTGGAACTTCAGAAATAAAGGAAGAGTAACCTATGCAGTAAATATTTGGGAAAATATAACAAATAATTCAAGTAATACTATTTATGACTCTTGAAATAAAAAATTATCATGATGTTTGGGTAGCTTTTCAATATAGGTGGTATAATAATATGACAATTATAAAAGGGGGAGGGTAAAGGGATCTGCATGGTAGTAAGATTACATTTTATTTGAGGTGATAAATATTAGCTCATATTCTGAGAGATTAAGCATGTATATTGTGATCCCTGGATAAATCACTATAAATATCCTACCAAGGAATATGGCCAGAAAGCTAGCTGATAAATTAAAATGGAATACTAAAAAATAGTCAGCAGACTACAAAATAATCTAAAAGAATACAAAAAAGAGGGAACATGGAAACAACAACAACAACAAAAACCCAGAGAGCTGTTAACAAAAGACACTTGCTATGGAGGATAAAAAAGGAGAGCTTTTTTCCTAGAAAGGGTTATATCCTGCTGGTTCAGAAACAAAGCCTCCAGCCAAAACAAACAAAAAAAGTACATGCTTCAAAGACAAAGGAGAGAAGTTGAGATTTATGTCTGAGGGGGTTAGGTATAATATATACATTTTGCAGGTTATAGGAGAATCTCTGAATATTTATGGAGGTAACCAAATGCATGTTCAATGAGTAAACATATATTAATATTTTATAACCATCCCATGTTCACTTTGGGACACTAATTTAACATTAACATGAAGTTCAGTTGGGTTCTTTATGTCAAAAGGTAAACACAGGGCACAAAGTCATCTTGTGCAGTTTCTGTGGTCTGGCCAGAAACAGTCTGTAGTTGGTGGTCATTTATCAGGAAGAAATGCTTCACAATGCTGGTCAGCTGTCATGGTGAAACCATGAAGATGGAAAGGAGTTTGGCCACAACATCAGGTGGTCTGTTGAGGCTGGAGAAGAAATCTCCCAGACATTTTTTTCAGTAACTAGCTTCTGTTTAGTTATGGGAATGAAAGTCTTGTGGTAGTTAGTAAGGTAAGTGAATATTGAAGCGTAACTGACCTCTTGCTTTGTTAAAGCTATGGAATCTGATTTTAAAGTTTTCAGGGGTGTCTTTTTGCCTCAAGGAGTCCATTTTGTTTTGTTTAGGGGCCTACTTTTATTTTATTTTACAGGGCAAACAGAAAAATAATAAAAGGTAAGACCTAAATGCAATCATATCAATAATTACATTACATTAAAATGTAACCACCAATGAAAAGACAGACTGTGGGGTTGAACACATCAATGAAAAGACAGACTGTTGGGTTGAATAAAAAAGCAAAATTGGCCTGGTGCAGTGGCTCATGCCTGCAAACCCAGCTCTTTGGGAGACCAAGGAGGAAGATCACGAGGTCAGGAGATCGAGACCATTCTGGCCAACAAGGTGAAACCCCGTCCCTACTAAAAATATAAAAATTACCCAGGCATGTTGGTGCGCACCTGTGGTCCCAGCTACTCAGGAGGCTGAGGCAGAAGAATGGCTTGAACCCAGGAGGTGGAGGTTGCAGTGAGCTGATATCGCACCACTGCACTCCAGTCTGGCAACAGGGCGAGACTCTGTCAAAAAAAAAAAAAAAAAAGCCAACTACCTGTTGTTTACATGAAACTCGGTTTTAATATAATATTATAGATAGATTAAAAACAAAATTACTGGCTGGACACAGTGGCTCAAGACTGTAATCCCAGCACTTTAGGAGGCTGAGGCGTGTGGATCATGAGGTCACGAGTTCGAGACCAGCCTGGCCAACATGGTGAAACTTTGTCTCTACTGAAAATACAAAAATTAGCCGGGCGCAGTGGCAGGCAACTGTAATCCCAGTTACTCAGGAGGCTGAGGCAGGAGAATCGCTTGAACCCAGGAGGTGGAAGTTGCAGTGAGCAGAGATCATGCCACTGCACTCCAGCCTGGGCAACAGAGTGAGACTCCATCTCAGAAAAAAAGAAAAAAAAATATTGTAGGTTATAAAAGAAAGAAAGCTGGAGTTGCCATATTAATATCAGACAAAGTAGACTTTGGAACAAAGACAGTTACTAGGAATAAACAAGAAAATTGCATCATGATAAAAGGTTCAATTTACTAATAGGATATCGCAATCATAGATATGTATGAATCTAACCACAGAGCTTCAAAATACACAAAGTAAAAACTGATTAAAAATGAAAAGAGAAATAGATTAATCTTCAATTATAGTTGAACATTTCAACACTTTTCTTTCAGTAATCACTAGAACAAGGAGAATGTCAGCAAGAATTTAGAAGCCCTGACCAACACTATCAACTATCTGACCTAGTTGACATTTATGGAACACTCTACCCAACAACAGCAGAATACATATTATTTTCGAGTGTACATGAAACATTCACCAAGATAGGTTATATTTTGGGTGGTAAAACAAACAAGAAAAATAAAAGGACTGGCCAGGCGCGTGGCTTAAGCTTGTAATCCTAGCACTTAGGGAGGCCGAGGCGGGCAGATTGCCTGAGCTCAAGAGTTCGAGATCAGCCTGGACAACACAGTGAAACCCTGTCTCTACTAAAAATACAAAAAATTAGCCTGGTGTGGCAGCATGTGCCTATAGTCCCAGCCACTCAAGAGGCTGAGGCAGGAGAATTGCTTGAATCCAGGAGGTGGAGGTTGCAGTGAGCTGAGATTGCACCACTGCACTCCAGCCTGGGTGACAGAGCAAGACTCTGTCTC
>NW_012117354.1:891819-1136502 GCF_000951035.1 Colobus angolensis palliatus
CACTCCATTCCCGGGCGACAGAGCGAGACTCCGCCTCGGAAAAAAAAAAAAAAAAAATTTACCTTAGGTCCCCAGCAATTTCATTTCTATTCCATTTTTATTAAAGAAAATAGGAGGATATATTCACACAAAAAACGTGTACAGATGTGTTCCTAGCAGTTGTATTCGTAATACCCCAAAAGTGGAAACAATTCAAAAAGGAAAAAACTATTGATATATACAACATGGATGAATCTCAAATGCATTATGCCAATTAAAAAATGCCACGTCGAAATGCTACATACTACATAATTCCAGGAATGTGACGTTTTTGAAAGAGCCAAAATACAGGCACAGACAGATCAGTGTTCATTAGGGCTCTGGGGAAAAGGGGAGAGGGTTTCACTATAAAATGCCTGCATGAGAAAAATTTGGGGGGAGTGACAGAACTATACTGTATATTAATTAGGACATAGTGAATTCTTCAAAACTTATAGAATTGAACTCTAAAAAGAGTAAATTTTACTATATAAAAATTTTAAATACAAAAATTTCATACTTTTGTTATCCTTTCAATTGTATAGAATGAAATGGAAATGTTCCGTTCATGCTTCTAATTTGAAAAACAGTAATTCAGTTTCCTTTGACCCACTGATCCTTCAGAGGACAATTATAAAGTGGTAGCATGGAATGCTTACCTATATTAAAAGCATCTTGATTCTCATTTCATTACACACTGTCCATCCCATATCATGTGGATTTGGTTTCTGCCTTATCTATTTCTCTAATTGTTTTGTTTCAAGTTTGTCTCTCTGACAGAATTACAGATTTCTTGAAGGCAAGAATCATGAGTTCTCATTCTTCTTCAACTATGATATTGATGGCAATGTCTTAGAATTCTCAGCAATTCCTCATGGAATAGAATGCAATGAAATAGAATGGATGATACTTCTCAAATAAACTAAATTAACAAAATAAGAAGAAGGTCCCCTATGCCTCTAATAAGTAGTGTTGACATCCAATTCTCAGATAATAAATCTGACACTAAGAAGGTTTAAGAACTTTGGCCAAGATCATACAATTTAGAAAGTGCAGAGTGTGGGAATCAGACTCATGTATGTTGATCCAGGGAAATCAAACTCAGGTATGTTGATCTTTAAACAATCTTCACTCCACCTCATCCATCATAACCCAGTGAACAGATTTCAGTGAAGCTTAATTAATATAGTATCCTGACATTGTAATATCAAAATATCAAGTGGCAGTGAAAATAATTCATAGATTGTTTAAGTTTTGCTTTTATAGAACCTCAAGGGATTACACAGTAATCAGAGTTCTCTATTATTGTGGAAAGGGTACAGACGTTTGGGCTCCAAAATTCTGGCTCTTCCTCTTCCCATCTCTATGTTTTGGAAAGCCCACAAGATTCAGCTTCCTAAAAATCAGAAAATTGGATTAGGTTATTTTTTTTGTTGGGGTTGTAGGAAGACTCTGAGGTAGAGATTAATATGCAAGAAATGTATCAAGGTATACTCTTGGGAATAACAACTTGTGGAAGGAAGAGAAGAGAAGTATAATTGGGTAGAAGGAAATGCTGGGCTGTAATGGAACGTCAGTAAGGCCTCTGCCAACTGATAGGAGATTGGAAGTTGAGATAGCCCTTCATAGGTATCCCAAGCTAGGGGAGGAATAGAGAAGACTGGGCATTTATACCTTTGTGCCAACAGCTGATGACAGATGCCTCACTCTGAGCAAGTAGGTTCTCTTACCCAGAGCAATTTTGAAAAGGGTTGACAGCTAAGAGCTGACAACACTTCAGCTGCTGGGGAAATAAGTGTTTTATTCTGGAGGGGGAATCTAGGTGGCACACCAGAGTGCCCCATAGGGTAACACATATCGCCTTCCTGTTCTGGTACTCTGATTCTTAGAATGGCAATATTATGAGGATTAGACAGCTAACAACGCTAAGGGAGAAAAGAGTCTTCGTCTCACTAACCTCCCACAGAAAACAGAAATTAAAGAAGAAATTGGGGGTTTGGTGCGGTGTTGTAGGAACAAATTTAAAACACTTTTTCTTACAACTACTGGCTTTCTAAGGAAAAAATCTTACAACTCCAAGGAGAGTAATGCTTTTGAATACATGCTATTCAACAAACCTATTACTATAACTCAGTGGTTGGCAAACATTTTCTTTGAAGGGCTAGATAGTAAACAGTTTAGACTTTGTGGGCTATATTGCTCAACTCTGCCATAAGTTAGAAATAGTGAGAAAATAACCATAAATAACACTTCAACCAATAGGTGTGGCTGTGTTCCAATAAAACTTTACTTACAAAACCAGGTGGTAACCCGAATTTGGCCCACAGGCTACAGTTTCATGACTGATATAACTTAACTCATTCCCTTTCTGGATACCATAGAGTACCATGCAAATCCTAGAAGGATTACATGACTTCCACGTGAATGGGAATGAAACTGTTTCCTTGCTAAGTCATTTTAAAACTGGATTTTCTGTCACTTGCAGTTGAACCCCCTTCTCTGCCTGGTGGGATTAAAGTAAATAAAAAATAAAGTAAATTACAGAAATTTGTTTTAGATGGAGTGATCAAAGAAAGCTTCCACAAGGGAGAAAAGTTTTAGCCTCTGTAACTTAAGTGCTGTGAGAAAACAGAACTGATGGGTGTTTGTGGGAGCAACTATCAGTAGTCCCATATATGCATTTTAACCTGTCCCCTAATTTTAGTTAGGCATGTGGCCACTTCCAGAATAAAGATCATCTTTCCAAGCTTGTCTAACCTGTGGCTAAATGCGAGTGTGTGACTAAGTTCAAGCCAGTGGTATGTAAACAGATATAGTATGAGCAACTTCTAGAACTGACTTTAGAAGGGCCCATGCCCTTTTCCATTTTCCCCTTCCTGCCAGTTGGAATATACACGTGCTAGCTGCAGCAGGAACAGCCCTCATGGACAATGATGTAAACTTAAAGTAGAGGCCACACACTGTGAAGACAGGATTAGGGATCCTTGGATACTGACACCATGCAGGTCTACCAGATCTAGACTGAGTACATGACTCACATTGAGGGGACAGAAACCTTTTTTCTTGTTACGTTATGGTTATATTGAGTTTTACGCCACTTGCAACTTTGCCAAACTCAAATTATTATGAAAACTTACGTTAAATTGAGGGGTCCATGAGAGTCTCTAAGAGGCAAGGAAATTTAGCCAAGATCTCAAGGACAAAAAGGAGCCAAGCCTAGATAAAGCAAGAGAAAAAACTGTCCTGGCATAAGGCACTGTTTGTGCAAACATGTTGAGGCAGCAAAGAATACAGTGTATGAGAAGAACTGAAAGAAGGCCATGTACCTGACATTTTGTGAGAGAGGTGGAGAGTAGTAAAGGATAAGATTGTGTGCATAGGAAGGGCTCAAATCACAAAGCTAAGGAGTATAGATTTCACTGTAAGTACAATAGGAGGCCACTGCAGGATTTTAAGCAAAGAGGTTTGATCCAATTTGTGCTTTCCCTTGCCAGCTGCCACTGACTGCCCCTCAGCACCGGGTTTCCAGTCTCCTTCTGTTGATGCTACCCGATGCCTGCAAGCAGTCCTCTTGTCCTCTTAGACAAACTCCCTCCCAAGACACCCCAGGTCTGGCTCCCTGCCTCAAGCGTTCACACACTACTTCCCTACCCCAGTGGCAATACAGCGTATTCCTTCCACAGCACTTACTCCTTGCCTGCCAACAAGAGCCACTCTAGCCAACCTTTTGCCTTCAGATTTGTCAGCATCCAGACAGGGATCAATTTCTGTGTGTTCCAAGTGCCAGAAGATACATGTGAGCCTCTCAAAGTGACTCTCTGTAGTTCCCCTGTTTAGCTTAAAGGAGAGTGAAAACACTGCACCTTTTCATATTTAGTCTCTAAAGAAATCCTAACTCTAGAAACTTTATCCCCCTAGTGAATTATTTTGTACACACACACACACACACACAGTGAGCTAATAAAAGCAAATTTGCTGATAAAAGCAAATGTTGGCCACCTCCTTTGCAATAGTGGTCTAGCACCTCAGTTAGAATATTGGATACATTACAGCTATTTTTCTCAGGTTTGTCCCTCAGCAGAAGTTCTGAGGCAAAGAAAGTGACATAATAACATCTTTCAAAAAGATTTCCAAAACTAAGATATAATTATCAGTAGTTAAATGCAAAATGCAACATTCTATTCATTTAATTAAAAATATTTTTAAGGACCTACCATATATACAGGTACTATCCTAAATCCTGAGGACATAACAATAAACAAATCTCAATTTTATAGTCCAGTAAGGAAACAGACATAGCCATGATTATCTGTGTGTACATGTAAAAAACCTACAGGTACTCATTGTATGATGCAAAAATGTAACCCAGAATGTTTAGGAAGAACTATAAAACATTAGGAGGGCCTTCAGTATAGACTTTGTTCAGAGAAGTAGAGTGTTGGAAGATGGTGAAAGTTGAGGAGTTTGCAAGCAGGTTCAGAAGATATCTTGAGCTAAGCAAGAAATTATTGAAGTCTTAGTTAGAAATAGAGCTACGGATCTGTAATTTGTTAAGGCAGCAGGATAAGGGGAAAACAGGTAACTGAGGGAAAAATGCAAGAGATTGTGACTAGAAGCAGGACAGGAAGCAGTGCATCATGCTACCTGTGTGGTAGAATCTTTCTCCCTTGAAGGAAGCTGCTTCTAACAGGCAGACAGATATATTCCAGTTCTTTTACCTGTGGCACATTACAGGTGATGACATGCTTATAAAATGTAAACGAGAGAATAATTTACTTTTCTCAATGTGGAGGTGTTATGATAGGACGTGACATCACAGAAAGAATGATATTAAGTTGTATATAGGAAAGTAAGCAAATCCCACCAGGCAGGAAGTGGACAGGAACATAGGGCATCTGCTGCCTGAGCCGTACAGCATCTCATCCTCCTTCCTCTGGTAATAGCATTCTGTTTTTGCTTTGGAGAACCATTCCTTCTTCATTCCCCATTGTCTTAGAGTGACTGTCAATTCAGGTATCCTATTCCCATCCCTTTTCCAAATCTACAGGTAACTTTTCAGATGTGTTAAGAAACAGAAGGTAAACGACACAGAAGAGTTTTACCTATTTAAAATAAGCATTTATCAACCCATCTTTATTTGCATAGTGATATTCTGATATAGGATGGAATTCAGAGCTTGCAAACTGACAGCCAGAAGGCTAATTTAGCCTATTAGTGTGTTTTTCTTCATGCATATCTGGTTTTTACTAAAATATATATGCAACCATCTATAAAGGAGAGTTTATAGTCTCCAGACCACCACAGGTTTCTCCCCTATAAATTATTCTCTCTTTTACATTTTATAAGTGTGTCATCACTTGTCTTATACTAGCCATTAGGACTCAAGTGGACATGAAATGGACAACTCATATTACTTATTTTTAACTTTTTTTCTTTTTTTAGAAACAGAGTCTTGCTAGTCATCGAGGCTGGAGTGCAGAGACATGGCATGATCATAGCTCATTGCACTGGGCTCAAGCAAGAGATCTTCCTGCCTCAGCCTCCTGACCAACTGAGGTTATAAGCACATGCCACCATACCCGTAAGTTTAAATTTTTTTTTTTTTTGGAGAGATGGGGTCTCACTATATTGCCCAGGATGATCTCGAACTCTGTGCTCAGCCTTTTCAATGTAATTACCACAACAATCCAGACAGGTACAAATGGAAAAAGAAAATCCCAAGAGAGGTAAAGTAGCTTGTTTCTGAAATCAGATTTGTCTGCAAAACCATCCTGAGTCTTCCCTACCACATCTAAAAACCAATTCATTTTTTGATTATGGTCATTCTTGCAGGAGTGAGGTGGTATCACATTGTGATTTTGATTTGCATTTCCTGTATCAGTGATGTTGAACATTTTTTCATATGTTTGTTGGCCATTTGTATATCTTCCTTTGAAAATTGTCTATTCATGTCCTTAGCCCACTTTTTGATGGGATTGTTTGTTTTGTATGAGATCCTTGTAGATTCTGGATCTTAGTCCTTTGTCAGATATACAGTTTGTGAAGATTTTCTCCCACTCTGTGGGTTGTCTGTTTACTCTGCTGATTATTTATTTCGCTGTGTAGAAGCTTTTCAGTTGAATTAAGTCCCATCTATTTATCTTTGTTTTTGTTGTATTTGCTTTTGGGTTCTTGGTCATGAAGTCTTTGCCTAAGCCTATGTCTAGAAGGGTTTTTCCAATATTATCTTCTAGAATTTTTATGATTTCAGATCTTAGACTTAAGTATTTGATCAACCTTGAGTTGATTTTTGTATAAGGTGAGAGACAAGGATCCAGTTTCATTCTTCTACATGTGGCTTGCCAATTATCCCAGCACTATTTGTTGAATAGGGTGTCCTTTCTCCACTTTATGTTTTTGTATACTTTGTCGAAGATCAGTTGGTTGTAAGTATTTGGCTTTATTTCTGGGTTCTCCATATTGTTCCATTGGTCTATATGCCTATTTTTATACCAGTACCATACTTTTTTGGTGACTATGGCTTTATAGTATAGTTTGAAGTTGGGTAACGTAATGCCTCCAGATTTATTCTTTTTGTTTAGTCTTCCTTTCGCTAGTGGGCTCTATTTTTGGTTCCCTATGAATTTTAGGAATTTTTGTTGTTGTTGTTACGTGAAGAATGATGGTGGCATTTTGATGGGAACTGCATTGAATTTGTAGATTGCTTTTGTCAGTATGGTCATTTTCACAATATTGATTCTACCCATGCATGAGCATGAGGTTTGTTTCTATTTGTTTATGTCATCTACGATTTCTTTCAGCAGTGTTTTGTAGTTTTCCTTGTAGAGGTCTTTCACCTCCTTTGTTAAGTATATTTCTAAGCATGGATATGGTGAAAAGGGAACAATTTTGCACTGTTGGTGGGAATGTAAACTAGTACAACCACTGTGTAAAACAGTGTGGAGATTCCTTAAATAACTAAAAGAAGATCTACAATTTGATCCAGCAATCCCAGTCTTAGGTATCTACCCAGAGGAAAAGTCATTATACAAAAAAGATACCTGCACATGCATGTTTATAGCAGCACAATTTGCAATTGCAAAAATATGGAACCAGCCCAAATGCCCATCAATCAATGAGTAGATAAAGCAAATGTACACATACATACCATGGAATACTACTCAACCATAAAACGGAATGACATAATGGCATTCGCAGCAACCTGGATAGAATTGGAGACCATTACTCTAAGTGAAGTAACTCAGGAATGGAAAACCAAACATCATATATTCTCACTCATAAGTGTTAGCTAAGCTGTAAGGATGCAAAGGTATAAGAATAACACTGTGAACTTGGAGACTCAGGGGAAAGGGCAGGAGGTGGGTGAAGGATAAAAGGCTACACATTGGGTACAGTATACACTGCTTGGGTGATGGGTGCTCCAAAATCTCAGAAATCACCACTAAACAGCTTATTGATGGCTGGGAATGGCAGTTCATGCCTGTAATCCCAGCACTTTGGGAGGTATAGGCAGGCAGATCATTTGAGGCCAGTAGTTCCAGACCAGCCTGGCCAACATGGTGAAACTCCATCTCTACTAAAAATACAAAATTTAGCTAGGTGTGGTGGCACATGCCTGTAATCCCAGGTACTCAGGAGGCCAAAGACAGAGAATCACTTGAACCCAGGGGATGGAGGCTGCAGTGAGACAAGATCACACCACTGCACTCCAGCCTGGGTGACAGAGTGAGACTCCTTCTCAAAAAAAAATTAAAAAAAAAGAACTTATTCATGTAACGAAACACCTGTTCCCCCCAAAACCTATTGAAATAAAAAAACAAAATAAAATAAAAACCAATTTACCCAATAAAAACATTCCCAATTATTCAGGAGATATTTATTTAGCATCCTCAAGATGAAGGTGCTATGCTTTGAAGGTATGATGTTAAATAAAAGCTGACATGGTTCCTCTCCTCTTAAAGCTTAGAGTGTAGTGCAGGATATAACTATTATCAAATAATTACATACATTAATAGAAAATTATAACTGTGGCAAGAACTTCCAAAATGAACAATGTAGGTACCCATAACAGAGGGATTTAGCATTATTAGGGAGGTCTTGGAAGGCCTCCCTGAGGAGGTGATGCATGTAGAGATGTGAAGAATGGGCAGCAGTGCTAAGAGGAGAAAGGAAGCATATTGTAGGTAGAGAGAAGCGCATGTAAAAAGGGAAGGTAAGAGGAACTTAAAAGAGACCAGTATGGCAGACTCACATTGATAAGGGTGATTTTGGTTCTGTGCAAGCTAAATAGGAGTAGTTAAGAGTCAAAACATTCAGTGTCATGCTGGGTACAGTGGCTTGAGCCTATAATCCCAGCTACTTGGGAGGCTAAGGCTTGAGGACAACTTAAGGTCAGGAGTTTGGGAGACCAGTAGTTATGCTGTCTAGCCAACATAGTGAGACTCACTCTCTACAAAATAAAAATAAAAAAGAACATTCAGTGTCTTACAGGCTTTACTATGATTTGTTTGAATCTTAAGAGCAGTGATTTTAAAAACGGGAGAGAATGATGTTATCAGGCTAGCATTTTGGGAAAAAAATCACTTTGCATGAAGTGTGAAGAAGCATGGGGTGGATAGGTCAACATGCAGAGTGAATGTTGCTTGACAAGCTAGGAAGCTATTGTAGTTCTTGGTGAGAAATATTCATAGCTCTTCACAGCTTTACTTTAGATGGTAGGGATAGAGATAGAGATAAGTGGCTGGGTTCTGAGGAATTTAAGTGAAATTGAAAACATTTGATGAGAAAGTAAACATGAGGATGAGGAGATAAGATTGTCAAAACAGGCTACTATTAAGGCTTCAGGATTTTTGTCATGAAAGAATGTGGTACCATTAACAAAGATGGCCATTTCTGTAAGAGCATTTGCTTAGGAGAAATAATAATGCATTCATTATTGGACATCATATTTGAAGGTTTTTTTGAGGCATCCATGAGGCGATATTAAGCAAGCAGTTTTATTTAAAGATCTGCAGCTCAGAGGAGAGGTCTGGATAGAGATATAAATTTTAGAGTAATCTGCATGGAACTAGTAATAGAAAATGTGTCTGGAGTAGGTTGGTTGAGTGTGAAGAAGGGTAAGGTAATTTATGTACAAAGAAGGGTAAGGGAACGCATGGGAACTCTCTGTACTTTCTGTTCGAGTTTTCTGTAAACCTAAAAATTCAAGTTGGGTGCAGTGGCATGTGCCTATAGTCCCAGCTACTCAGGAGGCTGAAGTGAGAGGATCCCTTGAGCTCAAGAGTTTAAGACTGGCCTGGGCAACATAGCATGATTCCATCTGTAAAAATAAAAGGTGAAAAAACTGTTTAAATAATCCTAAAAATGCTCCAAAAATAAGGATATTAGTTAAAAGATATATAGAGAGCATGAGCCCTGAAAGGTGCTTATTATCATTTGGTTAGACTCAGAATCAATGTTACTATTTAAATACAAGAAAACAATGTTTGTTTTGCTTGCTTGCTTGCTTGATTGACTGACTGATAAAAGAGTCTCACTCTGTCACCCAGGCTGGAGTGTGGTGGCCGATCTTGGCTCACTGCAACCTTTGCCTCCCCTCCTGGTTTCAAGTGATTCTCCAGCCTCAGCCTCCCAAGTAGCTGAGATTACAGGGGAGCACCACTACCACCTGGCTAATTTGTGTCTTTTTAGTAGAGACAGGGTTTCACTATGTTGGCCAGGCTAGTCTTGAACTAGTCCTGACCTCAGGTGATCCACCTGCCTGCACCATTCAAAGTGCTGGGATTACAGGCAAGAACCACCATGCCTGGCTGCTTTATTTTTTTTTTTAATTTTAAAAAATTTTTCAGAAACAGGGTCTTGCTCTGTCATTCAAGTGGAAGTGCAGTAGTGCAATCATAGCTCACTGAAGACTCCAACTCCTGGGCTTAAGCAATCATCTTGTTTCTGCCTCTCAAAGTGCTATGACTATAGGCATGTGCCACCATGCGTAGCTAAATTTTTTAATGTTTTGTAGAGACAGGGTCTTGCTTTGTTCCCCAAGCTGATATTGAACTCTTGGATTGAAGCAAGCTTTATTGTTTTTTTTTTTTAAAGTATTTTATTAGTTACATTAATGATCTATTACTATGTAATAAGTTATACCAAGACTTAGTGGCTTGAAACAACAAATTTATTATCTCATAGTTTCTCAAGATAACAAAATTTTATTATATTAGTAAAATTTATTATCTCACCTAGAAATCTGGAGGTGGCCTAACTGAATCCCCTGCTTCAAGGACTTTTATAGGTGCAGTCAAGTTGTCACTCACTGTGGGTGGTTAGCTGGCAGCAATGTTGCTAAAAGAGTTTAGTCAACTGTGAAGTTGGGGGCAGACAGTCCACACTAGGACTGCCCTCAATTTTCACTCCAATTGTAGGTACAAGGGGTTCTCAAAACCACCCTAATCTTTGATAATGTGTGAGAGAAATTCATAGAACTCATTGAAAACTATTATATTCACAATTATGGTTACAAGGAAAGGATACAGATTCAAATCAGCCAAGAGAAGAAACACATAGGGCAGAGTCTAAGAAAGTATCAAACTTCTGTTTGATGAAACTTCTGTTTTCTTTTCCCAGTGGAGTCATGATGTGTTACTTTCCCAGGGTCAACGTGTAACAATATGCACAGAATGCTGCCAACCAGGGAAGCTCACCTGAGCCTCAGTGTTCAGAGCTTTTAGTGGGCAGGCATGTTAGCGTGATTAACCACATGGTTGATCTCAGTCTCCAGGTTGACTGATACCACGTGACTCAAAGACCCACCCTAAATTACATTTTTGATCTTTTTTTTGTTTTTTGTTTTTTGTTGAGACGGAGTCTCGCTCTGTCGCCCAGACTGGAGTGCAGTGGCCGGATCTCAGCTCACTGCAAGCTCTGCCTCCCGGGTTTATGCCATTCTCCTGCCTCAGCCTCCTAAGTAGCTGGGACTACAGGTGCCCGCCACCTCGCCCGGCTAGTTTTTTTGTATTTTTTTTTAGTAGAGACGGGGTTTCACTGTGTTAGCCAGGATGGTCTCGATCTCCTGACCTCATGATCTGCCTGTCTCGGCCTCCCAAAGTGCTGGGATTACAGGCTTGAGCCACTGCGCCCGTCCCATTTTTGATCTTTTAGGCATGGCCAACTGCCAGCCCAAATCACATTGTTAGATTATCCTGTAGGATCCTAGGCCCCAACATTCCAGAGGCTTAGAAATTACCTCTCATAAGCCAAGCGCAAAGGCCCATACTCCTTTTTGGACAAGATTAAATTATCTACTATATACTTGCCCAGGCCTAGTCATCTCAAAGCTCAACTGCAGAATAATCTGCTTTCCAAACTCACTCAGATGATTGTTGGCAGAATTTAGTTCCTTGTGGACTGATGGATTGAGGACCATGGTTCTTCACTGCCTATTGTCCAGAGTCTACTCTCAGTCTTTGCCATGTGGGCCTCACTAACATGGCAGTTTACTTCATCAAAGTGAACTAGCCAAGAAGCTGAGAGGGGAAGAATGTTAGTGAGAGAGAGTGTTCTAGCAAGATGTGATCACAGTCTTTTGTAAGCTAATCATGGAAGTGATATCTCATCACTTTTTGCTTTATTCTATACAACAGAAGCAAGTCTTTAGGTTTCGCCCACACTCAAGGGCAGAAGACTGCATAAAGACATGAATACTGGCAGGTATTACTGACAGTCGTCTTAGAAGATGCCTATCACAGTAGGCTTAGGGAAAGAAGATAGGAGAGAGGGAGTGGTTGAAGACTGAAGAAATAGTGGTAACTGAAGGATCAAGCTCCTGGGGGTAAAAGAAAATGGATTAAGAGCACATGCAGGAGGGAAAGATGCTAAAGCTGTAGAAAAATGAATGAGGATCAATAATGGAGTTTTTCTGGTATGTAGATTTTTTCAAGGTTCTATGTGGTGTATTCCCTTGTTAATGACAAAGTGCTTTGAACAGTTGTATGAAAAGTCCTTTTCCTTTTATAGGAAAGTTGTTCCTTCTTAACCAACTAATTTCTCTGTTGCTACTGAAGTAGTTGTTTAAATCAGAACATGTGTGCCAGGGAGTAGCACTTGAGAGGTTAAGAGTTCATTATCTGTTGCACAAAATTAGTGCATTAAAATACTGTGGGTCAACAGAAAGTCAGCTTATGGTAGGTTGTATAAACATTTGCAATAGATAGCTCATGGAGATAACCTAATATTTTCAATAGCACAGCACAGAACTAAAAGCCATATCTAAGTTGAGCTATCTCAGTGTATCCTCAATAGTGGCCAACTGTAATAATAAGATCACTAGAACTGGATTTAATATTGATCAGATATTGCTACAATGTTGAATCCAATTCTAGACTTAAGAGCAGTTACTATAAAGAGGTAAGGTGATCTTCGTTTACATTTAAAGGATAAGAAGTAACAGTCTTAAACTTTAAATAAGATTTCAATTAAAATCATAACTTTTCTGAAACTGAGACCTTTTAGTCAGTGGAATATATCATATTAAGTTGAATTTGTGAAAAGTTTCCCTTCTACAAAACATGACATTCATATTAAATTGTTTGACTTTGACTCTGATATCTGAAAACACAAGTATATATTATCAAATAGATGGTTTGTGGGTATATTTTTTAAAAAGCAGTAAGTTAGAATGGGTTCACTTATTATACAACATTCAAATTCTATCATATGTCTTCCCTGGTTTTTTGTGTTGTTGTTGTTGCTGTTGTTTTTGGCTTTTTATTTATTGTGGTTTTTTTTTGTTTTTTTTTTTTTGAGATGGAGTCTCGCTCTGTCACCTAGTCTGGAATGCAGTGGCACGATATCGGCTCACTGCAACCTCTGCCTCCCGGGTTCAAGTGATTCTTCTGCCTCAGCCTCCTGAGTAGCTGGGACTACAGGTGTGTGCCTCCATAACTGGCCAAGTTTTGTATTTTTTGAGACAGGGTTTCACCATGTAGGCCAGGCTGGTCTTGAACTCCTGACCTCAAGTGATCCACCTGCCTTGGCCTCCCAAAGTGTTGGAATTACAGGTGTGAGCCACCATGCCTGGTCTGTCCTCCCCTCTTTTACCAAGTAGCTGAATGGTGCTGGAGAAAATGACAAAATCATGATGACTGAACTCTAATTTTTTGTCACAAATCTCAAATGATCACTCAACACTTCCAGACATTCGTATTATCTTTCCCTAGTAAATATACTTTTCTACTCACCAATATGACAATATCACACCTCTTCTCTAATCTCTAGTAACTACTCCTTCTTCTCACTTCCAGTTGATGTGTCACAGAGAAATAGATGAAATAAAACAACAACTCAACATTCCAACACCTAGTTCACCACCTCCAGCCATCTTAATCTGTATACCTTTTACACTTCCTATTATGATAAAAAATTTTCCTTGATCCTATCAGAGGTTGATATGCCATCTGTGTAGTGAATACTATCCCCTCTCATCTTTTCAATGCCTTTATTCTTGCAATTATTCCCCTTCTGAGCATCTTTTTTCCTTCCATTTAATAATTGCCATAGCCTTGCAAACATGTTCTAACATCTTTTATCCCCAAAATACCATTTCTTGATCCCTATATGTCCCTCTGCCCTATTTTTATGCTTTATTTTCTATTATGTAAAGTTTTGATATTTGCTGATTCACCTCCCATTTTCTATATGACCCACTCCTATTAGATGTTTTTCCCCAACTACTCAACTTAAACGGCTTTTATCAACATTAGTAATGACCTATTTCTTGCCAATACCAATGATAAATTTGTCTTCCTTGATTATTTCACTTATCAGCAATATTTGACATAGCTTACCCATTCTTTCACAAAATATATCTTTTGGATTTCATGACAGACATCATACCATATCACACACACTTGATTTTTCTCCTTTGGATTAGCCTTATTTCTTGCTATTCTTTGCTGGCATTTTCTGGATGACTAGCAAGCTGAACATCTAAAAGTTTTCAGAGTTTTAGCTCTTACATGTAGGTCTATGATCCTTACAGGGTTAAATTTTATAATATGAGGTAAGTTCATTTTTAAGTGTATCAGTATCCAATAGTTCTCTCACTATTTGTTGAAAAGACTATCCTTTCACCATGGAATTACCTTTGCCAAAAAGCAGTTGATCAAATGTATATAGAGGCCTCTTACTGGAGTCTCTAATCTATTACACTGGCTATGTCTAGCCTTAGATCAAAATCATACTGTTTTATTTATTGTAACTTAATGGTAAGTCCTGAAATTAGTTACTGGAAATCTTTCAATAGTATTCTTACTCAAAATTGTTTTGGTTAATCTAGGCCCTTGCATTTCCATATCGATTTTGGAATGCATTTGTCAATTTCTACAAAAGAAAGTTCTCTGCGATTAGGATTTTGATTGGTAGTCCTTTGAAGCCATAGATAAATTTTAGGAAAACTTTTAATAATATTGAGTCTTCCAATTTATGATTATGCTATCTCATTCTATTTACTTGAATATTCTTGAATTTTTTTCAGCAATATTTTGGAATTCTTGGCAAAATCTGATGCATATTTTGTTAAATTTAAACATTTTTATATCATTAAATGGTGTTGTTTTCTAAATTCTGATTTTCAAATTGTCATTCCATGTCTATAAAATACAATTAATTTTTGTGTATCACTGAACTCCGCCAGCTTTCTGAACTCAGTTTTGGTAGATATTTGTAGGGAGTTTTTAGGATTTTCTATATGAATAATTATGTCATCTGAAAATCAAGACAGTTTTACTTCTTCTTATCCAATGTATATGACATTTACTTCTTCCTCTTCCTTACTGCATTGACTAGTTACCTCCAATAAAATGTTGAGAGAAGTGGAAAAAGTGGACATCATTGCCTGTTTCTCAATCTTAGGGAAAGAACATCCATTTCTTTTCTTTTTGATTATACTTTTAAGTTCTAGGGTACATGTGCACAACGTGCAGGTTTGTTACACATGTATACATGTGCCATGTTGGTGTGCTGCACCCACTAACTCGTCATTTACATTAGGTATATCCACTAATGCTATCCCTCCCCCCTTCCAAGAACATTCAGTTTTATAACCAAGTATGACGTTAACAGCAGGTTTGTCATAGATATCACATATCAGGTAGGGAGTTTCTTCCATTCTTAGTTGGCAGAGAGTTTTTGTCATGAATGGATGTTGAATTTCTCAAGTGATCTTCCAGCATCTATTGAGATGACAGTTTTTCTTTTCATAGACTTGATATAATGAACCGATTACTTGTAGAAATTTCAATAACCTTGCATTCCTAACATGAATCTAATTTTCTTGTCATATGTCATGCTGTTTGTTTGTTTTGAGACAGAGTCTTGCTCTGGAGTGCAGTTCTGTGATCTCGGCTCACTGCAACCTCCGCATGATGGGTTCAAGTGATTCTCCTGCCTCAGCCTCCTGTGTAGCTGGGACTACGGGCACACGGCGCCATACCTCGCTAATTTTTCTATTTTTAGTAGAGACAGGGATTCACCATGTTGGCCAGGCTGGTCTTGAACTCCTGACCTCAACTGATTTGCCCGCCTTGGCCTCCCAAAGTGCTGGGATTACAGGCATGAACCACCACACCTTGCCATCTTATGTTATTCTTTTTATGTACTGCTGGATTTTGCTTGCTAACATTTCTGCCTTTAAGTTTGCATGGGATATTGGATTGTAATTGTCTTTTGTCTTTGTCAAGTTTTGATACCAGTGTGGTGCTAGCCTCATAAGATAAGCACCCAATCTCCTATTTTCTGTAAGAGTTAGTATAGAATTGATATTATTCCTTCCTTAAATGTTTGGGAGAATTTAATAGTAAGGCCATTTGGCCTGGAGAGTTTTTGTTTGTTTCTTTTGTTGCTTTTGAGAAACGGTCTTGCTCTGTTGCCCCGGCTGGAGTACAATGGCACACTCACAGTTCACTGCAGCCTAGACCTCTCCAGGTCAAGTGATCCTCCCACCTCAGTCTTCCTAAGTAGTTGGCAGTACAGACGAGCACCACCATGCCCGGCTAATTTTTGTATTTTTTTGTGGAGACGAGGGACAGGGTTTCAACATGTTGCCCAGACTGGTCTGGAACTCCTGGTCTCAAGGGATCCACCCACCTCACCCTCCCAAAGTCACTGTGCCTGCCCTGGCCTAGAGTTTTCTTGTAAGAAGTGGGGTGTGTGTGTGTGTGTAGAGAGAGAGAGAAGTGGGGAGGCTTAACCTAAGATTCTGAGTACTATGATAAATACAGAGATACTCAAATTTTCTTCTTGAGTTTTGAGTTTGTGTCTTTTAAGGAATTTGTCCATTTCACCTATGTTTATTGGCATAAAAATGTTCATAATGTTCTTTTAATATCCTTGTCCTTTTAATGACTAAATTTCATAGTGATGAAACCTTTTTAATTCCTGATACTGATAATATGTTTATTTTATCAGTCTGGGTAGAGGGTTTATCAATTATAATGCTCTTTTTAAAAAAACAACTTGGTTGCATTTATTTCCTTCCATTTATTTCATCCCATTTATTGCTACTATTTATTATTTCATTCATTTTGCTTGCTTTGGTTTCAATATGCTGGCGGTTTTTTCTAGTTACTTAAGACAAAAGTTTATTGAATTGAGTTTTCTTCTTTTTAATGTAACCAGGTACTATTACAAATTTTAATGTTTTCATTTTAATTTAATTGAAAATATTTTCTAATTTTCCTGTGATTTTTCCTGATTCATAGGTTAGTTACAAGTATGTTTCTTAATCTCCAAAATTAGTTTTTCAGTTATCTATTTTTTTATTTCTAGTTTAATGCCATCATGATCAGACTATATACTTTGTACGATTTAAGCCCTTTTAAAGTTGATGACGTTTGTTTTATGGCTCGGAATGTGGTCTCGCTTAGTGAATGTTTCATGTGCACTTGCCAAGAGTGTGTATTCTGCTATTGTTGGGTTGGTCACCTATAAACGTCAATTAGGTCAAGTCGGTTAATAGGGCTTTCCAAGTTTTCCATATCCATACTAATTTTCTGTCTACTCACTCCATCAGTTACAGAGAAAATTCATTGTTGCACTTGCCTGCCTCACAGTCCGTGGACAAAAGGCATCCTGCATTCTAACAAGAGTTGCTGGCCCCAGAGCGGGAAGAGGGGACGGCGCGACTGTAGGTGTGAACGAGGAACTCACTTCGCACTCACTGGAGTAAATCTCTTCCCTTTAGCCAGAGGATAAACCCGTAGTCCTTAAATTCTCCTCTCCTCAGCCTCAGGAGCAGTTCCGTTTTTTTTTACCAGGCCCCTCCTTCCAGTCGAACGCACCAATTAAAGGTACAAAAAAAAAAAAAAAGTTTATCTGTACCTTGTCCCGGGTTGACTGACTCTCGCGAGAATTCGTGGAGCTCCGACTGTTTCCGCGCAGATATCGCGAGGCGATTGGTAGCCGGGGGAGGGCTGCGCCGTGGCCCTGCCTTTCCGGAGCGCGGGCGCGCCGTGGCGGGAATTTTGCCTGTTTGCGGTTTAGACCCCACAGATTCCTAGTGGTGGTATGAGTCACAGGAGGTAGATTTCGGGAGTTGGAAGTGTGAGCAGGTACGACAGGCACCTCGGGTAACCGACGCACCGGGTCCTTGCTGCAGCCGGGTGCGCGGGATACCGGCACCCAGCCTTCTCCGCCTGAGTGCTGCCGGGCGTGGGCCTGGTGGGTCTCGCCTCCTCCTTGGAGGGTTGAGGTTGGCTCCTAGGGACTGGTTTCCTGGTTTCCTGGTTTCCACCCCGAGCCGGGGAGGGAGCGTTCTCCACCTTGCTGCTAGGAAACGGGCGGAGAGTGGTTTAGAAACCTTGCGGAGGGCGAAGTTCTAGGCGAGCCCGGGACGCTCTGTCCTGCAGCCATTTCTTTGCTTTTCACCTTATCCTGGGCTGCACAGTCCGACCTAGTGGGCGGATTTCGAAGTCCCTGCCACAGCCAGTTGGTTGTGCATTTTGTCTTAAGTTCTGACAGCCTTGAGGGGCGGAGCGGCAGGGGAGGATTGGAAATTTGGCTTCTGGGTTTGTTCGTTTTTCCTTCCTGCTGGCGGACCAGTCCTGGGAAGTTTCTGAAGTAACCCCCAGTCTCTCGGCCCCCACCTACAGGAATTTCTTCACACCTTCTCTTTGGAGCCCTTAATGTTACGACGAACCCCAAACATTTCAGAACATGAAGTAAACAATGGAGAACTGTTCTGCCGCATCGACGTTCCTGACTGACAGTTTAGAGCTGGAACTGAGGACAGAATGGTGCAAACCTCCTTACTTTTCTTGTGCTGTTGACCACAGAGGAGGAGGAAAACATTTTTCTGGAGAATCCTACCTCTGCAGCGGAGCCCTTAAGCGGTAGGTAAAGCTCAGAGACATTTTCCCTCATCTGATTATTCGCCAGATTTTTAGGAATGTTAGTTATTTCAGCCCATTAAACTTGAGTGTTCACCAGATCATGTTTTATAAATCAGCTTAGTATATCATAAGGGTACAAATGATTATCAGTTCTGCTGCTGGCTTCTTGGTAAGGGCATATCTAAAGCATTTGGGGTATTAGGGAAAACTTCCTTGGTAACTGATGTGCCCTTACTGTAGGGAGCTGGGCGCTAATTTTTCTTTTACTTAAAGTGAATTCCTAGCTATCTGAGCCTTTTGAAATAGTATTTCCTTCTAAAGGGTGTGATAATATTCTAGAGCTTTCCAGTAATTTTTAAGAAAGACAAACATTTTTTATTGCCCCGTTCCTTTTAATGCTACCTATTTTGCTTCAGGCAGCTACATACATATTACAGTAAAACTGCTGTTCTTGAAATATTTTGGTAGTACCTGCTGAGGCAGTTTCAGTCAGGAAACTGTTTTTGTTGACTTTATAGTTATACGTTGTGAGAGACCTTAAATAGAATACCCAACTTCATTAATTGGATACTGTTCTCCAGACATGGCTCAGAGTAACTGTTAGCAGTTTCAACAATAAATGTACCCTAGCAGGATAAAATTCTACAACTGAAGACTGCTGGTGAAGACAGGCAGAAATATGTGTTTTAGAATCCGTGTTGATTTTTCCTCATACATTACACTTTAGTCGTACATTTATCAATATAGAAGATTGACATTTTAATACAGTCTAGCTATTGTGATCTTGAATATGTAAAGTACGAAGGCATTTTCTGACTTTTTATACATGTCATGTATAATATGGATTCAAATAATGTAAAGGTATGGTACTTAGTTTACCTTTTATGGGATTAAAACCTAATTTTCATTTCAGATTGATTTTGAATCTTGATCCTTTACCAACTAATTTTGAAGAAGACACCTTAGAAATATTTGGCATTCAGTGGGTTACTGAAACAGCATTAGTGAATTCATCTAGAGAGCTCTTTCATTTATTCAGGTATTTCCTCGTTTTAACTTTCTGTGAGTGTAGGTGTTGTTCACTTGTGTAAATTACATTGTTGGGTGGCTTCTTAATACTGATACTACAAAAGACCAGGAGAATTGTGCAGGTTGCTCACTTGATTATCTTACCAGTAAGATATCAAGCAGCAACACCTGATGAGTAATGGTTTTAATGAGTTGTGTTTTATTTTCAGAACCTTTATTCTTGGCATTTGACATCATGTATTGAGAAATATTTAAGGCTTTGAACTATGATTTTGGAAGAAAATTAAAATACTTTTGTTGTTCAATAGCCATAGTGTTTCAGTGATCTTTAGAGTATGATCTTTCCAAATAAATTGTTTAGATTGTGTAATAGAAATATTAATTCTCTATTTGGACAACATTTAAAATTCTTTTAATGAAAAAATTTAAGCATACACAAAATAATATAATGAACATCCGTATACCCTCCTTCAGTTGCAGTAAACAACTTTTTATTACATTTCCTTCGTATGTCTTGTCTCCTCTTCTTTTGACTTAAGTATTTGTAAGCAAATCCTAGGCATCATGTCATTTCACCCATAAATACTTGAGTATGAATTTCTTAAAAATACAGGCTTTTTAAAAACGATGAGGACGGCTAGGCACGGTTGCTCATGCTTGTAATCCCAGCATTTTGGGAGGCCAAGGCGGGCAGACCACGAGGTTGAGAGTTTGAGACCAGCCTGACCAACATGGTGAAACCCCTTCCCTACTAAAAATACAAAAATTACCCAGGCGTTGTGGTGCGCACCTGTAGTCCCAGCTACCCGGGAGGCTGAGGCAGGAGAATTGTTGGAACCTGGGAGGCGAAGGCTGTGGTGATTCGAGATTGCCCACTGCACTTCAGCCTGAGTGACAGAGCGAGACTCTTGTCTCAAAAAAAATCCCTATTAATAAAAATTAAAGTTCTTCATTATCACGTAAGACACAATTCATATTCAGATTTTAGGTAATTTTAAACAGGAGTCAGTTATTGAAACCAAATTATTCCAAAACACAGTAAAAATCTCTGTGATACATTTAAAGGAAAATGGAGAGGTGGAAGGAATTCTCCCACTATCATCCCATGAAACCTTTTGAAGAGACTTAACTGTATCTATGCCATGTCATACGTTTTATTGAGAGAACAGGCTAAGTGAGCGAGGCTTTAGGACATAGGTTATAAATGTGGGTTAATTTTTAAAGTGTTTGAAATCAACTAGGAAGAATAGCAAGAAATTACTATCAGGAATTAAGATGGAACATTATAAAATAGCTTTCCCTGATAACTTTAGTCTACATTATTCCTTTTTTGGACTTCCATTGTTTAACTGATACAGTTTAAAATTTTAGTATGTAACTGTTAACCTAGAATGTTTTATGTATCTTAAACTTCCTTTTTTTTCTTTTTTTTGTGAGACAGAGTCTCGCACTGTCACCTAGGCTGGAGTGCAGTGGCGCTTCTTTGCCTCAGCTTCCCAAGTAGCTGGGATTACAGGGGCCCGCCACCACGCCCGGCTAATTTTTGTGTATTTTTAGTAGAGATGGGGTCTCACCATGCTGGCCAGGCTGGTCTTGAATTCCTGACCTCAGGTGATCCACCTGCCTTGGCTTCCCAAAGTGCTAGGATTACAGGCGTGAGCCACTGCACCCCGTCTTAAACTTCTTAAAGATATAAACAGTATCTTGATGATGGTGAAGTCTGTGGTATTTGAAATAATTTTTGAGATATATGCAGTCTTTAATAGATACTTTTGGAAGATCGGGCAAGGATGTATTTTATCTTAAAGTTTTCATTACCTGAAGCTGATCCTTTAATTAACAGTCACAAGGTATTAATCGTCATCCCCAAATAGAAGAGGTATTGAAGCTGTGTAGTAGATTTGGAAACATTATCCATGTAATTGTTACATGCTTTATAAAGTGTTCTAAAATTAACTCTCACCTTACATTTTTCAAATTAGGCAACAACTATACAACTTGGAAACCTTGTTACAGTCCAGTTGTGATTTTGGTAAGTTTAAAGTGTGTTTAATGGCAAAAGGGAATGGTGCTGCATTATAGTGAGTTGCATATGGGTCCATGATGATGTAATTGGGATATCATGATAATATGGAGGAAGCATTAGGCCAGAAGTTTATGAACTTAGTATGCAGAAAAAGTATAACTTTAAATTTTGTTGTACCTGAGATATATAGTATTTTCCCAAATCTGTAGATTTTAAAGGTAAAACCAACTTAAGGAAGCTAAACTTCTCTGAAGAAAATTAGTACTTGTTTTGGAGGTAGGGAGTGGGATAGAGAACTTAAATAAGAACTAAAAAGTGTCAGACCTCATGCTCTCTTCTTGATTTTCTTTTCTGCTTTTTTGTTTGCTTTTGGTGTTTAATGGATTACTGATTTCTTTTTTTTTTTTTAGATTGGTATCTTTATTTTTTTTTTTCTTTTGATACTGAGTTCCACTCTTTTGTCGAGGTGGAGTGCAAGAGTGCCATCTCACCTCGCTGCAACCTCTGCCACCCGAGTTCAAGTGATTCTCCTGCCTCAGCCTCCCGAGTAGCTGGGATTATAGGCACCCGCCACCACCCCCAGCTAATTTTTGCATTTTTAGTAGAGATGGGATTTCGCCGTTTTGGCCAGGCTGATTTCAAACTCCTGACCTCAGGTGATCTGCCCACCGTGACCTCCTGAAGTGCTAGGATTACAGGCATGAGCCACAGTTTGTACAGTTAAGGTAGTAAAGGGAATTGAAGGTCAGTGTGTTTTAGTGCAGGCTGCTTCTCCTTTCTAGTAATTTTGGTGCAGTGCAGTGTTTAGAATCATGGCCTTGTCACCCTGGCTTCCAACCCTAGCTAATTGAGGGTCTTATGCCAAGTAATAGTTGTAACTTTGTTGAGCATGTTAAATGCTTAACACAGTGTCTATCATTAGTGATGCCTAGCAACCAAAGACTACCTGGAACACTTCTGGTCAAACAGAAGTTTATTAGATTATGAAAAAAGGAGAAATACAGATTATGAGGAAAAGCTGGGGCTTGTCAGTAAGAGGGAGTAGGAAGGGACTTGTGATATGTTTGGTAATTTTGGGTAGGGCTTAAGGGGGATAAGGCTATTTTCTGGATTGGATGCTGTTAATTAGCAGGGGCAATTTGAAGAGTGGGTATTTTAATTTTTATCTAGGAGGTGAGACAAAGGGAGGGTCCTAATTAGTAAAGAAGTATTGTCCTGGTCACTGGAAGAGGGAGGATGTGTTTTTTTTTTTTTCTTTTTTGTGTGTATGTTTTGTTTGGGGTGTGTGTGATTGCATAGTGCCATGTTTTGTATTCAGACATGGTTACAGAGGTTTTGTTTTTGTCTTGTTTCACTATAATGAGTGGCCCTGTATCATTATTATTTATTATTATTATTATTTTTTTTGAGATGGAGTCTCGCTCTGTCACCCAGGCTGGAGTGCAGTGGCATGATTTTGGCTCACTGCCACCTCTGGTCCCCCGGGTTCAAGCAATTCTCCCTCCTCAGCCTCCTGAGTGCTAGGATTACAGGTGCACGCCACCACACCTGGATAATTTTTGTATTTTTAGTAGAGATGGGGTTTCACCATGTTGGTCAGGCTGGTCTCGAACTCCTGACCATGTGATCTGCCTGCCTCGGCCTCCCAAAGTGCTGGAATTACAGGTGTGAGCCACCACGCCTGGACTATGTTTTACAAAAATTTGTTTATTTTCAGTAGGGAATACCATGGCCTAGCTGTTAGCTATCAGCTTTTAGGCTGTTTTATATGTTTTGTTTTCTTAGTATGTTATGTGATTTGTAAATGTTAAGGTATTATTGTTTCATTATCATCTGATGAGTTCCTGGTTCATGCTGGGTACTGTGCAAGGTACTGATGAATCAAAGAGGAAAAATATGCTGCTGATGAGTTTGCAGTTGTGTAGACAGTAAGACATGCAAGCATACGTCAGCTTGGTAAATGAAACAGTACTGTGATAAAGGAATGTACAAGCTGCTGTGGGAGCCAAGGGCTTTGTCTGTCTGTGAGCTCATCACTAAATGATGCCAGATCTGGGTCTTCATAGATGGGAAGGAATTAGCTAGGCAAAAGATTCAGGAAAAGGTTTTCGGACAGGAAGAATTCCAGGCAGGAAAAAAAAAAGAAAAAAGAAAAAAAAAAGTATAAACAAAGACGTGATGTGTGTAAAAACATAAAAGTTTAGAGAGCATGGAGTAAATATTAATTACATATGGTTGGATCAGAATGTATGTGAGTAATGAATTTGGAAGGGATGAAAGCAGAGTTGGCTTTGTAAACCATGACAAAGAGTCTGATTTTTATTTTGGAACTCCTGGGGAACCACTAAAAGATTGTAGTGGAAAGAACTGGAATACCTTTACATAGAATGACTGAAGTAAATTGGGTTCATGGAAGGCATTTATTATGATAGATTATTATTATTACACTTATTAACCTGAAACCACTACAGTGGACTATTTGTTAAGATGGTTGTTACACTGACATTTTGGCTGTTTTTGTTGCTTAAAAAAACTTTTAATGATAGATTTTGGACACAAGTTAGTAGTGTTAAATATTATCTGTACATGAACTTGTTCCTGCCATGTAGCTGTGTTCATTAACTTGTGTAGCTACCCTTGGCCCTCAGCCGTCCCAAGAAGTCCCTATGTAGGGTTACTTAGTTACTTACTGCCAGATGAGTATAGTTCTTGTTCTAATCGTTATGCTTCCAGGGTTAATTTCCCGTTGAGGCAGAATAACATACATAATAACATTATGTTTTGCTGATAGCTGTTTTTTTCCCCTCATTCTCGCTGTCTCGAGACAGGGTCTCACTCTGTCGCCCAGGCTGGAGTGCAGTGGTGTGATCATGACTCATTGCAGCCTTGACCTCCTGGGCTCAAGCAGATCCTCCCATCTCAGCTTCCCAAGTAGCTGAGACTACAGGCTCACAGCACCATGCCTGGCTAATTTTTTAATTTTTTGTAGAGATAGGGTCTCACTACGTTGCCAAGACTGGTCTCAAACTTCTGGGCTCAAGTGATCCTCCCGCCCTGGCCTCCCAAAGTGCTAGCATTATAGATATCAGCCACCACACTCAGCCAAGAGCTATTCTTAAATATGGTTGTTGGTGTTACCCTGTCTCAGCTATTGTGTTTGTTTTTGTCTCTAGACATTCCTTACGGATTTTTTTAAATGTCTTCCATTTCTGACTACATGCTTGTTTTCATCCATCTTGAATATATGGAGTGTATATTATAACCAATGTTTTTAACCTTGTTGCTGCTGTTAATAATTCTTTTTTTTTTTTGAAGTGGAATCTCGCTCTGTCACCAGGCTGGAGTGCAGTGGCGCCATCTCGGCTTACTGCAACCTCTGACTCCCTGGTTCAAGTGATTTTCCTGCCTCAGCCTCCTGAGTAGCTGGGATTACAGGCACATACCACCACACCCAGCTGATTTTTGTATTTTTAGTAGAGATGGGGTTTCATCATGTTGTCCAGGATGATCTTGATATCCTGACCTCATGATTCACCTGCCTCAGCCTCCCAAAGTGCTGGGATTACAGGTGTGAGCCACCACGCCCAGCCAGTAATTATTTTATCGCTGTCATTTCTGAAACTGTATTTATAAGTTTTTCTCCTGGTTCTGTGATGTATTTTTCTGCTTCTTTGAATATGTAGTAATGTTTCATTGTGAAATGAACATTATGGGTTCAAGAACATTGTTGCTTTCTGGATTTTTTTAATTCCTTAAACTAGATGTTGAATTTTGTTCTGGCTTGCTATTGTACAGTTGTAATCCAGTGGCTCTTTTTGGGGCTTGCTTTACATTTTGGTAGGACTTTTAAAAAGCAGTCTTTAATGTTAATTTAGCCTAGTAAATTAGCCTAGTAAGGCTTTTGAGAATTCTTTCTTATGCCTGGTCTATTATGAGATTTTTTTCATACTTGCTGGTGAGAACTTGAATTATTTCCTGGCTTGTGTACTCTTTATAGGGAATTGTTTTCTGGTGTTTTTCCCTGGCCTTGGGTAATATTTTTCATGCTTGAACAAATCAGTGCTTAGTCAACTCTCAAAGGGACCCTTCTGTACCCTTCCAGAACTCTATTTTGTATAGCTTCTTTCTTCTTGGGTACTTTTGCCCTGCAAATTTGGACTTCCCGAAACTTGGATCCTATATCTCCTCATCTCAGAGTGAGTTGGACTGTATTTGGGTTCTCTTCCTCATATTGCAGCCTGGAGACTGCCTCTAGGTGGGGAGCTGGTGTAGTTGTAGGGCTCAGTTTCTCTCTGGGAGAGCAATCTTATATTGTCTTGTGTCCAGCGCCAGAAACTTGCTTGATGTAATTTTTATGGTTTTCAGTTTTACAGTGGGAGATGGAGCAATCTGATTATTTTACTCCATCTTGCCTGGATGCAGATGTTCATTGCAGTTATTTTTAAGAGAGTACTGCCTTTATGGGCTGGGAATTATGAAAATTGGGATGATACGACTTTTTATGGGTGAAATATAGCCATAGAAATGCAGCTTAATATGGAGGTATTTACACAACTACTTCACACTTATGCTTCTGTTCTGCCAAAGTAGTGGCCATGATTGTTCATTTGAATTAAACTTCAGTTTTATGTTTAGTATGGGTGTAAATTTGTAACCTATAATTCTCATCATGTTTTCTTTGCTTTTGTTTACTAGATTGTCTCTTACTCATTCTCTCTATAATGATTATCAGTGTTTTGCCCATGGTAACTACCTTGATAATTATTGCTGATACAAATGCTGAAGTAAGTGAGGGAAAGCTGAGGTGGAGTGAGGTTGGCAGAAAGACAGCAACTATTAAAAGGTCGTTCAGAACTTTATAAATTATTATTAAGAGTTTTGATTTTATTCTAAATATAGTAGGTATTCTTTCAAGAGTTTTGACTTGGGAACAAGATATATTGATACACACTTTAAGCAGATTTTTTACTTGGTGTATAGGGGGACGAAAGAGAGCATGGAAAGACCTGTGAAGAGTGCTATTGTGGTGTTTAAGTGCTTATAGGGGAAAGGGATAGTTTCAATGTATATTTGGTTATAAACTTAATAGGACTCTGAAAGATTAGATATGAGGTTAAAGGAAATGGAAGAATCAAGAACTACATAGGCTACTGGTGGCACCATTTGACGAAATGCTGAAAACAAGGGCAGCGTGAACAGGTTTTGAAAGAAATCAAAGGATATATTATTTGCACTGTCTGAGCAATCCAAGTATAGGTGTTAGGCAGTTTAACATGCAAGATCTGGAGTGCAAAGGAGAGATGTGGGTTGTAGATAACCCCTTTAGAGTCATTACCATTTATTATTAAAGGAACTGATGAGATCATGCATATGGGAAGAGATATACAGAGAGTAGAGAATTCAGGACTGAGTCCTGAAGAGGCCATATTAATAATAGAATTGAGGAGGAGGAGCCAATAAAAGAGGGGTAGGACAAAGGACACATGAGGAAGAAAGAAGACTGTCACTATGTGGCACCATGAAGCCAGGTGTAGCTAGTGCTACTGTGGGAGCAAGTTACTTGAGGGTAGGCACTGTCCATTAGATTGAGCAATGTGGGTTTGATTGGTGACTTTAATAAGAGCATTTTTTGAGGAGTAGTGGGGAGCAAGAACCATATGAGAATGTTTAATATAAAATGTTACAAGATAGAGAATTGCTGCTGGTGTGGCTTACAACATTTTTTGTCACTGCCCATGATAATTATTTGAACTATTAATATTATCTATTTTGGTTTCAGGGAAGGTATCAACTCTGCACTGCAAAGCAGACAATATTAGACAGCAGTGTGTACTATTTCTCCATTATGTTAAAGTTTTCATCTTCAGGTAGGATATCAGATGAGTATTTTGATCACCACATGAATTTCTGTGTGTATTCATACAGACTCTGGTTGTTTATTTTATCTAATTATTTTTTAGGTATCTGAAAGTACAGAATGCTGAGAGTCATGTTCCTGTCCATCCTTATGAGGCTTTGGAGGCTCAGCTTCCCTCACTGTTGATTGATGAGCTTCATGGATTACTCTTGTATATTGGACACCTATCTGAACTTCCCAGTATTAATATAGGAGCATTTGTAAATCAAAACCAGATTAAGGTTTGACTTGTTTCATTTAATTTTTAAGTTATCAGCTTTTTCTCCCCACAAGGAATATTCATTCAAGAAGGAGATAAATTAGTCAAAATTACAGCTCTGCAACCTGACTGCCTGTGTTGAAATTCTTGCCCCCCATCCTCCTTTTATTATGTGCTCTTGGGCAAATGACATCTCTTGCCTCAGCGTCCCCATCTGTGTAATTCTTATAACTTACTAGAATCATTGGGAGAATTAAATAAATTAATATACATGAAGTTATTAAAACATAGTATTCATTGAGTCAGTAGCTATTCTCTTGATTTATGACAGTATAAATGTCTGAAAATTTTAAAGCAAATGAAATAATCTTTATTTTCTAAAATTTTTATCATATATTACAGTAAGATTCAAGATCAGCTTATTAAAAGAAACTTCCAAGACCACATCATTATGTGTATTCTGATTTTTGAGGCCTTTAAGATTGTTTTGACTCTGCCCTTTTTTTCCTTCCTGTGATAATCATTCCTTCTGAAGTTTGGTTTTTAAAAATTTATATTGTTACCGTGCCTAGCTTACAGATAAGTAATAGATTCTCCCTATGAAAATGGGAGCTTGTATGAATAACAAATTATTTATACAATAACAAATTATGGTAATTCACAGTGAGATTCCCTGAAGTCTCAACCCCTTTCATTATATTTGACTTTACCATTTTGAATAATATTTACTCTTTATGAACATATCTTTGTTAAAATATAAAAACAGCTGAGCATGGTAGCTCATGCCTGTAATCCCAATACTTTGGGTGGCTGAGGCAGGAGGAGTGCTTGAATCCAGGATTTGAGACCAGCTTGGGCAACATAGGGAGACCCCATCTCTACAAAAAATTAAAAAGTTAGCCCAGGGTGGTGGCACATACCTTATAGTCCTAGCTACTCAGGAGTTTGAGGTGGGAGGATCATTTGAACTCAGGAGGTCGAGGCTGTGGTGAGACATGACTGCACCATTGCATTCCAGCCTGGATGACAGAGCAAGACCCTATTTCAAGAAATAAAATGAAATAAATAGAATTAAATGTTTACATGTTTCTGTGAAATGTAGCAGAAGCAAGTTGACTTTTTTATCAGAGATCAATATATGTAATAATAAAAGCAAATAAAGTTCTAACTGAATTTACAAGTTAGTATATCTAATCCATAGAAAACAAATAGGTAATTGCTTTTAATTATGTCATTTAATAAAAAGATTCATGAATAGATTATTGAGGGAGGGATATTTTCCTTATTAGTTTCTGTAAGTTGGAATGGTTTTTGTTTTCTAGTTATCCATCAAACATGTAAGAAATAAAAATGAATAATTTATATAGCAGCAGAAATAAAAATTTGTGCACTAGGGTCCTCAAACTAGATACTGCCTTTCATAGGCTTTTTAATTAGGCAGACTTGAAAAGATAGGTTATTTGAAGCTCAGAAGAGTAAATTTTTAAAGCAGGGGAACTTTATAGTCTTCAAAAAATAAAAAATCACACACTAAAATATGTTCTTTTCTGAAACAAAAAAGCATAATAGAAAGCATCTTTCAAGACTGTGTTTATATATTTGTTATAACAATCTTATATAAGAAATGTTTTGTTTTCATTGGTATTTCCAGTTGAACTTCTTTTATTATTTTTTAGGAACCCTCTAGATATATATTAGTTGTTGGGAATTATGTATTGCAAATATTTTCTTTTATTTACTTTTTTTTTTTTAATTTACTTTTTCATTAAGTAAGCTGACTTTCCAGGTAGATTTGAATTTTTTAGACAGTTGTATTTTTCCATTTTTTGTTTTATCTATGCTGTTAAAATATTTTGATTGTTGCTTTTATCTCTTTAATTCGTGTTATTTTTAAGTATGCACTGAGGTGAGAAGTCTAACTTTAGTTTCTTGCAAATGCATAAATTAAAACTCTTATTTTTTATTGAATGACCCATACTTTTCCCATTGATTTGAGATGCCACATAAATTCATTTCTGTCTTCTCTGTTCTTTCTGTTATCTATTTCTGTCCCAATACGATTTTGTCAGTGTAGCATTTTATTTTGTTTGTATACCTAATAACACCAGTCTACTCTTCATCATTCTTTCTCTTTGTTTTAATGGAACACGTTACATCATTTTTTTTATAGTACTTATTTTTATAGTGATGCTAAATTCTGACAGGAGGAAGGTTAGTGATAACCCAGTATAACATAGTACTTGAAAGTGCTGAGTTTTGACTCAGATAGAATTGAGTTTGAATCCTAATACATGAATTGAGAGAGAAATTTTTTCACCTCTTTTTACTTCTGTTCCTTAATGAGATGACAGTGACGTCTACATGACACTCTAAAGTTCTTTTGTTAAAATATTTTATAGGAGTTCCTGGGTACTCATACATTAAAAAAAATTTCCTAGCTAAATTCTAAAACAAAATTATGAAAACACGTGCTTAAAAAAATTCTTTTACTGCCTTGCAGCTATAGTAGAATCAGAGGTTGGCTGGAAGGTACCTTTACTATACAAGTCTATTCAGCAGCCCCAAGGTGGGTTTGTCTTAAACCAACAGATGAAAATATTTCCTGCTTTCAAAGATCTTCAGTGAAAGAATCCTCTAATGAACAAGACAGAGGTTTTCCCTGAGCTTTTGAATAGTGGTAGGTTAATTGGTTCTTTATCCTTGTGTTTATGGAGGAGTATTGTGACATGCTATAAACACCTAGTAAAATATTAATTAATTCTCAATCACAGTTGATAATGTCATCCACAGCTTTTTCCACCATCATGGCATTTATTACATCTCCACTTGGATATACATTGGCTGGTGCTAGAAATTCTTTACATGCTGGGTGAAAAATTGAGTAAGTTTATGGATTTATGATTTATATTCTTTTTAAAAGCTTTTATTGCTTTTTAAAATTACATAAGTAATAAGTGCTTTCTGATATTTAAAAAAAATCAAATAGTAAACAAAGTAAGAAGTAAAAATTTTACTCCTTTTTTTCCAGAGATAACTACTGGGAACAGCATGATTTATCTTTCCATATTTACATTCTATCTGTTAGTACACATATTCACATTCTATCTTAGTATATATATAGAAACTCATAAAAATTTTGTTTTTGTTTTTAACCACAGATATGATCATACTGTTCAGTGTGATCTTTCATTTATCAGTGTTTTAGCGATCTGTTTATGTTAGTACTTATAGTTCTACTTTATCCATTTAAAGGCTGCATGTTACGGTTCTACTATATTTAGCCATGTCTATTTTTAAACATTGAAGTTACTTTCATTTTTTGATTTTACACATCATTTTTCACTGAACACCCTTGTGTATAGATATATATCTTTAATCTGTATACAAGTTATTCTGTAAAATATTCTTAGAAGTAGAGTGGCTCGTTGTCATTTTAATATGTATATGCTGCTGTTTTGCTGAATAGCAAGTCCTACTGATCTGTAGACATTAACTGTAGTGTGACTTTACTTCATACTCTTGCCAGTAGTTGATGTTATCAATTATATTTTATTTTTTGCCAACTAATATGTGAAAAATCAAATGGAATTTTTTTGATCTTGCAATTTCTTGGTTACGAGTGAAGTTGAACGTCTTTACATTTTATTGTCTGTATTTGCTTTATTAATTACTCATTATATTTTGCAAATTTTCCTTTTTTTAGTAGGAGTTTATTTATATTATGGATAAATATCCTTTATCCTTATGGATATGTTGCCCATTTATTTCTTGATCTTGCTCTTTGGCATTTTTAAGTTCCCTTGGCAACCTGTCACTTAGGTTGTAAAGATGTCTGTTACTCCTATACCTGCTTTTCAGTTAATAAATACATACATATATGTCTATATATGTGTATACCTACATATATTAATACACAGAAACATACAAAGATGTACACCAGTATATAATTTCCTCTCTCATGTGGACTGTGTATTTCACATTAATATATTCTTAGAGTAATACTTAAGTGGAGTTATTCTGATAGGTATAAATTTTGGTTATCTATTACCTTGGTTTGCCCTATTTTATGCCACAAAACCATTGCATGGGGTCAGTTTATCAGTATTTGTTAAAAGAATAATGTTTTAAAGGCTTTGTTGATTAGAAATGTGGATGCAGATTTTATGTTGTTCTCTCTTTTTTTTTAAAGTTGTGTTGCATTAATGCTTTTCAAAGATAGACTTACTAGGAAAAGAGAAGTTTATTAGATGTTACTTGGAAGAATTAGAAACTTTTGGGCCGCGCGAGGTGGCTCACACCTGTAATTCCAGCACTTTGGGAGGCTGAGGTGGGCAGATCACGAGGTCAGGAGATCAAGACCATCCTGGCTAACACGGTGAAACCCGGTCTCTACTAAAAATACAAAAGCAAAATTAGCCATGCGTGGTGGCGGGCTCCTGTAGTCCCAGCTACTCCGGAGGCTGAGGCGGGAGAATGGCATGAACCTGGGAGGCGGAGCTTGCAGTTAGCTGAGATCGTGCCACTGCACTCCAGCCTGGGCGACAGTGAGACCCCGTCTCAAAAAAAAGAGACTTTTGAAGATAATGTTTATCAGTGCTCATATGAGAAGGTTGTCCTCAAATTCGCATTTTATATGCAAAAAAAATTAAAAACTGTGTTTTAGTTTTGTTATAATTTAAAGATGTACAGTTACTTTTTCCTTTATGATAACTATTTTTATTACATTTTCAGAACAAGTTGTATATGGTCATCAGTTTATGAATCTGGCAAGTGACAGTTTAACCAATGTCAGCCTGTTTGAAGAACATTGTGAAACTCTGCTTTGTGATTTAATAAGCCTGTCACTCAACAGGTATGACAAGGTAATGCTTTAAGAGTTTGTTTGTATTTTTGAGACTTAAAGACAATATTCAGTCCTCAATGCATGTCGTTTATTGTAAGAATTTAATCTAAAATGGTTTATATGTTCTATTTTTATATTTAGTTGCTATTATCTGGGACCTGAAAGGGAAAACAATTTTTATTTAAACATCTAAAACAGGCTGGAGTTGGTATTTTAGAGCTTTTCTTTTTCTTTCTTTCTTTTTTTTTTTTTAAGAAAAACAGCCTTTTCTATTTTGACAAAAATAAATAAATGATGTTTACCGAAATCATTGGAAGCCTAATTTCTATCCAAATAGTAGAGGCCAGCTCTTTAATAATGTATTGTATTGCTGTTACGTAATAATAAAATAAATGCTTACTTAAAGTTACTTGACACGTTTTAAGAGAGGATTTTCTTGCTTGTTTTCATAAAAGGTCTCGAATCATGGGTGAAATTATGTGTTTTTATTAAATTGTGTTCATCATAGAGCGTTTAATGGAGATAGTGATTTAAAGGTGCTACAGAGCATGTTCATTTTTAAGTAGTGGAAATGTCTAGAGTATTATCTGTTATTTTAGATTACAAGCATGAAGACTATTTTTGGGAAATCAAGATTTAGGGAAAAGGAATTTTATAATTTTTCAAAATTTAGATTTTTCATGCATTATCAATATTTTTACAATGTAGTGTGTATGTGTATTAGTGGATTAACCAGATATGATAGACTGATAACTTTTAAATATTTATTTATTTATTTTTGATAATTGACAAAATTATATATATTTATCGTGTTCATCATGTTTTGATATGTGTATACATTATAGAATGGCTAAATATAGCCAATTAGCATATATATTATCTCACATTCTTATTTTTTTGTGTGAGAACACTTAAAATCTATGCTTTTAGTGATTTTCGAGAATACAATATAGTACATTGTTTTTAACTGTAGTCATCATGTTGAGCTTATTCCTCTTATCTAACTGAAATTTTGTATGCTTTTATCAACATCTACCCGCCTCCCTCCTAATCCTCCTCACAGCCCTTGGTAAGGATCATTCTACTCTGCTTCTATGAGTTCAGCTTTTTTAGATTCCACATGTAAGTGAGATTGTGTGTTATTTGTCTTTCTGTGCCTGGCTTATTTCACTTAATATAATGTCCTCCATGTTCATCTATATTGTTGCAGATGACAGTATTTCCTTCTTCTCAAGACTGAATAGTAGGGTCATGCACCGTGTAACAAAGTTTTAGTCAGTGACAGACCACATATACAAGGTGGCTATACCACATAGCCTAGGTGTGCAGTAGTAGTCTGAAAAAGTTTAAGTACAATAAATCATGTTAGCTTAAAGACGCACTTCTCAGAACATGTCCTGCTGTTAAGTGACACGTGACTGTATTCCATTGTGTATAGAAACCACATTTTCTTTATGTATTCATCTGTTGATGGGCAATTTGGCTGAATCCATGTCTTGGCTCTTGTAAATAATGCTGCAGTGAACATGGGAATGCAGATATCTCTTGAACATACTAATTTCATTTTCTTTGCAAATATACCTAGTAGGATTGCTGGATTATGTGGTAGTTCTGTTTTTAATTTTGTGAGGAACTTGCATACTGTATTATATGATGACTGTACCAATTTACATTCTCACCACACTATGCAAGGGTTTTCTTGTCACCACTTCCTCTCTGGCACTTGTTATCTTCTGTCTTTTTGGTAATAGCCATTATAACAAGTTTCAGGTGATGTCTCATCAAGTTTTAATTTGCGTTTCCATAATGAGTAGTGATGTTGAGCATTTTTCATATACTGCTTGGCCATTTGTATGTCTTCTTATGTCAACCAGGCGCGGTGGCTCACGCCTGTAATCCCAGCACTTTGGGAGGCTGAGGCAGGCAGATCACGAGGTCAGGAGATCGAGACCATCCTGGTTAACACGGTGAAACCCTGTCTCTACTAAAAATACAAAAAATCAGCCGGGCATGGTGGCACATGCCTGTAATCCCAGCTACTTAGGAGGCTGAGGCGGGAGAATTGCTTGAATCCAGGAGGCGCAGGTTGCAGTGAGCCAATATTGTGCCACTGCACTCCAGCTTGGCGACAGAACGAGACTCAGTCTCAAAAAAAAGAAAATATCTATTTATATTTTTTGCCGATTTTGCAGTTGGGTTGTTTTTTTGCTATTGAGTTGTTTGGATTCCTTATATATTTAAGATACTAACCCCTTATCAGATGTAGTTTTGCAAATATTTTCTTCCATTCTCGAGATTTTCCCTTCATTCCATTGATTTTTTTTTCTTTTGCTATGCAGATATTTCCTTTTTATTTTGACATAATCCCATTTGTCTGTTCATTTTCGTGGCCTGTGCTTTTAGGGTCATATCCAAGAAATCATTTACCAGACCATTGTCATATAGCTTTTCCCCTATGTTTTCTTCTAGTTTTATAGTTTCAGGTCTTACATTTAAGTCTTTATTTTTAATCAATTTTTCTATATGGTGTGAAACACGGGCCTAAATTCATTCTGTGTGTGGATATCCAGTTGTCCCAACCTGTTTATTGAAGAAGCTGTCCTTTCCCCATGTTATGCTCTTTTAATCATTGTCAAAAATCAGTTGTTCTATTTTGTTCTGTGTCTGTTTGTATGCTAGCAGCACACTGTTTTGATTACTATAGCTTTGTAGTATATTTTGAAGTCAGGTAGTGTCATGCCTCGAGCTTTGTTCTTTTTGCTAAAGATTGCTTGGTCTGTTCAGGACCTTTTGTGATTTCCTACCAATTTTAGGATTGTTTTTTCTATTTCTGTAAAAATGTGTCATTAAATATTTTGGTAGGGATTTCATTGAATCTGTAGGTCACTTTGGGTAGTATGAACATTTTAATAATATTTCTTCTAATCCATGACCACAAGATATTTTTTCTACTTACATGGGTTGTATTCAGTTTCTTTCATCAGTGTTTTATATTTTTCAGTGTGTAGGCCTTTCGCTCTTTGGTTAAATTTATCCCTAAGTATTTTTGTTTTTGTGGGTATATACTATATATGGGATTGTTTTATTGATTTCTTTTTTGGGTAGTTTGTTGTTATTGTATAGAAATGTTATGGTATTTCGTATGTTGATTTTTGTATCCTGCAACTTTACTGCATTTATTTATTTGAATAATTTTTGATGATGTCTTTAGAGGTTTCTATATATAAGATCATGTTATCTACAAACAGCAACAATTTTAACTTATATCTTTCTGTTTAGATGCCTTTTATTTCTTTTGCTTAATTGCTGTGGCTAGGATTTCTATTAATATCCTAATACTTTTTTTTACTTTGTATTTGGTTAGAAATGTGTACATAACTTATGTAAAATATTGCATCTATTATGAATTTAAGAAGCCTAGCTATATTTGCAAATATAGTGTACATTCTGTGCATTATCTAGGGCTGTTGAGGATTTTTTTGTTTAAAAAAGGTAAATAATTTAGAAATTACTTAATCTTTATAAATCTCTAGTAACTGTATTTATTCTGTCTTACAAAATTTTTACTGTGTTTACAGTGAATCAGAATTTATTTTCTAATCTTTTAATTAGAAGTCTTTTGTTGTTGTAGATGACTCAGAGCAAAATAAGCAAACTGACTCTGTGGTATAATCTAGCCCATTACCTATTTCTGTAAATGTCATTTTGCTGGGATATAACCTGGTCCATTTCTCTTACCGGTTATCTGTGGCTGTTGTACTGAAATGGCAGAGTTCAGTAGTTGTGACAGAGACTGTATTGCCAACAGACTCTTAAAAATGTCCTGTCTAGCCCTTTATAGAAAAAGTTTGCTGACCACGGGACTAGATGATTAAAAGTTTTTTTTTTAAGTTGAAATCAAATTAATCTATACTTTTTGTTTTAAAATGGAAATTTATCTCAAAAATTAAATGAAATTGCACATTTTCAAGAAATAATTTTATCTAATTGAGAATACATTCTTAGTCATCTAAATCATTCTTTTAAAAGTATTTGAAAGATATATGGCATTTAAAATTCTGCTACTGTCTTATAAATAACACATTTTGGTTATTTTCTATAGGTGAGGCCTTCTGAATCATTAATGAGTGACCAGTGTCCATGTTTATGCATTAAAGAATTATGGGTTCTACTTATTCATCTTCTAGATCACAGAAGTAAATGGTCTGTCTCAGAAGTAAGTTGGAAAATTGATACGTTATTGTTACTAACCTTTATATTGATTTAATCCAGTGGTTTTGACTGAGAAAAATCTTAGCTTCCTTTTTTATAATAAGTCAATAATAACTACCAAATAGAGCAATAACTGAGTACTGAATATCTACTTTATTTTTAACCCTAATTATTTTTAGCCCTAAGTTAGTAATATGAAAAATCTAAGAGCAGTACAAGGTTCAACTCTTTTTTTTTTTTCAAGTTTTGTTGTTGTTCTATCAGAAATCTTTCAGACTAAGGTATTTACTACCCATTAGTAACCCAGAAAACATTTTAGTCAGGAAATGTGGCAGGTTTAGAAGATATGTGGAGAAATAAAACAGGTTTCTATTACTCAGTTTTATCTTATTTCAAGGAGGGAGGAAGAGAAGCAGGAAAGGGAAGATGAGAAACTTACTTTCACTTCATTTTCAGTCATGTCTTCAGAACAGGGCTTTATTTTGTTTCATGTACTGTAGGTTATCGAAAAAGAGAAGTATCCCTAGGTAGAAGTAATTAAAACAGTCTCTTGTAAAACAGTATCAAAAATGGCTTATGTTATATGAAAGGGTACTTTTGATTTTTCATGGATTTAAAAATTTTCCAATCTTCTGTAATTTGGGGTTTGGGTGCTGCTATTTTTTTTTTTTTTTTGAGACAGAGTCTTGCTCTGTTGCTCAGTCTAGAGTGCTCACTACAGCCTCTGCCTTGTCATGAGCTCAGCTCACTGCAGTCTCCGCCTCCCAGTTCAAGCAATTCTCATGCCTTAGCATCCTGAGTAGCTAGGATTACAGGCATGAACCACTGTGGCCAGCTAATTTTTGCATTTTTGGTAGAGACGGGGTTTTACCATGTTGCCCAGGCTGGTCTTGAACTCCTGACCTCAAGCGATCTGCCTGCCTTGGCCTCCCAAAGTGCTAGGATTACAGGCATGAGCCACCATACCTGGCCTGCTATCTTTTTTTAATAACAACTCTATTTTTGTAGGTTTGCAAGTACTGTATTTATTTTGAATTGTTACTTTAGCATCAAATAAGTGTAAACTTAATATATCTTTGTTGAGTTAAAAATTTTTTTTTCATAACCTAGAAGCACTTGCTGAATTGGGTAAACTTGAACTTTGGCTTTTAGGCATTATGGGGTACAAGAATAGAAGATACAGTTCAGAGTTGATCAAGTTGGTAGCCTACAACTACACCAATTATCCATAAAACTGGGCACTCAGAAAGATGAACTAGAAACTCAACTAGATCTGAAAGGACAATTGACTATCTTTAACCATGGTGCTTTTCAGAAGTTTAAAATTGCTTCTGTGTGTTTTTTGTTGTATTCTAGCCCTTATATGGGTTTACAGACTGAGTTCATGTTACCTAGATTTTATTAAAAATTTCAAACAGTTGAGCCCAGGAGATTGAGGATACAGTGAGCCAAGATTGTGCCACTGCACTCCAGCCTGGATGACAAAGCAAGACCTTGTCTTGAAAAAAGAAAAAAAAAAATTCAAGCCATTGAATTCTGGGTAGCCAAGAAAAATGGATGGATGCCTAAACCCACATCTCCCTACATAGTCTTCCAACAAAATATAGAACAGCAAAATCAAATATATCTACGGTTGACTCTTGAACAATGTGGGAATTAGGGATGTTGACCCTCCCCACAACATGCAGTCAGAAAGCTGCATGTAACTTTCGACCTCCCCAAAAAACCATTAGTAGCTTACTGCTGACTACAGTCCTTACTCGTAACATAAAGAAACAATTAACATGTATTTTGTATGTTGTATATATTATATACTGTATTCTCATGATAAACTAGAGAAAATAAAATGTTAAGAAAACCTTAAGAGAATATATATTTACTTCTCGTTAATTAAGTGGAAGTAGGTCACCATAAAGGTCTTCATCCTCATCTTCATGTTGAGTAGGCTAAGGAGGAGGAGGAACAGGAGGGGTTGGTCTTGCTGTCTTAGGGTGGTAGAGATGGAAGAAAATCCATGTATGAGCGCACCCATACATTTCAAACCTGTGTTCACACGTCAGCTGTATACAAAAACATGCATATTATATAACTGCAAATGGGAGTGCTTAGTACCGTCAGTTTTAAAAACAGAAAGCCACTGAAGCTCTTACCACAAGCCTTTCTAATAAGGCAGGGCAGTCTGAGAAAAACTGCTCAGAGAAGAGAACTAACAGTGGTTATATTTTAAAATCATTGCCAGAATGTGAAGATACTGAAAAAGTTTTCTTATAGATCAGAGAACTGATGATAAGAAAGAAACATGGAAGTGTCCATATTACATGGAGTTTCTGTAGAATAAAAATGCAAAAATGAGTCATGGTACCTACCCATTGGTGATTGGGTGGTGAAGAGCACCAGAAGAGAAAGCAGAAAATTTAGGGTCTTAAAACACCACCACCAAAAAAAAGAATAAATCAAAGGACTCATACCCATTCCCACCACCAAAAAAAAAAAAAAAAAATTCGGTAAAGAAATGGGAAAATGGGACTTTGGTGCATTGTCAAAAGAAGGTGCCCCTGAATTAAGAATCTTTTAAGCTAGTCCTAATCTACAAAATGAACGGAATGAAACTAGACCCTTATAAACTTACTAGAAAAAAACAGATTTGATATACTTTACTTGATGGCACCCTTTCCCCCAGAAACAACTGTATAAAACAGAAGAAAATGACAGCATTGTAGATTGAATTAGTTTGTCTGTTCAGACTACATCTGGGGGTATAGAAAAACACCTTGAATAAGATACTCAAATGTTAAAAACAAATGGACAGAAAATGGGTTGGATGGAAAGAATACATTGAATGTAGGAAAGAAATAGGAAGAGGAAAATTGTATCAGAATTGACTAAATTACAAGATGACTAAGGGAGATTAGACTTAAATGAAAATTCAATAAGGGGCATAGAAGAAAGGTTGAAAAACAACTAAGGGAATCAAAATGAGATAAATATGAAGAGAGTGAGAAAATGGTTGAGGTGGAAGATGGGCAAAGATGAAATAACTGTACATATAAATGCAATCCCTAGAAAACAATGTGATATAGCTATTATTAAAAACTATAATCAAAGGAAACTTCCCAGAAATAAAAGATCTAAATCTACATATTGAAAAGGCCTACTGGATAATTCGAAAGATTAACCCCAAGCAATCCACCCAAAGACAGGTCTTACTAAAACTGTTTCACTTTAAACATAAAGAAAAAAATCTCCAAGTTCTCTAGGCATAAAGACCAAACAACTTATAAGAGCAAAATAATTTTATTGACACTAGACTTGCAAAGTCAACTTAAAGCAAGGTTTGAATGCAGCATTTAAAATGACTCAATGGAAAAGTGTGCACCAAGGATTTTGTAACTTTGACCCTAGCAATCCCACTTCCAGGCATTTACTCTAAATGTATATCCTCGAAAATTAAAATGCATATGCATACGTTTATTTATTGCGGTATTGTTTTTATAGTAGTATAGTAGAAACTATCTAAATTCTCATGTATAAAAGAGTGGTTGAGCAAACCATGGTCTATCTGTACTCTGAAGTATTATTCTGTATTAGTGTGTGTTCTCCAGAGAAACAGAGCCAATAGGATATATAGATTTTTGGATTTATTATAATGAATTGGCTCCCAGAGTTATGGAGGCTAAGAAGTCCCGAATCAGAGGTTGGCAAGCTGAAGACCCAGAGGAGCTGATCGTATAGTCTCCAGTCTCAGTCCAAAGGTCTGCAAATCAGGAAGGCCAATGGTGTAATTTCCAGTCTTGAGTCCAAGTCTGAAGGCAGGAAAAGAACAGTGTTTCAGTATGAAGCACAGGGAGTCTTCTCCACCCTCAGTATGACTTTTTGTTGTATTCAGGCCACTAATAGATAGGATGGCACCCACCTATATTAGAGAGGGCAATCTCTTTACTCAATCTACCAATTAAAATGTAACTCTCAACCAGAAAACCTTTATAGACACATCCAGAATAATATTTAACCAAATATCTTGGCATCCTGTGGCCTGCTCAAATTGACACATAAAATTAACGATTCTATTTATAGTTATGCAATAGAATGAGGAAGATATCTGAACTGATAATGGAGTGAGTTGCATAATGTATTGTTAAGTGACACAAAGTTCAAAACAATATTTAGAGGACAATATTACCTTTTGTATAAGAAATTAGGAAAAAGGAAATGTGTGTGTGTATATATATTCAATTGTGCACAAATAAATACTGGAAAGACAAACTTGAGATTGGTGGGTAAAAATGAAGATGGATGGGTGAAAATGGAGTGGAAGGGTTTGATGTAATTATTTGGGTAGTTCTGACTTTAGAATCATGTTAATGTTTCACATGCCCCCAAATTAAATCAATCTGTATGAAAGGTGCACTCAATGGAATATAACAGAAACAACTGAACTTAAATGTATTTTAAATGAATAACACTCTTTGTGGGGATTGGCAGTACTAACCCAGGTAACTTTAGAACGTGCTATTTGTCACTATACTATAAGGCTAAAGACAAAAGAATCATAAAGAACTGTAAATATTTCACTTAGGAGATTTGTTTTTTACATTGTTATGTGAAGATTAGCAATTTAAAATCTATTATATTTGTATTAGACTGGACAAATTAATAAATACATTGTGTGTAATTGGAGTCAGGTTCGTCTGTGTTGGGAAATTGAATTATACATATGGAAAGAAGGAAAGCCAGCATGAACCACAGTATGTTGGATTAGAATTTGATATAGTATGAAATATTTTTAATATATAGGACCATGTATAAATGTATATATGTGTGTGCATGCATGCATTTCCTACCTTTTTCACTGGGTGGGCTTACAAGCAATGATACTGAGTAACAGTATACACATTGCAGCTATATCTTAGTTTCAAAATAACTATTCTGTAGTGAAAGGAAACAAGAGTCTGACCAAAGGGCTGATTACAGGATGAAGCATGGAAAGTAAACATGAGCCTGAAACATCTTGTACCAGAAACTAAGGAAGTGCTCAAAAAATGATGAGTACATGTCAAAAGGACACTAGAGTCAGCATTAAGGTCTATAGACTAAAATAGCTTTATTTTTCCTCACTTTTTAAAGATATTAATAGGTAAAGAATTTTAGGTTGACAGATATTGTTTTGATACAGTAAGGATATCATTCCCACTGATCTCCATTACTCTTGAGCTACAAAATAGTAAGGGATTGTAATCTATTCAGTAGGAATATGTGAGTCCCTACCAATATAAATAAATTGGGAAAAGGGAAACTCTTCCTAATAGATGTAGAGTCATGGAATTGGAAAATCACCATTTGACAAGCTCCATGGTAATTGTTTCAGGCAAAAATCCTCAATGGATGCTTAAAGTAGTGGACAAAACTGATGAAAAACAGCACATTTACATAGTTTGCTAAGATCTTTACATAATATTTATCAATTATAAAAGGGAAAATAATAACTTTATAGTACAGAAAATGTGGCAGGTACTACCTTAATCAAGTAATCAAAGTTAACTATTAATAGGACCGATTGATATCATGTGCCACCAGTATGATGCCTTGAAAGTACAAAAATAGGCCAGGTATGGTGGCTCACGCCTGTAACCCCCGCACTTTGGGAGTCCTAGGTGGGAAGATTGCTTGAGCGCAGGGCAACGTAGAGACCTCGTCTTTACAAAAAATAAACAAGATTACTTATGTGTGGTGGTGGCCTGCCTGTGGTCCCAGCTACTTGGGAGGCTGAGGTGGGATGATCACTTGAGCCCAGAGTTTTGCACCACTGCCCTGCAGCCTGGGCAGCAGAGTGAGACCCTCTCCCCCCACAAAAAAAAGAATAAAATGCGTGATATCAGACAAACCTAAATATCTGATATACTCTTTAAAAATATCAAGCTTATGAATGGTATAATCTGAGGAATTCTTACAGATTAAAGGAAGCTGAAGAAACTAACAGATTAAATGATGTGATAGCTAAATGTATCTTACGATTCCTGCATAATGGTATAGTAGACTAATTTTGAATAAGATCTGTTATACACAATATAACACAAGATGGAAAACATGAAAGAGTGGTTAAGAGACATTAAGAATAGAGAGGATGTCTGATATACTTCTAACCATATAGTTAAAAAGGAAGTGGAACAACAAAAATATTTGAAGAAAAAAATGACTTGAAAATTTTCAAATGTTAATGAAAGCTAGTCAGATAAATTCAAGGAACGCGCATAGGGTAAATAAAAAGAAAATACACACCCAGATGCATCACAGTAGAATTACAGAAGACCAAAGACAAAGAGAAGAAATTTAAAGCATCAGACAGAAAAATGTGTTACTTTATTTTATTTTAAGAGAGAAGGTCTCACTCTGTCACCCAGTCTGGAGTGCAGTGGTGTGGTCACAACTCACTGCAGCCTCAAGCTGTTGAACTCAAGTGATCCTCCTGTCTCAGACTCCTTAGTAGCTGGGAGTACAAGCGCATGCCACCACGCCCAGCTAATTTATTTTTCTGTGGAGATAGGGTCTCTCGGGGCTGCCCAGGGTGGTCTCAAAGCAATCCTTCTGCCTTGCCCTCCCAAAGTGCTATGATTACAGGTGTGAGCTGCCACAGCTGGCCAATATAACACCATTAAAAGAGTGACAATCAAATGGACAGCTGACTTTTCAACAACAGTGGAGGCCAGTGGGAATGATATCCTTATTGTATCAATATTTATCAACCTAAAATTCTTTACCTATCAGTATCTTTAAAAAGTGAGATAAAATAAAGCTATTTTCATTGAAGCAAAATCGAAGGGCATCCTTAGGCAGAAAAATGCTGATGCCAAAATGGGAGTTCTGACACGTAGAAGGAATAAAGAGCAAAGAAAGTGGTACGTGTTTTGTATAAATCAGTAATATAATTTATTGGAATTAAAAAGTAGAGCTAAAGCATATAGTAATAGTAGCATCTAAAGTGAGTAGGGCATAAATGAGCTAGAGTCTTTTAAGGTTCTTGTTTGTTCTAAGAGAAAGGTCTATATTAACTTACTAAGACATTTGGATATATGCTGTTTATTTCTTAGATCATCACTAAAAGAAGAAAATTGGACTTTTTAACTTCCAAGCAGGTAGATGGGGAAAAAGTAAATATTCAACCCTAGAGAAGGAGGTGTTGGTGGATACAGTAGGTATACAAATAGAAATATGCAATAAGATTGTAGATTTAAAACTAAATGTATTAGTCATTATATTACCTGCAATGGTACTACTAAAAGCTCCATCTAAAAGACGTATTGTCAGGATAGATTGTATGCTGGTTTACAAGAGGCATATCTAAAACAGAATATATCAAAGTTCAAAATGGATAGAAAAGATACAAGAAAGTGATGTATTAAATATTGGAAAAATTGTGACTTTAAAACAAAAAAGCATTAAGTTACTTTATAGTGATGAAAGGTTTACTTTATCAGGAATATAAATTTAAATTTGTAGTGGCTAATAACATGGTGTTAACCATAGCAATTTAAAATGGACAGATTTTCAAGGAGAAATACCCATGCATAGAAACAATGAAATATATTTCTAAATAACTCATAGGTTAAAGAAGAGATGATGGAAATTATAAAATATTCTGAAGTAAATAACATTCTGTAGACTTAAGTTTTGGAACTACAGCTAAAGTTATAATTAGAGGGAAATTTGTAACTTTATATGCAAATACAGGAAAAAAAGATTGAAAATTAATGAACTAAGAATTTATCTCAAGATATTAGCAATAAGCCCTTCATAGTAAATCCAAAGAAAGTAAAGGAATGCAATTAAAAAATTAACAAAAAATTATGAAATGAAAACAATGAAAAAGATAAAATGAGCCAAAAGTTGGGTCCTCAAATTGATACCTAAAATTGGCCAATTTTATTTACGATTACAAAAATACTCAATACTAGAAATATAAAAAGAAACATGACTTCAGTTTCTGTATACATTAGAAAGGTAAGAGATGCTGTCGACAACTTTATGTCTAATAACCTGAACATTTACGTGAAATACCTAGAAAAACCTAAAACTCACTAAATGTTCTGCAAGAGTAGATTGAATAAATGTTTTATCATATAGTCATATACTGGAATATTGCAATGAGCTATGGCTGTTTTCATTAATATAGATGAGTTCAGAAACGTAGCATTGACCAAAAGAAGCAAGTTACAAAAGAATTAGAAATAAGCCGCTTGAGAATACAGACATGCATTTAAAAAAAACAAAATACAGATGAAGCCACTCAATATGTAATATAGGCTGGTATACGTGTGGCAAAACAAAAAAGCAAGGAAATGATTTATCATGAAAGTCAGCAAAATTGTTACCACTGGATGGAGGAAGAAGATGTGGTGACATGTAAGGTACTTCTAAAGTACTATTTATGTTCTGATTCTTAACCTGGGTATTTTTATTATTAAAATTTCATATATGTATTTTGTCTTTTGTATGTATGCTTCATTATAAAAACGGAGAAAAACCACTAAATCAAAGGTTATTGAAACTGTCTTAATTTAACGGAATCAAATTACCTCTGTTTCTATAGTCATTTTGGAACTGGTTGAATAAACTACTTAAAACACTGCTTGAAAAATCAAGTGACCAAAGAAGACCCTCTGTGCCTGTAATCCAGTCCAGGGATCCATTAGGTTTTAGTTGGTGGATTATTACTCATGTAGCATCATTTTACCAGTTTGATCGCCATGGAGTACCAGATGAAATGGTAAGACTTCATTTTTTAAAAAACTTTCTTATATTGTGAATTAATATGTAATTATTTGGACAAATTAAAAGATAAGTGAGCAGGAACAAGAAAAGTCAGACTACAATCACAGAGATAAATTATTTATATCCATGTATAATGTTTCTGTAAACATCTTGAAAAATTATAAAGTTCATGAATTAATTGTTTAATTAAAAAAAATAACTTGTAGAAGATTTGGTATGTAGTCCTGGCCCTGCTACTGAACAGTTGTGTGACCCTGAGCAAATTACTTAAACCTTTCCGGTCTTGTTTCCCCTTAACAAAAAATCATGAGATTGGATTGTCACAAATGCTCTTTGTAGTTTTAAAATCTGTTATGATTGGCAAATAAATTTCTCGGGGAATGAATTACTTATTTTTATGAATAATTTAGTAAAAGTACTTCATAATAGCACTTCTTTAGTGAAGCTTTTTGCTAAGATAATTTATTAAACAACCATGAAGTTTGCTTCAAATAGGAAGAGATTTTAACTAATATATTAATTTCTCATTGGAAATATTTTTTACAGTGTTACTTTAAAACCCCATGAATAAAGTCAGCTAACAGATGTATACTTTGAAGACCTATTTTTATACAATTTCTACCATATTCAGAAATTAATAGTATTATATTATTATATCAGCCTATCAGCTCCATAAAATAAACATCTAGAATCATGAAGCCAGTTTGTCTATATTTTCAAAATTGGTCTTTTTTATGTCAGTGGTTCCCAAACCTGGCTGATCATTAGACTTACTTGTGAGTTTTAAAAAATCCAGGTGTCTAGTCCAGCTGCAATTAAAAGGAATGCAATTAAAAAATTAACAAAAAATGGCCGGGCGCGGTGGCTCAAGCCTGTAATCCCAGCACTTTGGGAGGCCGAGACGGGCGGATCACGAGGTCAGGAGATCGAGACCATCCTGGCTAACCCGGTGAAACCCCGTCTCTACTAAAAAATAAAATACAAAAAATTAGCCGGGCGAGGTGGTGGGCGCCTGTAGTCCCAGCTACTCGGGAGGCTGAGGCAGGAGAACGGCGTAAACCCGGGAGGCGGAGCTTGCAGTGAGCTGAGATCCGGCCACTGCACTCCAGCCTGGGCGACAGAGCGAGACTCCGTCTCAAAAAAAAAAAAAAAAAAAAATTAACAAAAAATTATGAAATGTGAAAACAATGAAAAAGATAAAATGAGCCAAAAGTTGGGTCCTCAAATTGATACCTAAAATTGGCCAATTTTATTTACGATTACAAAAATGCTCAATACTAGAAATATAAAAAGAAACATGACTTCAGTTTCTGTATACATTAGAAAGGTAAGAGATACTGTCGACAACTTTATGTCTAATAACCTGAACATTTACATGAAATGCCTAGAAAAACCTAAAACCTAAAAAACCTAAAACATGCCTATAATCCCAGAACTTTGGAAGGCCAAGGCGGGTGGATCACTTGAAATCAGGAGTTTGACATCAGCCTGGCCAACGTGGTGAAACCTTGTCTCTACTAAAAATACAAAAATTAGCAGGGCGTGGTGACACACACCTGTAGTCCCAGGTATTTGGGAGACGGAGGCAGGAGAATTGTTTGAACCTGGGAGACGGAGGTTGCAGTGAGCTGAGATCACACCACTGCACTCCAGCCTGGGCAACAGGGTGAGACACCATCCAAAAAAAAAAAAATCCAGATATCTAGATCTTACCTGTGGAAATCCTGATTTTTAAAAAGTTCCTTGGTTCTCATCCTCTATGAGGTTTGGGAACCATTGCTTTATGAAACATATTCTTTGATAGGCTTGATAGATTTTCCTCTTTGGAATGTTGGATAGACCCAGCTTTGAGAAGTCATTCATGGAATCTAAGGGTCAGTTAGTATTAATATAGCATCATAGAAATGGAAAGGGTCTCAAAAAGTCCTCTAAATAACTCCCCTAATAATAAAAGGTCCTGTAGGAGATCCCAGAATACAGTGAAATAGTCAGAAATTGCTCTGAGGAGTTCACACACAGCCCAGTATCAGTGTATTTGACTATTCTACCAATTTATTGAGAAAAGTCAATGAACTTCTTCTCACAGAAAAGAATTGTGTGTTTTTTGTTTGTATCCATGATTATGTACCATGCTAATACAGAGCAAATAATAAATTTTAGCAATTGCCACTATTGCTATAGTAGTGCTTTTATTAAGCATTTTTGTGGAGTTAATGTGATTTCACTTTTTAAAATTATTAGAATATTAGAACAATATTAAAGGAACTAAGAAAATTTACCTGTAATTCTAAGGTCATAATATAAGCATTTGCATTTCTCTTCCTTTCCAACTTCAGTTCCTCCAAGTATATGTTTCTCATTTTAATCAATGTAAGTAAATATGGCAATTAGTTAAGTGTTTCTGAGTTTCTGTTATGTATTAGCATATTAGGAGCCTATTAGAGGATACACATGAAATAGATTGTACCACTTTTTTTTTTGAGACAGAGTCTCACTCTGTTGCCCAGGCTGGAGTGTAGTGGCATGATCTCGGCTTACTGCAACCTCTGCCTCACGGGTTCAAGCGATTCTCCTGTCTCAGCCTCCTGAGTAGCTGGGATTACAGGCGCACACCACCACGCCCAGCTAATTTTTGTATTTTTAGTAGAGATGGGGTTTCACCATGTTGGCCAGGCTGGTTTCAAACTCCTGACCTCAGGTGATATGCCTGCCTTGGCCTCTGAAAAGTGCTGGGATTACAGGTGTGAGCCACCACGCCCTGCCAGATTGTACTACTTCTTGCTTCAAGGAACATGCTTTTAGGTTATTAATACTTGTTGGAACTGTATAAACAGTTATTTGAGTGCATAGTATATTTCAATATTAGTTGATATTGACCCCCCAGATATTCTCAGTGTGGTAGACAATCTAGTCACGTTAGTATATATCATTGCTATTGCTATTGTAATACTGAAATGCACTGATGTAACCACCCATGGTTGCAATGCTGAAATCACTCTTCTATTTCTTTTTTCTTGTTTTTTTGAGATGGAGTCTCGCTCTGTCTCCCAAGCTGGAGTGCAGTGGCGCAGTCTCGGCTCACTACAAGCTTCGCCTCCCGGGTTCACGCCATTCTCCTGCCTCAGCCTCCCGAGTGGCTAGGACTACAGGCGCCCGCCACCACGCCCGGATAATATTTTGTATTTTTAGTAGAAACGGGGTTTCTACTAAACCCCGTTAGCCAGGATGGTCTTGATCTTCTGACCTCATGATCTGTCCACCTTGGCCTCTCAAAGTGCTGGGATTACAGGCGTGAGCCACCGTGCCCAGCCCTACTCTTCTATTTCATAGAGAACTCCAGAAGAGATTATTGCTTTTATTAGCTCTGAATCAAGATAGTAAATGAATTGTCTGTGTTTCAAATAGCTTAACTCATGTCTTTTATATTTGTCATCAGTTCCTGTGTGATTTTCTTTTGCCAAGATTTTTAAAAATCACATATTTTATGTAGAAGGTTTTAAAAACAAAGGCCCTGGTAATTATTATAAAAAGGATATGATAAAAATGATGAGGATGTGAAATATGTATGTGTATGCACATGTAAAATAAACTTTGCCTTTATATATGAGTCCTCAAAGAGTTTTAAATATTTCTGGATTTCTTAAAGGCTTTTAAAGAAAAACAAGCTCTCTAGTTAATAATAGTTTTCATTTGGGGTAAAATATATGCTGCATTTGCAACGTATTTAATATTTCACAGTGACTGTGTATTATCTCAGTGAAATATTCCAAAGTAGGTGAGAGGATAATATATTCATTTTACAGGTCAAGAAATTGAGATACACAGTGGTTAAATATCACCCCTATTTTATCTCTTAGGTAAACTTGATATTAGAGTTCTCCTAAGGATTGCCTCTTACGAATAGGTCTTTGATAGGGTAACCATGTGTTCCATTTTGCCAGGTACAGACAGTCCTACTTTATACCTTATTGTCTATTTATCCTAACTGGTTAATTTTTCCTTTTATCCTCAAAGTGTTTCAGTTTAATTGACAAATCAGACAGTAATTCTAATCTATGAACATAAAGGCATATTGATGTATTGTTTCTGAGAGATTATATAAGATGTTAATTTGGGTCTGGGATCTATTTAGAATTTTGAAAATTTTTTTTCTCCTTATGATATATAACCAGCTACAATAGAGAAAATGGTTGTGCAGTAAGCATGCTTTATTCTAATAAGTAATCTGGAGTGAGAGATGATATAAAGTAATAATGGCTAGTCATATGTTCTTCACCAGAGAAATATCTATAATCTTGTGGCAATGTGGCGATGTTTGTTTTTAAACGTGAACTGCTTTGCCCTGAAGGTTAATGTGAAATCTTTACATTTTAAATAGGTTTAAAATGTAAACCTATAGTGGATTTAAATCACAAAGCTATAATGGATTTAACTCACAAAGCTAGCCCATTTCTTAGTGTTGACCTGTAAGAAAAATTTGGGATCTCACTTTTTATATTAGAGTCATTAAATTTTCATACATTTCTGTTTAATGCTTTTCTCTCAGCCAAGATGAGAGTGGGTTACTCTCTCACAATTCTAGTCATCTATTTTAAAACCAAATACAGTTTAAAGAGGAAAATTACTTCTGGGCATTGCAGGGGGTCAGTTTTAACAGTGTTTTCTGTACCCAGAACATAATGCAATTAGTCAGGCTAGCTGATGCTTGTCTTTGAAACATCTTAAATAGTAACCAGATAAAAGTGTGAAATGTAACCTTAAAATGAGAGTTGCACCAGACTACCTAGTCTGCTGGAAGTGGAGGGTGGAGGATCTGTTTTACATGTCTGGTAGAGATCCTACCTATAGTAAAGCTTAAATGGGTATCTTAGTTTTAATGGTGAGATAAGGAATATAAAATGTAGCCTCAAATTGATGACATTCTACCTCCTTTCTATCAGCAGATTTAACTTGGTATATAGAAAAGAAAAAATGTTGTAGCTTCCCAAAGTAAAATTTTATTGTGCAAGAAAAATCTGTATCTCTTTGATACATATTCTCTTACATTTGATTTGGGCATGATGTTGTTGCCATTCTTTTATTTGAATTGCAGTTTATTTTTGTTTTAGATTATAGCCACAAAACTGATTTATATAGTTGAAATTCCTTGGGTGAGAATTATACTGTTTTTCTGTAATTCTTGTGATTCAAATGCTTTGATAACACTGAATGATTGAAATATACTCAACACTATCCAGTTACAAAGCTAAAACTTAAATTACATCAACCCTGTCATGGCCCTTCTCATTTGGCACTGGAGGTGACATTTTCTTAATAAAGAATGATACAAAAATGAATTGCTGAAATCTGAGGGAAGGCATGCTAAGAAAAAAAAATTGGTTACTGGTGCATGTTATAATAGAAGAAATACAGGCTTTGGTGCCAGATAACCTTGGATTTGAATTCATTCTTTGACTTGTACATACATGACCCTTCTGAGACTTAATTATGTTTTCTGTGAAATGGGGAAATTTTTTTGAGGAAGTAATATGTCAAGAACCTGACACAGTGGACATACAGTATTCATAGAAGAAAATGATCTTTTTTTGAGAGAGACTTTCAGTGCCAACTACCAAGTTTCAGGGGACAATCCCTAAGACTGTCTTTACTTCTGACACCAGTTGCAAGCTCGGGGTTCCCAAAACTACCTTAGTTTGATAATTTGTTAGGACTCACAGAACTCACTGAAAGCTATTATTTTGTTTTCTTAAAGGGGAAGGATATAAATTAACATCAGCCAAGGGAAGAAGGGCATAGGCCAGAGTCCAAAAGTACCAAATGTGGGCCTTCTATTGTTTTCTCTTCATGGAGTCAGGCCACATTTGTCCCTTCATGGAGTCAGGCCACATTTCTCTTCATGGAGTCAGGCCACATTTCTCTTCATGGAGTCAGGCAACATGCGTCTCACGCACGACGCATCAGTGCGTGACAGTATGCAGGGAGTGTTGCAAAACGGGGGTACTCACTCAAGCCTCAGTGTTCATAGTTTTTATGGGAGTTCCATTATGTAGGCATGGACTACTGAATTGCTCACATGGCTGATTTCAGTTTCCAAGTCAACTGACTCAAAGCCCCCAGCCTGAGTCACATTGTTGGTGTTTTGGGCATGACCAAACCCTAAGCTAAGACTATGTGGGTGTGTCCAGCCTTCACTCTCTATCACATTGTTAGATTATCCAGTATGACCATAGGACCCTGGTCAAACAAAGATGCTACGATCAGACATAACATTCCCAGGACCCAGAGATGACCTCCAGGAAGCTAGGGTCAAAGGCCAGATCTTTTTTTTTTTTTTTTTGGAGACAAAGTCTCCCTTTGTTGCCCAGACTGGAGTGTAATGGCGTGATCTCGGCTCACTGCAACCTCAGCCTCCCGGGTTCAAGCAATTCTCCTGCCTCAACCTCCTAAGTAGCTGGGATTACAGGCACACACCACCACACCCTGCTAATTTTTGTATTTTAATAGAGACGGGGTTTCACCATGTTGGCCGGGCTGGTCTCAAACTTCCGACCTCAAGTGATCCGCCTGCTTCGGCCTCCCAAAGTGCTGGGATTACAGGAGTGAGCCAGTGCGCCCAGCAGGCCAGGTCTTTTCTTTGGGCAAGGCCAAATTCTTTACTCCACATTTTCTCCCAATAAATGTTTTTTTGCATTCACTTTATTTTTGTATGTCAAAAAGTCATTAATTTTGCTAAAAATAAATCATTGTATTAGTAATCTATTGCTCTGTCACAAAAGTATCAGCTTAAAACAAAAATTTATTATCTCACACTCTCGATTTCTGAGTCAGGCATTCAGGAAAAGCTTAGCAAGGGTGGTTCTAGCTCAGGGTCTCTCATGAGGTTGCAGTGAAGCTATCAGCCAGGGCTTCAGTATCTGAAGATTTAACTGGAACTGTAGAATTTGCTTTCAGCTTTATTTTTTTTGTTGGCAGAATGCTTCAGTTTCTCATCATATGTGCTGTTCACAACATAGCTGTTTCCAGATTAACAGGTCAGAGTATCATGAAGATGGAAGCTTCAGTGTCTTGTAACCTATTCTTGGAGATGACATACTATCATTCATATTGGTATTGGTAGTCTGTTAGTGACCAACCCTAGTACAGTGTGAGAGGGGATTGTAGAAAGTATAAATTCCAGGAGACAAGGATTATTGGGGGACATCTTAGAGGCTGACTACCATACTCAGTATGCTCTTTATTAAGAAAATATTTATTTAGTGATTTACTGTAGTGAGCATTTTATATGAATATCGTCTAGCCATTTAAAATCATGAGTATTCACTATGAGTTAACACTTTGTTGATCATTTGAGTTCATGCCTGTGAACATCATATTCTTTATAACAGGGATAAGAAGGGTATGATGAAGGTCTTCTACTTTTTAAGGCCTTAGGTTTTTCTTTTTGAGGTCTTTGGATTGCTTTCTTTTTTTTTCTGAGATGAAGCCTTGCTCTGTCACCCAGGCTACAGCGCAGTGGCATGATCTTGGCTCACTGCAACCCCCACCTCCTGGGTTCAAGCAATTCTCCTGCCTCAGCCTCCCGAGTAGCTGGGATTACAGGCGCCCGCCACCACACCTGGCTAATTTTTGTATTTTTAGTAGAGACATGGTTTCACCATGTTGACCAGGCTGCTTTCCAACTCATGATCTACCCGCCTCGGCCTCCCAAAGTGCTGGGATTATAGGTGTGAGCCACTGCTCCCGGCCATGATTACTTTTTATACCATTTTTCCCCCTCCACATTAGAAACTGGTTATTACTTGCTTATTCTTTAAAATGCTTTCTTTGCTTTTGGTTTTGTCCGGTATCCACATATCCAGAACTTTAAGAACTGAATATTAAGTGAACTGAGTATCCTCTGAGAATGTCATCCAGGCTTTCCTTTTGGAAATGTGGAATTGTTTTAAGTTCCTATGTAGCCTTTGTGAAAGTCCTTTTTAGCTTTCTTCCTTATCATGGAGATCATTCTAGATAGTCGAGGTTGTCAAATAGGTGGCCGTTAGCTAAATGAGGTAGAACTGTGTAAAGCTTTCTTTATTTTCTGTATAAAATTTTTAGTTACTTTGTTTACTAAAGTAGATGGTCTCAGGTTTATTGTTCATAAAATGAAGGAAAAAGCTCTAGTGATTAAAGTGGAAAATAGGGATGATTACTCAGCATAAAAAAAACAAAAATACATGTAGATATATAATGTTTCTTTTTTTTCTGTTGGATTTTGTATCTGAAAGCAGAAATGACATATTTGGTAGAATATTTATAATCTTACTAAAGCACCACTGTTACAACTCCTGATATGGTTTGTACTGGATTGGAATAGTTGTACATTTTTTTCTGCCAAGTTCGTTAACTCTTTACCAAAACAATATTAGAAATTCAAGAAATTACATTGATGCTGAATGATAGAGGAAAATGTACTGCACACTTAATTTGCTATATTCTAATTTTAAATATGGGCATAATCAAGAGCAATAATTTTGATACATTACTGTTTACTTCCTTTCTAGAGAAAAGTAGAATCAAATTGGAACTTTGTAGAAGAATTGCTGAAAAAGTCCATCAGTGTTCAGGTATGCAATTAAAGTAAGACAGTTTGTGGACTTTGCTTAATTTTTATGCCATACATTTTATTTTTAAAACCAAGCAAGCTGTTAAAATGATTCAGATAACAAATAACTTTCATGCTTTGAAGGGTCAACTCACAGTAGTTTCTTTTAGTGATTATTCTTTAAAGATTTTTAACACTAAGTTGTCAGTTAAAGGACAAAGATAATATCCTAGTTGGTGACTTTGACAAAATATATTCAAAATAAGTGGTAGATGCTTCAGAAGCGTATGCCATTCCTTGACTGTATGATATCAAACTAGGTGACACAATGAGGGAGATAGTCATTGGCATTGAAAATTCAGCTATATCCTCATCACAGCGGGAAGGTGACTTGCCTTGCTGAGCAATTTGTCTTACAGGCTTGAATCATATTCTAACTGATAAGGTCCTAGTTTCTGAGCATTCATTTCGTACCTTATCATTTTCCTTTCTGCAGAGCTGTTAATGTAGTGCTTCATGGCCTAGAGGTCAGACTTGACCTCCTTTTAAAATAGTTTTAAACATGCTGTTCATCACATTTTTAAACATATTGTATGGAAGCCCTGTAAAGTTTTGTAATATATTATCATTTTTGTAAGAGTTTATGAAAAATTATAATAAAGAATGTTTTGGAATTTGGGAAATATTTTTCATTTAAGAAATAGAGATTATTTAAAACTTGAGGAATAAAAGAAATATAGTATAATATTGCTTTATACGTGTGTGTGTGTGTGTGTGTATGTGTGTGTAGTAGCTATGTCTTTGGAAAACATTTTAATTGCTTGAAATTTTCTTTTACCCATTATCTGCATTAACTCTTACTTTTTTAGGAAACATAAAAACATTTAGTTATAATATGAATCATCTAATTATGAACTAAAAATTGTAGCTTAGAATGCCAAAGAATTCTGCATACATAAATTAGATCAAAAACAAAAGATCTATTATCTTTTTATAATCTTTACCACGATCCCTGGAAAAGTTATTATTATATTTTGTCCTATATCACATCCATTGGTCTTCCTCATTTTTTTTGAGAACGTATTGATTTAGTAACTTAAAAAGTTTTTTATGTATATTTTTTATTTCGGAATGAAGGGAATTACTAAAAAGTGGTTGTAAAATAAGATGCATATTACAGTGGTCATTGTCATTTGTATCAGTTATTGAGTCAGTTTTACTACTTTAACATAGCATACTTAAAACCAAATCCAAAGAATTTCAGCAAAGTCTGGATAACATTATTCTGTTGGGAGTTACTGAATCTGAGTCAGTAACTAGGGGCTTTAATTTCCAATTAAGTTGTAACTGCTTGTGTCCTTTAAATTTACTTCTACTTGACCCATGTTTCTGTTGTATTTAACAATTTTTAAACTCCCTTTCAACTCTTAACAGTGTATGAATTTATGGTTTTGCACTCAGCTGGTTTTAAGTTACAGAATATTTCTTAGGAAGCTTTAAAGGTTTATATGGATAAACATATATATATTATATGTATTTACATAGATCTCAGCCCTGCACACCAGAGGTCTGGATATAAATTCAGCTTTGTTGGCTGTTGGGGGAGCATAGCAGGAGTGAGACTGACCTTGCTGGCTGCATGGGAGCTGGGTGAGGCCTGCCACTGCCAGCTTTCCCCCACTTTTCTGGAGACCTGTATGAAGCAGCAGAGGCAGCCATAATTCCCCTTCGAACATAATTTCATGGCCCTGAGAACTGCCCCCACCCATATCCACTCCACGGTGTTTTCATCACGCCCTGCCCAAGGAGAGTCTGAGCTCAGACATACCTAACCATTCCTCCACCTTATGGTTTGTATTAGGGTTCTCTAGAGGGACAGAACTAATATATATACGGGAGTTTATTAAGGAGTATTAACTCACATGATCACAAGGTCCCACAATAGGCCACCTGCAAGTTGAGGAGCAAGGAATCCAGTCCGAGTCTCAAAGCTGAGTAACTTGGTGTCCGATGTTTGAGGGCAGGAGGCATCCAGCACAGGAGAAGAATGTAGGATGGGAGACTAAGACAGTCTAGTCTTTTTATGTTCTTCTGGCTGCTTTTTATTCTGGAGGAGCTGACAGCTGATTAGATTGTGCCCACTTAGATTAAGGGTGGGTCTGCTTTTCCCAGCCCACTGACTCAAATGTTAATCTCCTTTGGCAGCACCCTCAAAGACACACCCAGTATCAATACTGCATTCTTCAATCCAATCAAGTTGACACTCAGTATTAACTATCACAGTCTTTCTCTACCTACCTGGTAGCTGAAGATAGAAAGCATAAACTCATGAGAGCTCCATGGCCCCATCCATCACCTGATAAACCTGAATACTTATGCAGGTGATTTCAGGGCAAGTTTATATCCCCCCTATAGTACCACAGCTGATGCTCTCTTGAAAGTGCCACCTACTGGCTGGAGGCCAACCAACTCAAGCCATTACGGCAACTCAGAACAGCCCTGCTCCAAGGAAGAAGAAGACAACATCTAATTCCATTAACTGTAACATCCTGTTTAACCAGAGGTCGTGAGTCTGTCCACATGACTGCTTCACTGACAGCATAACCAACATTTGAGAAAACCAGTGTACTAAACAAAACTACAACCAAGGATCCTCACAGAGTCCATTTCACTCCCCTGCTACCTCCACCAGAACAGGTGGTGGTATCCTCGGCTGAGAGACCTGAAGACAGATCACGTCACAGGACTCTTTGCAGACACCCCCCAGTACCAGCCCAGAGCCCAGTAGCTCTGCTGGGTGGCTAGACCCAGAAGAACAATAGCAATCACTGCAGTCTGGCTTTCAGGAAAGGGGAGAACACTGCATCAAGTGATCACTCTGCAGTACGAAAGAACATTAGTCGTTGGATCTCAGATCTTTCCTCTGACATAGTCTATCCAAATGAGAAGGGCCAGAAAAACAATCTGGTAATATGACAAAACAAGGTTCTTTATCACCCCCACAAGATCACACTAGCTCACTAGCAATTAATCCAAACCAAGAATAAATCTCTGAATTACTAGAAAAAGAGTTCTAAAGGTAAGTCGATTATTATGTTACTTAAGGAGGTAACAGAGAAAGGTGAAAACCAAATTAAAGAAATTTTTAAAATAATAACATATGCATGAAAAGATCTGCAGAGAAATATATATCATAAATGAAAAACAATCACAACTTCTGGAAATGAAAGACACATTTAGAGAAATGCAAAATGCATGAAAAGTTTCAACAACAGAATCTAACAAGTAGAAGAAAGAGCATCAGAGCTTGAAGACAAGATTTTCAAATTAATCCAATCCAATAAAGACAAAAAATAATTTGTTAATAAATGAACAAAACCTCCAAGAATACTGCGATTATGTTAAGTGACCAAACCTAAGAATAATTGGTGTTCTTGAGGAAGAAGAGAAATCTAAAAGTTTGGAAAACTTATTTGAGGGAATAATCGAGGAAAACTTTACTGGCCTTGCTAGAGGTCTAGACATCCAAATACAAGAAACTCAAATAACACCTGGGAAACATCACAAAAAAGGAATCACTTAGACACATAGTCATCAGGTTACCTAAAGTGAAGACAAAGGAAAGAAGCTTAAGAGCTGTGAGGCAGAAAGCATCAGGTAACCTACAAAGGAAAACCTATCAAACTAACAGCAGATATTTTAGCAGAATACAAGCTAGAAGGGATTCGGGTACTGTCTTCAGCATCCTTAAGCAAAATTATCCTCCAAGAATGTTGTATCCAGTGAAACTAAGTTTCATAAATGAAGAAAAGATAAAGTATTTTTCAGACAAACAAATGCTAAGAGAATTTGCCACTACCATGCCAGCACTGCAAGAACTGCTGAAAGGAGACCTAAATCTTGAACCTCAAAATATACCAAATAAACCTCCTTAAAGCATAAATCTCACAGGGCCTGTCAAACAATAACACAATGGAAAAAAAAAAAAAAAAGGCATTCAGACAACAACTACCACAGTGAATAGAATAGAACCTTACATCTCAATACCAACATTGTATAGAAATGACCTAAATGTGTTACTTAAAAGATACAGAGTGACAGAATGGATAAGAATTCACCAACCAAGTATCTGCTGTCTCCAAGAGACTTAACACATAAGGAGTCACATAACTTAAGGTAATGAGGTGGAAAAAGATAGTCCATTCAAATGGACACCAGAAGCGAGCAGACAAAACAGATTTTAAACCAACAACAGTTTAAAAAGACAAAGAGGGACATTACGTAATGATAAAAGGATCCAACAGAAAAATATCACAATCCTAAATAGGGAACATACACAACTAACACTGGAGCTCCCAAATTTATAAAATAATTACTTGACCTAAGAAATGAGATAGATGGCAACACAATAATAGTGGGGCACTTCAGTATTCCACTGACAACACGAGTCAGGTCATCAAGCCAAAAAGTCAACAAAGAATCACTGGATTTAAACTATACCCTAGAACAAATGGACTTAACAGATATTTACAGAATGTTCTACTGAACAACTGCCGAATATACATTCTGTTCACCAGCACATGGAACACTCTCCAAGATAGGCCATATGATAGGCCACAAGTCTCAGTAATTTTTAAAAAATTGAAATTCTATCAGGTACTCTCTCAGACCACAGTGGAATAAAATTGGAAAGCAACTCCAAAAGGAACCTTGAAAACTACACAAATATGTGGAAATTAAATAATCTGCTTCTGAATGATCTTTAGGTCAATAATGAAATCAAAATGGAAATTTAAAAATCCTTTGAACTGAATGATGATAGTGACACAACCTATCAAAACCTCTGAGATACAGCAAAAGCAGTGCTAAGAGGAAAGTTCATAGCATTAAATGCCTACATCAAAAAGTCTGAAAGAGCACAAATAGACAATCTAAGGTCATACTTCAAGGAACTAGAGAAACAAGAACAAACCAAACCCAAATCACATCCAGAAGTGGGCTAAGGACATGAATAGGCAGTACTCAAAAGAAGATATGTAAATGGCCAAGAAACAGATGAAAAAATGCTCAACATTACTAATGATCAGGGAAGTGCAAATCAAAACCACAATGTGAAACCACCTTACTCCTGCAAGAATGGCCATAATTTAAAAACAAAAAGTAGTAATAGATGTTGGTGTGGACTTGGTGAAAAGGAAACACTTTTACACTGCTGGTGGAAATGTAAACTAGCACAAACACTATGGAAAACATTATGGATATTCCTTAGAGAACTAAAAGAAGATCTAACATTTGATCTATCAGTGCCACGACTAGGTGTCTATCCAGATGAAAAGAAGCATCATGAAACACTTGCACATGCAGGTTCATAGCAGCACAATTCGCCATTGCAAAAATATGGAACCAGCCCAAATGCCCATCAATCAATGAGTGGATAAAGAAAATTTGTTATCTATAGAACGTGGAATACTACTCAGCCTTAAAAAGGAATGAAATAATGGCATTTGCAGGAACCTGAATCTAGTTGGAGACCATTATTCTTAGTGACGACACTCAGGAATGGAAAACTAACCAACATATGTTCTTGTTTATAACTTGGAGCTAAGCTATGAGGACGCAAAGATGTAAGCATGATATAATGGACTTTGAGGGCCTGAGGGGAACAGTGGGAGTAAGGTGAGGGATAAAAGACTATACTTTGGGTACAGGCCGGGTATGGTGGCTCACGCCTGTAATGCCAGCACTTTGGGAGGCCAAGGCAGGTGGATCACCAGAGGTCAGGAGTTCAAGACCAATCTGGCCAACATGGTGAAACTCTGTCTCTACTAAAAATACAAAAATTAGCTGGGTGTGGTGGCACATGCCTGTAATCCCAGCTTCTCGGGAGGCTGAGGCAGGAGAATCACTTGAACCTGGGAGGCAGAGGTTTCAGTGAGCCAAGATCATGCCATTTGCACTACAGCCTAGGTGACAAAAACAAAACTCTGTCTCAAAAAAAAAAAAAATGACCATACTTTGGGTATAGTATATATTGCTCAGGTGATGGGTGCACCAAAATCTCAGAAATCACCACTAAACAACTTATTCATGTAACCAAACACCACCTGTTCCCCAAAGACTATTGGCGGGGGGAAGAAAAGTAGGTCAGGTGACCAACCATCCTGGTTTGCACGGCCCAGAGTTTCAATGCTAAACCAGGAAAGATCTGAGCAAACCAGGATGAGTTAGTCACCCTGGAAATAGGAATAATATGACTAACCTAAGAAACATGCTCTATGAATTTAGGCCTAGCGTAAAGTCAAAATAATATCTTTCCTATGGGAAAAGAGGCCATTATAATATTTAGGAAGTAGTGTTATGGTTCTCTGCTGTTCCTTCAGTTTTAGTGTTCCTTGATTGTACCAAATTATATTCTACAAGTAGTATAGGACTGTGTGTTGAATTTCTGGAAACCAATTTTGTGGGTGCAGTAGTAGGTAGTCGTAAAGAATAATATATTTGGATAGAACTATTGGTTTGATTATATCTGTTTTCCTCCCATTGAGGTAAATTGAAATCTGACCATGGTCATGTACTTGATCTCCAACAGTGACAGTGGTGAAAGAGTCCATTTGCTGTATTTAAAAACAAAAACCTTCCAAACATACAGCAGCCTTCAAATAAAATTAGTCTACACTTCATTATACTTTTTGTTTTTATTTTTCATTTAAAGAGACAGGGTCTTTCACTGTCACCCAGGCTGGAGTACAGTGGTGTGGTTATAGCTCACTATAACCTTGAACTCCTGAGCTCAAGCACTTCTCCCGCCTCCTTCTCCTGAGTCATTAGGACAGGTGCATGCCACCATGTGTGGCTAATATTTTCATTTTATAGAGACAGATCTTGCTATGTTTCCCAGACTGATCTTGAACTCTTAGCCTCAAGGAATCCTCCTGCCTCAGCCTCCAAAAGTGCTTGGGATTACAGACGTGAGCCACCGCACCCAGCCCACCACTACAGCTTTAATCAAGCAAATAATGTTCCAAATTCTTTTTTCTTGCTAGAGAGGATCTGCCAGAAACAGGTAGAGTTTTAGTTTAGTAAAAAGAACATATATTGCTCAGTTTTACTTACATAGGTACAAATAGTAAAGTGCTTTAAAAACAGTTTTTTAGAGATAATCCTATTTAATATTTGTGAATGCTAATTGTAAACGTGTGTTCTGCCTTTGGAACAGCATTATTGTTTTCATATGAAAAAAAATATTTTTCGTCTTTTGCTACCTGCTTTTTAAAAGCCTCATTGTTTTCTGAGATCACAGAAGTAATTTTTAGTTTTATAAAGGTTATGGAAGGGTATTTAAAAAGTAAACTTGATTTTAAAAAATCATTTTGATTTTTTAAACACATATTAATTTGGAGAGTCCAGGAGCAGAAACAACTCAGAATGTGATTAGATCCAAATAATGTGGGACAACAGTCTTTAAATAACTAACTAAAAATCATAGTGTTTCTTGAGTAGAAGGATCTTACCTGGGATGTTGAAGTCCAACTCTATTCACTCCTAAAAATAAATCCAATTAGGGAAACTTCTGGTAACAGTTAGACTGTGAATAAATTTTCTTCTTCTGATGGTTTCTGATAGGTAGATTCGTTATGCATAAATAAATGAGCTTTTGTTAAATTATATGTAATAACCAGTTGTTAAATTGCCATTTCTATATAATAACTAAGGTAAAAGAGTGAATGTTCTTATTATTAGTTCCATTAAAGATTTGACCTATGTAGTATGCCCAAATGTAATATGCCTAAATTTGATTGTTCAAAATAAAGATAAGACATTCTTTAAAAAGGGACTAAAGCAGAGATTAGAAGCAGGCATATTCATTTAATGGACTTATTGGAATATTCATTAAATAGTTCATATTCTCTCCCTTTCTCATACACACACACACACACACACACACACACACACACACACACGAGATGAGACACATTGAGAGCCCATAAGGGCTTCTGAAAATGTGGGAGATGAGTAGTACTCCTTGAGCCAGTCAGGTTTAAGGCTGTGTGGAAAAGAGGCCTACAGCCCTTATGGCTCATTAAAAACAATCTTTAATCAGAGGGCATAGAATTACATGTCTTTAGTCAAGTCTCTGTGATTAGGTAGGGTTTGCTTAAAACTGACAAAATTGATATGTATCATCTTAAGGAACACTACTGTGAACCTGTTGCATTTATTATTTGATCATCAAAAGAGTAGCATTGGTCTGAAAAAAGTGCATTTCTCTCCTGCAGATAACAAAACGACAGCTATCCCTGTGCAAGCACTGTACTTAACTCTTACTGCACATTCCTTCACTTAATACTTAGGACGGTCTTGTGTAGTGATGATATTTCTGTTTCCATTTTACACTTTTACAGACTGAGGCCCAGAATGTTTGAAGAACTTGTCCAGGTTCACACAGCTAGCTCAGGAAATGGCAGAGCTGAGATTTGAATTTTCATATATGTTTAACTCCACTGTTTGGTACCTAGCATTCATCCTTTTGCTTTTCCCAAACTTTGTGTATTTTTTACAGTTTAAATATGTTTTTGTGGATTTTACATGGTAAAATGAGTTTCAGATGTCAAATAAAACAAAACCCTTCAATATTAACTTTGATAACATAATCTACTTTTTTACCTTTTAAACATGATAAAATTAGTATGCTTTATTTCAATTCAGTAGTGTGCCATAGGAATCAATCTGAACCTGGATCTAATTTAATATTTTCTTAATAAAATTAGAGGCTAGTGATGGACAGAACCTTGCCTTCTTTGGTTAAATAAGCTTAATTGTTTACTCAAGAAGCTAAATGTCTTTCCCTAAACCGTAACTGCTTGTTGGGAAGAAGCATCAGAACTCAGATCTCAGTTTTGTTCATGAATCATTTATGGAGGCCTTTTGGTGAAACAGGCACTGTGGTGTATACACAATGTGGGCATTATTCTGTCTTTCACAGAGCTCTTAGATACTTGAAAGCAGATAAACTTAACAAGGTAAGTATGATGATATGCGTATGCCTAATGTGTCATAAAAGCATACAGAAAGGCCACTTATCTAGTAGGGGAGTTAGGAAGTCTTCTGGAGAACTTGTAGTTTGAAGTGTATTTTAAATAATGAATAAAGAGTTAAGGCCTTGTCAAAAAAAAAAAAAAAATTGTGCATTGCTGTTTTTTACCCATGTTTGGGTTACTCTTCTTTCATTGAAAAAGTTTGGTACCAAGATCACTGTGTTCTTCTTTACCTGTACACCATTTCTGCTAGTGACCCTGATGTTATTGTGTATAATCGAACTGTGCTTTCAGTTTCTTAATAGCCTCACTATTTATTAGATTTTCTTTTACTTGCCTCATCTACCTCCTCCCATGGTTATACTCTACAGTTTTTCACTTTTCATTTTTCTTTTCATTTTGCCTATTACCATTGACCTTTTCATTTTTCTGTCCTCTTCCATTTCCTCACTTTCTTTCTTAAACAATGTATACAACCCATTATTATAATTACTCCACGAGAAACATCTTTAATTCCATGGCCCTTAACTTGTTTTAACCATGAAAAAAGCCATTTTTTCTCTCCTATCTCCCACACCACCCACAACTGAATGTTGTGGGAGAAAATCATACATTCATTTTTACTAAGGTGTCTGACTTTAAATTCTTGATCATAATCTCAAATGGCTGTCAGCTCTAGAATGTTTGCTTTTCTGCTCTCCAAAGTGACTTATTTCAGAACTTCTGTTTTTGTTGTTGTTGGGTTTTTTTTGTTTTTGTTTTTTTGTTGTTGTTGTTGAAAGAGTGTCATTCTGTCTTCCAGAGTGCAGCAGTGTAATAGCAGTCTCGGCTCACTGCAACCTCTGGCTCCTGGGTTCAAGCGATTTTCCTGCTTCAGCCTCCCAAGTAGCTGGGATTACAGGCGCCTGCCACCTCATCCAGTCCAGCTAATTTTTGTGTTTTTTAGTAGAGACGGGGTTTCGCCATGTTGGCCAGGCTGGTCTTGAACTCCTGACCTCAGGTAATCCACCCACCTCAGTCTCCCAAAGTGCTGGGATTACAGGTGTTAGCCACCATGCCTGGCCCAGAACTTCTCTTTGACATAAAAGTTAATACGTACGCTTCTCTAATCCATTCAGCTCAACATCTTGCCTCATAAATTATTGAAAAGTAGAATTGGTCAGTTAAGAATTCCTCTCTTTACACCTTCAAATCTCCCAACATTTGATCTCTCATACTATTCTTCTTTTATATTGGAAGTGTCACTTTTTCTATCAAGAGCTAATTCCTTCCCCTGTACACTGGATCTTAACTCTTCTCACTTGTTCAAAGACTTTATTGTTTATATGTTTTCACTTAAATATCTTTACTTCCTCACCTCCTAGATGTCATAAGCCATCCATAGTTGAGCTTCTTCATCATAGTCTTCATCAAGCCCCAAACTGCTCTGGCAACGCCGTCAATGACTTCCATATTGTTTCTTCCAAGGATTCTTATTTCTTCTTTTTGTAACCTCTGAGCAAAGGTCAATCCTGTTCACCATTGTCATTTTTCTGAAATACTTCTCTTGGCATCCACAATGCCTGGTTTCCTTTTTGCTTCATTGACCACTTGTTTTTGCATATAGAGTATTCTCCACTTGCTTCATATCAAAATGTTGTAATATCAAAGGGCTCTCAGTTATGGATCCTTTTATCATTGACCCAAATTTATGTCAACAACTCTGACTTTAATCCCTTAACTCTAGACCCATAGGTCAGATTGTCTGCTTAATAGCTCTACTTAGATACCCTGGACACTCATCTCATAAGTTCCTCGTTTAGTCTTTGCCATTTCAGGAAGTAGCACCATTGACCTATTTCCTTATGCCAAAACCTGAAACTTCTTTCTTTCATACCTTAATGTAGTTTACCAGCAAATCCCACTGAATCTTTTTCCAAACATGTCTTAAAGTTTCAGTCTTATAGTTTCACACAATCGCCTCCTACCTGTTCTCCCTGTATCTCTTCTTATCCCCTCTATTCATTCTTTATGTATAATCGAGAGCAGTGTTTTTGAAACAATCACATCGTGTCACTTTGGTGCTTACTCTCTTCCAGTAGCTTCCCAACATATTTAAAATACAATCCAAATTTCCTACCAAGACCAGTAAAGCCTCAAATGAGATATGATGTCTTCCTGTCTAGAAATAATACCAAGCCTACGAATAATTGAGGAACTTTCCAATCATTTTCTCTGCCTTGAATGTTTTTCTTCCAAGTCTTTATTGACTTTCATTTAATCAGGTAGTTCAACTGCAGCCCTTCAAAAGGCTTTTCCATTCATAGCAGCTGATAAAATAGTGATGCTCATCCTCTACCAGTTACTTTCACATTACTGTGCTTTGTTTCGTTTTTCACAGCAGTTATTTCTGTTCAAATTTATATTGTTTTAGTATCCTTTTCTTTCCTCTCCAAAAATGTAAGCTCTACCAGTACATGTGCTATGTCTGACTTACTTGTTGTCCTATGCGTAGTACATTTAAACAGTGCCTAGTATGTGGTAAGTTTTAAGTACAATTGTTGAATGATTAGAATTCAGGGTGTGTCATTTAAAAAATATATGCATGGTTATATTGTCATAGAAAAAGCATCTATGTTTTTTCTACTTCCTTTTCCTCCTGTTATCTCATAAAAGGTTAAAATAGATGTACTCTGCCAATCCTTTGATTTTAGAAAGAACAACTCCTATAATCCTATAAAAAATTTAACCAAGTAATTAAGTATGACCAAGCCGTCTGGATTTGTGTACATCTTAATTATTAGGTCATCTTTGCCACTTCTTTCTGGTTTGGGTTTCTTTTCTGGTTTCTGGGTTTCCAATACCATTCAATTATGAAACACCTATAATTTTTAACTAATTGAATTAAAAGTCGAGTTACGTGATTTCTGTTATCTGAATATGTTAATGGTCTTTAAAACATGTTTTTGGAAGTATGTGTTATGTTGATTTATACCTAGTCTGAATATGAGAATGAGTATGATTGGGTGATATATATTTATTTTCCTTTTAGCTTCAGGTTATACAGTACAATATCAAGTGAAAATGTTTATATTGCCAGAGCCCATTTACCATCTCATAACTTCAGTTTATTTTTTAGGGTAGTATTCTAGAAGAACAATTACGAATGTATCTTCACTGTTGTTTGACGCTTTGTGATTTCTGGGAGCCAAACATTGCAATTGTTACCATTTTATGGGAATATTATAGTAAGAACCTGGTGAGTGAATAGAATATGATTTTGCTCCAGGAATTTTAAGAATTTGTACGTATTTGAGGAATTTCTTTATGGTTTAATTATGAATAATTATGGATTTTTCTTAAAAAGTTAATTTTTTTTCAGAGTAGATTGGAGTAGCTCATGAATAGTTTTATCTTTAACATTGTCTGTAGAGCTTTGTCATAAGGGAGACAGCATTTGGTATCCTTTTTCTCTTCAGAGCAAGTGTAAACAAAGTAGCTAAAATGTAGCAGATATTTATAAAATCTACATTTATAAATGTTTCTAATAATAATTGGTTGCTCATGACACATTGAACAGGCACTGCTGTCCTGAGTAAGAAACAATCCTGGCATTTGAGTAGCTTATAGGCTAGTGGGTGGGTATACATACATTGTGGGAAAAAGGTTATAATTGTGGAACTCCAGAGGAGGGGGTGTCTAACCTGGTATCTGTATTTGTGGAAGACTTCATGAGGTCATAATTTTTGAACTTGGCTTTGGGAATGAGTAGAATTTCCTAAAAACAGAAGAAAAAGATCCAGGCAGAATGAACAGTATAGACAAATACATGGAGGTATGAAAAAGCGTGGTCTGTTCCTACCATGTCAACGGTTCTGAATGATAGGCGTGGGGTAACTATGGAGAGACTGAAGATAGGAGACTAGAGAACGCAGTCTGGAACTAGACTATGAAGGGTTGAAGATAATGTACAATTAATTCTGGTTTATTCAGGAGACACTAAGTAGCAAGGATGTGACTTAGGTATGTGTTTGAGAAAGTTGTTTTTTTTTTCTGTAAGTGGTGTAAATGAATTGGGTACAGACGAGTTAGTGGTTTATTGTAGTTGTGTGTGAGCAAAAATACTATGGCTGAGAACTGAAATAGGACAATGTATTTCGAAAGGAGAGGGTGAGTTTGGAAGATTAAAATTTTAAAGGTAGATTTAAAGGATTTATACTTTGTGTATAGAGAGGAGATTCGGAATGTTTAGGGTTTGGGGTAAATAATTAGTGAACCTCTCAATCAAAATAGAAAATGGTAATGGAAGATTTACAAGTAAATAACAAGTTCGGATTTGTGGATAATGGAGTTTATTAAAAAATTAGAAAAATACCCTTCTCTGAAGCATAATTTTAGGCTAGTTGGAGAAATGACTGATTGTAATCCTGAGGCAGGATGTGTACAAGGTGAGTCTGGAGTGTCTTGTCATACCAGAAAGCAGGAAAGGTATCAAAGTAAGCTAGAGTCGTGTCAGAAGGACATAGGAGCCAACCTGAAGGAACATCCATTGACCAGCGAATGGGAAAATTTGAGCATAAGAAAGAATAATGACTACAATGAATTAAAACATATTAAATATGTTTAAATCTCTGAATTTATGCTTCTTTGTAAAAAGTTATTCTGGAAAAAAAAAAAAAACACCTAATTCTGAAAACTGTAAAGAAAATACAAACTATATTTTAGAGTAATAAAATTTCTGATGAACTAATTAAAACATGATAGAATTAGAAGTCACCATTTTGTACATTTAATGAAATAAGGCATCTGGGCAATGATCATCAATGCTACTAAAATGTTAAGTTAAAGGCTGGTGGGACCACTAAAATGGGTGGAGCAGGTTGATAATCTGACCAATCTTAACATCACAAAAAGCCAGAACTTATGTGCCTTTTTGCTAAATGCAATAGGAACTACTCAGTACTACTGATGAAAGATTCTTGCCAAAAAAGTCAACATGAATCTGATAAAACCTCTAGATATAGTGACCAACTTACAGAAAAGATAGAGAATGAAAGATTAAGAAACACTAGAGTCATACAAGCAGCTAAATTTAGAACATGGGAAATTTTATACAACAAATGACCTGATATTAAAAACAAGTGGTATAACAAAAACACTGGGAAACGTAAAGAATCAAAAGAGCCAAAAGTGCTGTGCATATCACTTAATGCAATGTGTGGATTTTGTTTGTATCCTAATTTGGACAAATCAACTGTTAAAAACACATTTTGGGGACAATCCAAAATTTGAACACCTCTTGATGCTCTGTTCTTTCATGGAATTTTTATTTTAGGGGATCATGTTTATGTAGTTTTTGTGATGAAGATGAGTCAGACTTTTGGTGAACCAACTAACTGGGATTTGCAGCTTACCATTTTCTTTACTAAGAGACTAATAATTATTTTCTACCTTTTTTTCCCCCCTTTTAGAATAGTTCCTTCAGTATTTCTTGGCTTCCTTTTAAAGGCCTTGCTAATACCATGAAGTCACCCTTGTCGATGCTTGAAATGGTGAAGACTTGCTGTTGCGATAAACAAGATCAGGATCTGTATAAATCCAGCAGTAGTTATACGATTTTTCTTTGCATTCTGGCAAAAGTTGTTAAGAAAGCAATGAAGAGCAATGGCCTTCATCCTTGGAAACAAGTCAAAGGAAGGTATATGCAGGATCTTTTGTCATGAATGTGCACTGATATCTTTGGATAAGTGTTACTCTTTGTATTTTGTTAAGTTTACTTGGGGCTAGAGTCTTAATTAGTTATAATGTTACTAGGTAATCCATTATATGCATTTGATTAAAAGTTATAGAAACAAACATCTTCAGCTTGCACATTGGTAGGTGATAGTTTCAACATATAAAACTTTTGTGTTCTTTGAGCCCAGCAGTTCACAAGCACTGGTTTTTTTTGTTTGTTGTGTTTTTTTAATGAGAACTGACCAGAGTATAGTAGAACCAGATAACTAATGTTCTCATTTGGGAACTATGCTGTTTTCATTTCTGATAGAATAAACTTTGGTCACATTAGTCCATTGTTTTCTTTCTCTCTCTTTTGAGAGTTTTGCTTGTTTAATGAGTACACTTTTAAATTGTGTTTCTTTTTTCTACTGCCTTTGCCTGTATTAGCCCTTTTCTTAGTCGTCTTTGTGCAGTACACCACCATCTACCACTTGCTCAGATTATTTGTTGAGACCTCTCAGGGAAGAGAATACTAGGTAGGGACTTCTCAAGAATCACTTAATGAAATTCCTCTTTGAGTCCCATAGTGAGTAATTCTTATAAGCACATGGTGATATGGTTTGGATTTTTTATTTATTATATACTGTTTTAAATGGCAACTTCTTTATTAAATCTTCAAGAATCACATGGCTCAAACAGTTTTTTTATTTTGTTCTATTTGACAGTTTGTTTTTGAATCTTAAGGAATTTTATGGAAGACATAATACTCAGAACTTTATGGCTGAAAGAAGTCATTAGAATTTATTCAGTAACAAGTCTGTTTATTAGACACATACTATATGTCAAACACTGTAGTGGAGATAGTAGTAGATGATACAAAGATAATTAAACAGATCTTTACTTTTAAGAGTTTGTCAGCTTTCAAGTAGTTACTTATAAACATTTAACTCTCATGAGCATTACTCATTTCTGTCCTGAATAAACCAGTTATAGAAGTTGCAAAACTTAAGGCCAGGTGTGGTAGCTCACACCTGTAATCCCAGCATTTTGGGAGGCTGAGGTGGGCGTATTACTTGAGATCAGGAGTTTGAGACTAGTTTGACCAACGTGGTGAAACTCTGTCTCTACTAAAAAAAAAAAAAGAGCCAAGCGCGGTGGTGCGTGCCTGCAATCCCAGCTACTCAGGAGGCTGGGGCAGGAGAATCACTTAAAACTGGGAGGCGGAGACTGCAGTGAGCCAAAATTGTGCCACTGTACTCGAGCCTGGGCAACAGAGTGAGACTCCATCTCAGAAAAAAACAAAACAAAACAAAAAAACAGCTTAATTTGTAAGTAGGAATTCAGATGAATTGTTTTCAATTCTAATCCCTTAATTGATGAGAGAAAATTATGTCAACTATTAACTGTATTATTATCTAGTATATTAACTATTGTGTCAACTATTGTATTAAATAGTATTGATGAGAGATTTTTAAATGCCTAATTTTTTGCAGGTGGCTAAAAATAATTTTTCTAACACCTTGCATTGTCTTAAGGTATAGGTAAAATAAGAGTGAGTCTTTGTGAGGCGTGTAGGGAGAGAGTTTAAGGATAATTGTTATGTAAAATTGTCCTGTTAAGATTTCTGTGAAAGCATATCACATTGTACTTAAAATATTATATATTCTTTCTTATTTACTAATAAAAATAAGAAGGGTGATGGGGGACTTGAATAAAAGGAAAAGCCATATGCTATATGAAAACATTTCTAGTGTCTTTGGGGAAAACCATTGAATCCTTTGATTCACTTACAGGTGATTTGCCTCATCATTGAGAAATTTCAAGGTAGGGCCATTATGTGAGTTTACTTTCTAAGTAAACAAAGTGACAAGGCAGCATCAAAATGAAGAATTAGCTTAAAATTTAATGAGATTGTCATGAACATTGAAGCACATTTTAAGAGATACAAGTTTTTATGAATGCAACAATTTTATTAAAGCATTTTTAATGTTTTACAGGATATATTCAAAATTCCATCAAAAAAGAATGGAAGAACTAACTGAAGTTGGTCTACAGAACTTTTTTAGCCTTTTTCTACTGTTAGCAGCTGTTGCAGAGGTAGAAGATGTTGCAAGTCATGTTTTAGACCTCCTGAATTTCCTCAAGCCTGCTTTTATAACGTCTCAGAGAGCCCTCATTTGGAAGGGTCACATGGCCTTCCTCTTGATGTATGCCCAGAAAAATGTGGACATTGGTGTTTTGGCTGAGAAGTTTTCATGTGCTTTCCGGGAGAAAGCAAAGGAATTCTTGGTGTCTAAGAATGAGGAATTGATACAGAGACAGACTCTCTGGACACTTCTTTCCATATACATTGATGGTGTTCAAGAAGTGTTTGAGACCAGCTATTGCTTGTATCCTTCCCATGAGAAACTGCTTAATGATGGATTTAGTATGCTTCTGCGAGCATGCCGAGAATCTGAACTTAGGACAGTATTGACCTTTCTACAAGCTGTTCTGGCCAGAATCAGGTATGGTTTTCAGTCGTATGCTAATTTATGATTTGTTTTATATAATCACTTATGTGAATTTTATATTAAAGTTATATGTATATACACATATATACAAATACACATGAAATCCAAATGTAGAGGAAGGATTTAGTTTTCTACTACATGGGCATAAATCACTATAGGTTGAGTATATCTGTGTACTAAAATGCTTTTATATGAAATGCTTGGGACCAGAAGTGTTTTGGATTTTGGATTTGTTTAGATTTTGGAATATTTGCATATGCATAATGAGATATGAGATATTTTGAGGAGGGGACCCAAGTGTAAACATAAAATTCAGTTATGTTTCATATATACCTTATACACATAGGCTGAAGGTAATTTTATGCAACATTTTGAATAATTTTGTGCATGAAACAGTTTTGACTGCAACCCATCCCATGAGGCCAGGTACAATTTTCCACTTGCTGTGTCATGTTGACACTCAAAAAGTTTTGAATTTTGGAGCATTTTGGATTTTGGATTTTCAAATTAGTGATGCTCAACCTGTAGTTTTCAAGCTGTTTTGCAAACAATAGCTCTTCAAAAGAAAGCTTATATGCAAACACAAGATGCAGAACTAAACTCAAGAGCAGCTCTGGTGCAGTCTGAGAGCCATGCTTTCCCCTAGCCCTTCCTTCCCCTGCTACCTCTCAGAAAAGTGTATTATTACCCAGAGATACGTTACAGATATTCTGAGCAAGATCATGAGCTCATGTCTGAGGTGGCTTTTACTGAAGCATTTGTAATTTTGTGCCCATAAGAAATCTTTGGCCACACTACACCATTTTTAAAAAGTGACTTTCTTTAAATTTTGCAGCAAAGTCATAGCCTTAGCTGCGTCATATTCTTCGAAATAGACCAGTTTGCTCTGAAATTAACATAGAGAATTCTATTAATAACACCAATCACCTATACAAAACTTACTATTTTCAGATCCACTGAAATTATGCAGATATGTTAAATACACTCAGACACAAACTTGATGTGGATAAGAACGTTGGTTATGATATTTATTGCCTTTAGGCCCTTTTCACATAGCAGTTTTACCTTTGAAGTACATGTTCTTAAGAAGTTAAATACTGGCCGGGCGCGGTGGCTCAAGCCTGTAATCCCAGCACTTTGGGAGGCCGAGACGGGCGGATCACGAGGTCAGGAGATCGAGACCATCCTGGCCTGTCTCTACTAAAAATACAAAAAAACTAGCAGGGCGAGGTGGCGGGCGCCTGTAGTCCCAGCTGCTCGGGAGGCTGAGGCAGGAGAATGGCGTAAACCCGGCAGGCGGAGCTTGCAGTGAGCTGAGATCTGGCCACTGCACTCCAGCCCGGGCGACAGAGCAAGACTCCATCTCAAAAAAAAAAAAAAAAAAAGAAGTTAAATACTACCACTCAGTATAGTTACTCACTGTCACAGAAAATGATTGTATTTGAAATCATGTCCAAAGATAACAAACAGACTGCTTCCCTCCTCCTAATAATCATGTTACAAATGTTGCATCTGTTTTTCAGAGGTACTAAGCTTGGCAAGATTTCCAAATTTTGGAAATTTATTCATTATCAAATTTATTTCTATTACTACCTTAATTTTCTTTATTCTACGCTGTGTTTTCATGGCAGGTTTTATACTTCTTCCAAATGACAACTTTGTTTTATTTCTTCAGTTTTTAAATAAATGTTAAGTGATTCCCTGTGCTTCTTGGGAAAATTAGAAATTTTTACATTTCTAATGTCAGTTTTGGTTTGTCTCTGTATATTTGTCTGAATATACAAAACGAAGGAAGAGGAGGGTGTTGGTCTAAGCCATCCTGGTGATGGAGAACTCTAGTCCCCAAAAGACTTCAGAGCATAGGAATAAGAAAGGAAGAAAGAGTATGGACATCTTTAGAAGAGGCAGTCATGGGAAAAAAGTGGCAGAATCCATATATCTTTCTGCCTTTTCTGTTGAAGATAGATAATTCCTTTTTAATTCTTTTTAACAATTATATAGCTTCTTACATAGTTCTTTTTTTTTCCTCAAAGGTTCATATCCTACAAGTATTTTAAATTTAATGTGTTAATGAAAAATTACTGGCAATCTTTTTGGTTTTTGTTAAAATTATCTTTATATTGTTTTTGTAACGTATTTTCATGGTAGGAATGGGGGAGAAAAGAGATATAAAGTGACAACTAAATCTCTCTCCTCAGCTTCACTTCTTCATTCTCTAGTTCAGTAGTTCCCAACTGGGAGTGAGTTTTTCCCCCAGGGAACATTTGGATACCTGGAGACATTTTTAGTTGTCACAACTAGGGGAGCAGCACTGATGAGGTCAGAAATGCTGCTAAACCCTCTACAGTGCTCAGAACAGCTCCTACAACGAAGAATTATCTGAACCATCTTTAGCAGTGCTAAGGTTGAGATACATTGCTCTAGTTCTAATCCACAGAAATAAAATGGTTTTTATAGAACCTTCCAGAAATCTCCCTCCTACCTACATACATATATACACACACACTATATATATTTATATATACATATATGTATATAGAATATATACATATGTCTAGAATATATACATATGTGTATAGAGAATATATACATATATGTGTATAGAGAATATATACATATATATTTTGAGACGGAGTCTCGCTCTACACACCCAGGGTGGAGTGCAGTGGCACCATCTCGGCTCACTGCAACCTCTGCCTCCCAGGCTCAAGCAGTTCTCCTGCCTCAGCATTCTGAGTAGCTGGGATTACAGGGACGCACTACCACACCCAGCTAATTTTTATGTTTTAGTATAAACAGAGTTTCATCCTGTTGGCCAGGCTGATCTTGAATTCCTGACCTCAGGTGATCCACCCGCCTTGGCCTCCCAAAGTGCTGGGATTATAGGCATGAGCCACTGCGCGCAACCGTAGATTTAAAGCACGAAATAGATGATCTTTGTTTTGTAACTTCCTTGTGTTATTTAATATTTCCTGAACAACTTTTCATGTTAAAACATGAAAACCTACCTAATTCTGTTAAATGACTGCTTACTGTTTCATTATATAGATGTGCCAAACTTTATCCAGTTGCTAATAATGGAAATGTGTATTGTTTACCAATTTATGTTTATTTAACATCTTTGTACATGTATTTCTGTGTACTTGTGGAAGTATACCTGTAGATTAATTCTTAAGAATGAATTGGTGTATGCACATTTTAAATATGAATAGATGTTACCAAATATCATACCAAAAAAACCCATTGTACCAGTTTTTTTGTTTTTTTGTTTTTTGTGTTTTTGATAACGAGTCTCGCTCTTGTCGCCCAGGCTGGAGTGCAGTGGCACCATCTCCGCTCACTGCAAACTCTGCCTCCCGAGTTCATGCCATTCTCCTGCCTCAGCCTCTGGAGTAGCTGGGACTACAGGCTCCCGCCACTGCAGCCGTCTAATTTTTTTTAAATATATTTTTAGTAGAGACGGGGTTTCACCGTGTTAGCCAGGATGGTCTCGATCTCCTGACCCCGCGATCCGCCCGCCTTGGCCTCCTAAGGTGCTGGGATAACAGGCATGAGCCACCGCGTCCGGCCGATTGTACCAGTTTTTACTCTCATTGATAAATGTATGAAAAAGCTTCCATTCTCATTTTTAGATCATTGTATGGAGTGTATTTAGAAAAGCATTCTAAGATAAGAAATAAGGCCGGGTGCGGTGGCTTAACGCCTGTAATCTCAGCACTTTGGGAGGCCAAGGTGGATGGATCACGAGGTCAGGAGATCGAGATCATCCTGGCTAACGGTAAAACCCTGTCTCTACTAAAAATACAAAAAATTAATCAGGCATGGTGGCGGGTGTCTATAGTCCCAGCTACTCGGGAGGCTGAGGCAGGAGAATGGCGTGAACCCGGGAGGCGGAGCTTGCAGTGAGCCGAGATTGCGCCCCTGCACTCCAGCCTGGGCGATAGAAAGAGCGAGACTCCGTCTCAACAAAAAAAAAAAAAAAAAAAAAAAAAAAAAAGATAGTTCGAGACCAGCCTGGCCAACATGGTGAAATCCCATCACTACTAAAAATACAAAAGTTATGGGCATGGTGGCGTGTGCCTGTAATCCCAGATACTCAGGAGGCTGAGGCAGGAGAATTGCTTGAACCCGGGAGGGGGTAGGTGCAGTGAGCCGAGATCGCGCCACTGCAGGACTCCGTCTCAAAAAGAAAAAAAGAAAAGGTAAGAAATGAAACACAGAATTTGTTAACAATGTCAGTTAAAGCTTCGTAGTAGGCGAATTAGACTTAATTTGAAGGCTGGATAGGCGTTCAAAATAAAAATACAAAGAAAGCAAAAAAGAGAGAAACTCTTTTCTCTATTTCACATTCATTCACCAACTTCATCTTATCTTGAATCTCCTAACGAACTTTTCTTGGTACGTAATTCTTTAAAAGTAGTAACTAGAAACACAAGAATAATTCTTATATTCTTGAAAGATTTAATGCTTATAAATACTGTCTTCTTTATTCTTTACTAATCCTACCATCCCTATTTATAGGTGAAAAAAATGGAAACATGGAGACTTTTTTGTGGCTTATCTAAAATAACACATGTAAATTTCAGAACTGGCACTCAGACTCTTAACCCACTGTGCCACAGCTGCCTTCTTAACCCTAACTTTTTAATTAACTCATTTAATTTTCTTTCCTTTTTATTTTTACAGGTTTAGAGGTTACAAGGGCAGTTTTGTTAAATGCATGTATTGTGTAGTGGTAAAATTTGGGCTTTTAGTGTCACTATCACCTGAATAGCTTATACTGTCTTTATAAGTTTATAGGTAACTAAATCAAAACTAACCATACCACTACATTTAAAAAAAGAAAAAAAAAAAGACTAGCGATAATTGAATGAATGAAATCTGCAAACTTATTTGCAAACTTGAAATTATTACCACTATTTGTATAATTCTGAGTGCTTTTGCATTTTGTTTTTGCTACAAAAATTAGGTTAGTTGTTTATTGGGGCCTTTTGATTACTTTGTTTTTATTATTTTGCAAGGTTTTTTTTTTTTTCAAATCAGTTGGAAAAAATGAGAGGTGTGGAGACAAGTATATCACATTTTATTTGTAATAGTTTGTCTTTGATTTTTTAGCACTATTCCAACCTTCTAAATTTCACTTCTTGCGATAAAGACAAATTTTTGCTCCTTAAATTCAATTTAGTAGAAATCCTTTAGCATTAAGGCCAAAGTTATTTCGGGAGTGTTGGAAAAATATTTCTTGCAAATATATTGTAAGTTATGATGTATCTGTGTTAGTCTATCAGACACTATTCAGAAGTACAGAGGTAGAAATCAAAAAAGGATGATGAAGACTGACAATTATATAAAATGACAGTAAGTTTACATTGATAGGAAGAGTTTCTTTTAACTGCACCTGGATTCAATTTGTAGTTTGCTATCCTCTGGAGTGCTAGTAGGTGATAGGGGTTGTGCTGTTGGCCTTCAGGATTAGCCTATGCAAAAAGGATTAGATGTTTATGTTGATAACATTTGATTCCTTGCACAAATGTCTGTTTTGGTTTTGTCGTATGCTTTCAAGTATGATTGAAAACAATTACCATAAAAAACCCATCAAATCAAGGTCAGCTTATATTGCCCAAATCAGCAGTTTTAACAGATAGAAGTATAAGGTCAATGTATGAATAAAAATAGTGCAGCAATATGCAAGTCTTTGTTAATGCTGTTGTATTTTAGGTACTAACATACTCTAGTAATTTGCAAACATTACTGTGTGTAATAAAAGGAACTGTGACTTGGATAGGTTCATTTTATCCCATCAATTTTTAGCATTTCCCAGGCAAATATTATCAAGGCCGTCCAGCTTTTAGTTTGGGATTTGTTGGAGCTGGGCCCAAGAGATCATTCAGGATTATTTACCTTAAAAGTAAAGAAAGAAGGGAGGAAGAGTAAGAGAGGAAACAAGAAAAAGTTATTTAGGTATTCAGTTATGGAGATGTATTCCTAATTTCTTAACCCCAAATCTGGAACTTCATTGAAGATTTTTTGATAGTAGTTTTTTTAGATGTGCCATATACTGTTAATACTGTTAGGTCAAAAACATTTTGGATAGTTGCTAAAAATTAAAGCATAAGCTCCCCTCCCTCCCTTTAGTTAAGAGCAGAGCTAAATTATTTGAATTTGGGTTTGGGTAAGGAAGATGGATTATATAGATTGATGATATTTATTCCTGGCTGCATCTCTGACAAGGGAAAGAATTAAATACTTTATCTTAGCCATCTCTTCTGTTTTCAAATTCAGGTGTTAATAGGTACCAGTCCTTGCATAAATGTGTGTGCAAAGTGTGTGTAAAGTGCGTGTGTGTGTTGAACTGGGTAATAGTTTTATAACTGTATGACAGAAATTATAGGTAGGAAGGAGCTAAGATCACTGATTAAAGAGAAAAGCAGTTCCCTCTAGGCTGTTAAGAAATAATAACTTCATATGCTTCTTTCTGCTAACTGGAGCTGATGGCTCACCAGAGCATTCTTTATTGCTGATTAAGTAGCATTATGAAAATACTGACTTGGTTATGTTAACTAAATGCCTATGTTTAAAACTTCGAATGTCAAATAGTTTTAGCAGTCATCTTTAACATTTCACATTACTTCTCTAGAATCATATTTTTAGTTCTCACTGGCTGTTATTTGAGGTTAATATAAAAATGGCAGTCTTTCATTTGTGGAGTTAGGTGTAGCCAAAAGCTTTCCTTTAATTATATCCATTCATGCTGCTATAGTTAAGGGTCTGTCAGCACTTCCATTATAAACCTCCATTTTCAGGGTTTTATAACACAGCTATGAAAATTAGCTCTGGGCAAAATCTTGACATACAAGGCCTCATGAGATTCTCCCTCCTCCCCATCCCCCTTTTTCATTTTTACTGAAGTAAGGGTGAGTGATTTCAAAATGCCTTTTGGCATCTGCAAATATCATTTGGAGTTTAAAAAGAAACAATAAATTTTCAGGATTTGTACCTGTTTGTTCTACCACTTAAGGGAGGTTGTGGACTTACGAATTTAAGCCAAATGGATATTGATCAACTGACATCCTATTTTGTATTAAACAAGAGACTAGTTTCAAAGATGTCTAAAGGCAATTGAGAACTTGCCTAAAATGCTAAATACTGAGACTAAGAAATAGTTCAAAAGCGATAATTACCTTTTTGGGATGCTATGTGCTGAACTTCAACTTCTTCAAAGATTAAGGTTATTTTCCCTGGATTCAAAATACATTTTGAAAATGTATATATTTTTTAAATTCCTTTTTTTCTGTTCCTATAAGGCTAGAAGATCATCTGCTTGTTATATAACTATTTTGACATTTGAAGTGTGTGTGTATGAGCATGTAGAGAAAAACTGTTTATTATTCTCTTCAAATATTTTTATGCTTAGTAGTTTTATTGGTATGGTATTATTTATTTTCCACAAAGATTTTTGGTTTTTGTTTGCTTCTTTGAGAGAACTGGGGATTGCCTAGGCAAAAAAGGAGGTACAAGAGGAACTATTCACTTGAGGGGCTGCTGTGTGCCAAATAATTTACATAGTATTTCAGAAAAAATAGAAATGATACTCTTGACAGCATGCAAGCTTTTTCTTCCTTTTGTTATTGGGTGTTCTATTAGTATGAATGGGTTACAGCTTTTAATTACTGACAGTTTACAACAAACAAATTTGAAACTGGATAGGATTTTTAATCAAATGAGTTATTTCTGTAGTTTGCTCAAAATGTCTGCTGTTTCATTATATATAATTTGATGGAAGTTTTGGGGCAGTGTTCTAATAATTTTTGGGAAATACATGAGTATGCCCCCATGGTAATAAATAAAATCTGTTACCAGTTTTTATTTGAAAACCAGGTAGAGATATTGTCGCTTACTAGGAGTGATCCGTTGCCATTTTTCGTTCCTTCAGAGAAAGCGTGGTTATCTCTAAAGGAATACAGTATAAATCTTAGTATTTCAGGAATGTATAAAATATAAAATATATAAAGAAAAACTTTTCCTAATTATTTATGTCTTTCAACTGAGTATTTAGATATATACTATAAATTAATATTTTCACCTTACTTACTGTTTACCAGGCTTGAATTTTGCATAATGTATTTCTATTACATATTTTATAATCCCATGCGGTAATGTAAACTACTCAGTATATTAGCTTTGCTGAGTTCCACTTTTTTGTCTTTTGCTGAAACATAGATTATGTCCTTAGTTTTTCACTCATAGGAATTAGTATTTGGATCACTTTTTCAGTCCCCATCTAAATCTGGTACATAGATATATGAGTTTTCCTTAAATAAGTGTAAAGTGATTCATTTAAAATAATGTGAAGAAAAACTCATATGCCAAAATCTTGACTTAACTTATTTGTAAAATGAGGATAATACCCCCTACCTCACTGGATTATTTCAGGAATTATATGCAATAATGAATATAAAGCAGTTGGCAAATTACCTGGCATATTAGTAAGTGTTCAATGAATGTTAGATAGTGCTATCATTATCATAAGTATTGTTTTCAAAAGAACTTATAATCATTTCTTTGTAACGATTTATGCCTGGCAACATGAATGGATGTGTGTGTGTGTGTGTGTGTGTGTCAGGGGTCTTGGATGTTTTTTTTACCCATTCCTAATATAATACCTCTAGTGTAGTGACCATTGAGCAATTTTGTTTTTGTTGTTGTTGTTTTGGTGTGTGATGAATCGTTTTCTTTAAAAACAAAGAATTGTAGGAAACAACATTGCCTCACTGCAGTGGACCCATTGGAAATTGTAATGCTGTGTTACTGAGTGCTGCTGTAGAAAAAAGTAATTTTTAAAGGTACAAATGTGACATATATGTATACCCTTTCTTTTTATATCCAGCTGATTCTTTTGGTAAGGTGGGGAGCATGTGTCATCTTTGGTGAATTCCTTTTATCTTCTTTCTTTTATTCTCACAGATGTCATTACCTCTGTTTTTAAAACATTAATACTACTTGCCTAATCACCCTGCCTCCAATGCCTTCCTTCCTCAGATTATCGTTTTTAATGACTTTATTGACATACAATTCCGATATCACAGAGTTCGCTAGCTTTATTCAGTTATAATTCACACACCATACAATGTATTGGTTTTTAGTGTATTCACAGTTGTTTTGCAACCAGAACCACAATTTTAAAACATTTAATTACATTGAAAAGAAACCTTTAGTGACACCGTAATAGACACAGTAGAAAATTTCACATTTCTTTTCATGGTCTTCAAAGCCATCCACAGTCTTATTTTACCTTCATCTGCAACTTTTTCTTGTGATTCTCCTTTAGTCAGATGGAGCTACTAGTTCTCAAGAAATCCCCAAGTCTTTCTACCTTTATTTATATCTTCTTGTCCAACAAAGTCGAGGGTCAAAGTTTATAAGTTTGACCTCTTGTCAAAACCAGTTGAGGGTTCAGGGCAGAGCATGACCAAGATAGCAGAGCTGAAACTGAGGACTGAATAACCATTTCGTGTGAGAGTCACTGCTTAGAAAAAGGTTAAGTTGGAGGAATGAAAGTAATTGTCAAAATCAAGAGTCAGAACTGGTCAGTGTTGGTTGTAGTAGATATAGGGGTGAGATGGCAGAGTATAGAAAAAGAAAAAAAAACTATATAGAGGTATTTGAGGAGAATGGAAAGTGTTTTCAGAAGTTAGTAGTATGTCGATGAGAGGTAGAGATGGAATTAAAGAGCATCATATATGGAAGGAGCCAGTATTCCAGGCAGGAGACTTATGCACACAACAAGTTGTGCTTTTTGCCTTTGCTTCTTAAGGAACCTCTAGTAGTACCTGATAGTTGCTGCTGTCAAAGCATAGTATAAAAAGCAGGGGCTTTAAGGTCAGTAAACCTGAGTTCAAATCACCCTTTTTCATTTACCAACAGTGCAATCTTAGGAAGTTACTTAATCTTTTCTAAGTCAGCTGCATCTTTGTAAAATAATATCCACCTCATAGGATTTCGACAGACATCTGCTTAGATTTCTGTTGCCCAGTAGGGTAGTACTAGCTATGTGTGACAGTTTAAGTTAATGAATATAAAATAAAAAATTCAACTATTCTGTAACACCAGCTATATATCAAGTCCTCAGTAGCTATATCTAGTTAGTGGATAATGTAGTGGATAGCAGAAAGACTTGCCAAGGGATAGCACGGACTTTGATGCTGCACCTATCCAGAACATGAATCATAATAAGCTTTCGGTATATTCAGTACGTCTTGGTTTTCTTCATTTATCTTTTCTTCATTTTTATGTGAATAATATTATCCTTCATGTCAAGCTTCTCTTGAAATGTATGCTTATCCATGTGTTACCAGTTGATATGGTTTGGCCTCTGTGTCCCCACCCAAATCTCATCTCAAATTGTAATCCCCATGTGTCCAGGGAGAGACCTGTAATCCTCCATGTGTCAGTGGAGGGAGGTGATTGGATCATGGGGGTGGTTCCCACATGCAGTTCTTGTAATATTGAGTGAGTTCTCAAGAGATCTGATGGTTTTATAAGCATCTGGCATTTTCTCTGCTGGCAGTTCTCCGTCCTGCTTTCATGTGAAGAAGGTGATTTTGGGTTCCCTGAGGCCTCTCTGGCCATGGGGACTATAAGCCAATTAAACCTATTTTCTTTTTTTTTTTTTTTTGAGACGGAGTCTCGCTCTGTCGCCCAGGCTGCTGGAGTGCAGTGGCTGGATCTCAGCTCACTGCAAGCTCCGCCTCCCGGGTTCACGCCATTCTCCTGCCTCAGCCTCCCGAAACCTATTTTCTTTATAAATTACCCAGTCTTGGGTGTTTCTTTATAGCAGTGTGAAAACGGACTAATACACCAGTCTTGAATAATCTCTATTCCCTTTGAATTTCCTGAATAGTTACTAAATCTCTAATGTCCTTTATTGTTTTTTTACCTTATGTTGTAATTATTTTCTAAAGGGGAGACATATTCATGCAAAAAAATTTATTTGACAAATTTAACTAGTATTTTTGAATGCCTGCTATGATAGTAGGCACTTAGGATATATGAGTGAAATTACTAAATCTCCAATGTCCTTTATTGTTTTTTACCTTATGTTGTAATTATTTTCTAAAGGGGAGACATATTCATGCAAAAAAATTTATTTGACAAATTTAACTAGTATTTTTGAATGCCTGCTATGATAGTAGGCACTTAGGATATATGAGTGAACCAGTCACATGAAGCATATGTGGTATGCACTCATGTATTTTTTATGTGAAAGACTAAGATGGTGGAGACGAAGGACAAAGAAACTTGTGTTTATTTAAACCATCACTTTTTCACCATTTCGTACTAGATAATGGTTTATACTTCTCCTGAAATTTTATATGCTTATCCAACAATTCTTGCCAATGTCCACATGAAAGTAGACAACAGTATCCATTGCAGTCCGGATATGGATTTAATGCATAATCTGAATTTCATCTCTGTGTTTATTGTCTCCTAAGTACCCGTGGGTAGAAGGGACCTCTAGAGGATGATGGGAGGTTTGTTCTTCCCAACTGAAAGGTTTTCGGTGTTATTGAAAAATTCAATGTGTTTACCTTAGTATTTTCTGGATCACTATTATTATTTTATCTTTCTAATTCAGTAGTTGTCATTGAATTTTTTCCACTGAACTGTGGAAACAGGTGCAGCAAGTGGGGTCTTTTAGCCTTTACCTTCCTTTTGAGACATTTGGGAACCAGTCTCTGTCAAGGCTGGGTCTGCAGGAACACTTTGAATCTATAAGTACAGATTGTCTATACTGGGATTAGAGTGGAAGGAAGGCATTTGGAAGAGGGAACTTTGAAAATGGAATGAAGGAAATAATCAACAAAACAATTTAAAAAAATTTCTCAGAACTGAAGATTCTCTAATGAAAGGGCCTGTTGAGTGACTCCAGCACAACTTAAGAAAATAGAATCACAGCAGGGCCCATCTGTGAGAAATTCAAAATACTAGCTACAGAGAGAAGATATCAAAGCTTCCACAAATGTTCCCCACCCTTGTTAGTCTTCTGGTGTTTTATTTGCTATGCCCCTGGTTTTGTAATCTGTAGTTATAATCTAGGTCAGAGCTGATATTTAACCCCAGTTCCTAATAATTATATAATTAACGTGGGAGGTGAATGAAGCTTTATATTAGATTTTATCTGGCTGGGTGCGGTGGCTCACACCTGTAATCCTAGCACTTTGGGAGGCTGAGGCAGGCAGATCACCTGAGGTCAGCAGTTTGAGACCAGCCTGGCCAACATGGTGAAACCCCACTTCTACTAAAAATACAAAAAGTTAGGCAGGTGTAGTGGTGGATGTCTGTAATCCCAGCTACTCGGAGACTGAGGCAGGAGAATCGCTTGAACCTGGGAGGCAGAGATTGCCGTGAGCCGAGATCTCAGCCTGAGCAACAAGAGTAAAACTCCATCTCAAGAAAAAATAAATAAATAATGAATTAAAAATAAAAATATGTTAGATTTTTTGCAAGATTACTCCTACTTTCAAGAAGCAGATAAATAGAGCTTTATGATTTCTTTTCTCATTTGTAGTTATTAATAAAATTTGAAATTACCAATAATACGATTTTTCTAGGATGAAACCCAGACAAATTGTTTTCTCATTATTGCAGAGGAAAAAAGAGAAAACGTAAGGGTGGAGAAATAACGCTGTGAAACAGAAGCTGGAGTGAAGAACATTGGATAAAAGGATAAGGAAAAAGAAATATAATCTGTAAAACATTTCATTCCTTTGAAAATGGATCAATTCAGTTGTTTAGGGAATAGAAGTGCCATGATTATTTTCTTTACGAACCACTGGAATATTTCTCTTTAGCAAATGGCAATAAATCAAAAGATGTTGGGATGAGGCAAAAGCTACTTTTCCCAATCTTATTTGTGTCACTGTGATTCCTAGTCTGAACCCCGTGGTTCACTATAGGTGTTTAGACCACCCAGATCTTTGAAGCTTTAGCTGAAATTCAGCAATGAGTTTATAGGAAGGCATCACTACTGTGCTCTTACATGGCACCACACAGTGCTGTTTCTTAAACCAAAGACATGCTGTCATAATAAGTATATTGAAGACTGGTAAATCCCATTCGTGACAGATTTGTTAAAGTTAACTCTTCTTCAACTATGGAATACGTTAAAAACACCCAAAATTGTGACTTCGGTACATTGACCTAGTTTAAAGAAACTCAGTAAGATAAATTGGCATTGTGGCTTTTGGTAATAAAAGAGAAGTACTTGGGAAGCAAGTAAAATTGCATTCATCTTCAAAAAATGCACTAGAATAAGCTACCAAATTTTTTTTTTTTAATTATGTGATATGACAGTGAGGGAAGGAAACGAATCTTAATTATCCCCATAATTAATAACTTTTGGATTAATACCTCAGAAGGCAGTATAAATTGTGGAAAAAATAGATTCATTATAGTTTTAAAATATTTCTAGCTATTCTCACCATCCTACTGTTACCCTAAAGCTATTTTCTTTAAGATGTGTTTTGTAGAAAACATCAGAGTACATGTTTTATGATATGAATTTACTGTTGCCACCATATTGTCTATAGGAAACAGTTCTTAGCTTTCTTCATCTGCCTTGTGGAAAAAGGTGAGTAACTGCTGTTTCAAATTTTATTTATATTTTACAGAAATTGAGGACAAACAAGGAGTGAAACCAGCATTTGAAACTCTTAATTTCAATTGTTTCTTCTTTACCTTACAAGATATATATTTTTCTCTCTTTAGGGTATCTCTTGTCAGATTTAAGGCTTATTTAAAATGAAAAGAAAGCTGGAGCAATTTTCTTTATTCCATTTCAGTCTCCTAAGGCCTGTTTCCCCCTGGTGAGCTCATAGCAACAGGGGGGTTTAAGGGAATTCAGCTTTCTGCAAATTAATGTCTCACATCATGAAAATTCAGGACTTTTTTTTTTTTTTTTATCTTGAAAAGTAATACAGTGAGTGCGAGTATTATTTCTTGCCAGCGGGTGGAAGATGAATGATTTTGTCACAGTTTTACTGCTTGATGAGCAGTGTCCTGAGGGTCAGGCTTAAGTCTGTGTCACTATGCTGCTCATTACTCTTGAGCTAAATAAGGGCTGATTGGATCTAAATTGCCTAGCACATGGGCCACAGATGAGCTCAGTGAGCAGGGGATGACCTGCTATTCAGTCTGGGAGTAACCCCGGTGTGCAAATGCAGCATTAGAACACCGTGGGAGAATGAGAGGCTACCGGCTGCTGCCAGCAAAAGAAATCGAAATGTAAAAACTCTTTGATGCTGTGATGTTAGAATTTGAAATGTAGGAAGTGACAGGTTGATGGTACTTATCAGCTTTGGCTGGATTAGAGAACAGTGTCATCTTGCTTATATAATGACAGAAGAATGAAGTCAGCAGCTAACTACTGTGCAGAGCAGAGCCGCTGCTGTTGCTACAGCCAGTCGTTGCTGCCTCCTACTGGCAGTTTTCCTGGAAACTAGTAAAATATTATGAAGAAAAAAGCCTTCTTGTTGGTTTCAAGGAATCTTGAGCTCTTTAGTGGTGAAAAGCTGCTAGTGAAACAATGCAGACATATATATATATATATATTTAAAACATGATTAATTGTGAAAAAAACATCAGAAATTGGGTAATTGATTGTTCTAGAATTTTCTAGTGAACTAAGGGTTAATCCATTTATGAAGTGAAACTCCCAGGGCAAGAAACCTTGTACACCCTTCCTGGAAAAGTATTCTTTCAGGGGGCCTCAACTGGGTTGATCTCTTAATTATGTATTTTTTTCGTCATCAATAACAGGACTGTGCAAACAACTAATCTTTAAAATCCAGAAACCACAGTGTTAGCACAGTTTGAAAGGCAGCTGATAAAAATACAAAGTAAAAAATGCCCCTGATTATGTGGCTTATGCTGCATAAATCTCTCTTTTCAGGAGGAAGTGGGATGGAAGAAAAATGTTTCTCCTATAAGTCAAATGATTTGAAAAAAGAAACAAAAAAAAGTAAAGTCCTATGATGTAAGATCTCTTTGTTTCATTTTACTCCTACAGTTGTAATTTTTTAAGAAATCAATATTAGGCTGCTTTTGTATATGTTTCTGGTGTTAAACTTAGAAAATGTAGATGGATTTTTAAAAAGTTATTTAATTCACCATGCTGAGCGAACTACTATTGGTATTTTGTTATATTCTACACTTTTCTATTCATATACTTTTTGAAAACTAAAAATAGGATTAAATGCTGTTTACTGGGCTGCCTTTTTCACTTACTATATCAACAACTTTCCATATTGATAACATCTACATTATTACTAGTGTTCATTGTATAGATATACCGTAATATTCCATGGTGTGGGTTAACCATTTCTTATTTGTGAAAATTTTGCTATTTTGAGTTTTTCACCATTAGATACAAGGCTGTGGGGAATGTGCTCCTGTGTATCTTGGCAGGGTTCTTGGGTATTGTACAAATTGTGTGCTGCATAACCTCAAGGGTACCATTCACAACATTGTAAATGAGGCTTTGATCTTGATTATGTGTAGATTATGTGTATTTTTTTAATGATTTGATTTAAAAAATAGAACCTTAGATGTAATTCTTAAAAATGAATGGGAGCCATGGCATATGTTCAAGATTTACACACACGCCAACATACACAATTACATATATCCAACGGATACAAATTTTTAACTAGTAAAAAACCTTAGACTAGAAAAAAGTTTTAAATTTTTTCCTGATTTTTAGAACAAAGCTATAGTTCTGTAGGTTGGAAGAATAGAGATAGGAGGCTTCTAGAGCCTGTGATGAAATGATAGGTAAAAGGATTAATAAATTAACTTTTATTTTCCAGAATTAGTATTTTTTTCCTATGCTTGTTAGTATAGGTACCCCACTATTTCTCTAAGCCTTTTTTTCTTACTATTAATATCAAATATCAAATAACATTTTCAATATAATTTCTGAAGCAGTTGAAGTCTCTAGAGAGTTTTTAATGCCTCCTTTACATTTTTATATTATCAAATTTATGTATCGTGCAAAGAATGTAAATAATGCAGAATTATATATAGTAGAAGATGAAACTCATTCGTTTCCTAAACCCTGCCCTTCATCCACAAAGGAGCCACTATGAACATTTTGGAGAATATTCTTCCCAGCTGCTATTGCTTCTCTTTTTATCTACACTGTCTCCTTTACCACCTCTTTTATTTTGAAGGTTGGGGGGACAAAAGTGGGATTATACTATGGAAATTTCTACAACCTCTTTTTTTTTTTTTTTTTGAGATGGAGTTTTGCTCTTGTTGCCCAGGCCAGAGTACAATGGCACGATCTCAGCTCACCACAACCTCCACCTCCTGGGTTCAAGTGATTCTCCTGCCTCAGCCTCCCGAGTAGCTGAGACCACAGGCATGTGCCACCACACCTGACTAATTTTGTATTTTTAGTAGAGATGGAATTTCTCCTTGTTGGTCAGGCTGGTCTTGAACTCCCGACCTCAGGTGATCTGCCCACCCTGGCCTCCCAAAGTGCTGGGATTACAGACATGAGCCACCACGCCTGGCTACAACCTCATTTTCTTCACAGAAAAAAATATCAAAGACATGTTACTCTGTCTACAGATGTGCGTGCACACACACACACACACACACAATATGCGCATGCATTGTTTAAGGCTGTGTAATATCTCAAACTTCATGTATATAAATCAAAAGTCATTTAACCCAGTAAATGTTTAGGAACTGTACATAATTTTTAATTGGCTTGGCTCTTGTTTCCAAGATCCTAGCTGCTTAAAAATTTGATTTGCTTAGCTTATCTAACTGGGATATTCACTGTAGTCCAATTTTGTGGGTCATTAATATATCCAGTGTCAAAACCATTTGGGCAAATTTTCACTTCAGAGTGAAATTCATATGTGTGAATTGTACATGGAATAGTCTTTTGCTTATAATAAAAAAATTACTATATTTTTCAAAATGTTACGAATGTGAATTTGAATCCTGATTCTGCTCTTTCAGTGCAGTCTTCAACAAGTCTTGTCACTTCTTTGAACCTCAATGTTTCTAACCTGTGAAATGTGTGTAGTAATACATATTGAAGAGCTGATTTGGAAAATAAAAAAGATAGTATATGTCATGTCTAACAGAGTACCTATTGGTGATTGCTTTTGTAATCATTACTGTGTGTTGGTTTCAGAGAAGTAAAGTGAGAGAATGTATATTAGACAGAGTTTTCCATTCTAAATTAAGATTTTTTAGGGCTCCATTCTGAATCAGTACAATGGTAGCTATTCCATGAAAAGAATACTATTTATGCTTTAAGTAGATACATAAATTACTTTCTTGGTCACATCTCTGTCCCCTTTTATTTTTCTTCTGTCTTTGGAGAAAATTCTGCTGTATTAATTTTGTGCTTATGCATGAAACAGAAATGTCTATATTTTCCAGCCAGTACACTTATTGAGTGCCCATCAAGTACCTGCCATGACAGACTTTGTACTGGTATTGGAGAAAGTAGAGATGCGTAAAATCAGAATGCTGCTCTCAAGTGCCCCACAGTGTAGTGAGATAGACATATAAACAAATAAATGAAATACACTGTGATGGATAGAATAATAGACAGATGTTGAAGAGACTCTTCTTAAAACTTCCATGTCACTTACAGAATTTTCTGAGATTGCCCTACATAAAATAAAACGTGATTATGTGGCAGTAAGTCAGCTACACTATGTTATATAGATGATAGGTGGCAAATATTAGAAGGGAGGAATTATAAGTCTTTAGAAGTTTGTGTTTATTTAGATAGCAGTTCAAAAAGTTTTTAAAGTTTTTTCTGACATCTTTCACATATTCCATTAATAATAAAAATATTTAACTTTGCTACTTGTACACACATTTAAGGTCTTTAGGGAATTGTTGTTATAGCACTGTGTTACTGATACACTTTGCCACATTTCTTTCTTCTGACATCTACTTCTATTCCCATTCTCTGACACCTAATGTTCCTTTTCCCCTGACTTTTGTTATATTCTGCAAATTCTTGCTCTTTTGAGGACAGCACACTTTGATATTTTAATGTGAAAAAAATAGATTCTAAAACCAATATAGTATTGCTTTGTGCATTTTAAAAGTTTATGTACATGCTAACGTAACACGGATGCTACGTAGAGCTGTGCAGCTTCCTTTTTTTAATGCATTATACTTTTGAGATAGACTATTAGAAGATGAAGATGTTTACATTAGGGAAATGAAAGATTAAGTCAAGAAGAAGAAATCTTTTGATATGTTTGCTTTGAAAAGCCTATAAAACAGAATGTGGATTGTTCTGATACCCTCTTATTAAGGAATCTGTTTTTTCTTTTAATATTTATTTGCCACAAAATTGTATTAAGTACATCAGTCTTATATACATTAAGTATGTTGCAAATATATTGGCCCAACTTGAAATTTGCCTTTTATGTATTTTTTTGGATGTGTAAAAATTTTAAGGGATTTTTATATATAAATGTCATAATCTTAAAAAATTATGTACACATACACAAAAGTAAACAGTTAACAGTTTTTTAATTGTGGTTTCCTAAGAGGAATTCCAATGTAATTCAGCAAATGTTTTTTGAATACTTCTGTGTCCCAGAACTGTGCTTGTAAGTATGCTTGTGTACATGAAAATGTTGCTGCGCATGAAAATGTTCCTGCGCTTATAGAGCTTATCGTATAGTAGAAAGCATTTATACTATTATGCCATTTAATGCCGCCAACTTTTTATGTCTCCATTGTCATTCTTTTTTAAATTCTGAAATGGTTGGACCATTAATGTAATACAAAATATGGAATCTCTTACGTTCTGCAGACTACTCATGGAAGATGGTAAGTGGCCTCTGGAATATAAGAAATTACATATATTAGGTTGAATTAATGGTCCAGCTATTTCAGAATTATATTACAGTAGAAGTTTTGTGAGAAAAGGTAACCAAAATACCCCTTATTTCCCAGAAGGCAAGTGTATTTTGCCTCATTTAGAGATCCAACACAGTTCAGTCTTTCCATGATTTCTATATGGACTAATACAACAGAGTTCAATCTTTGCATGATTTCTATATAGACTAATACAGCCATGTCTTGGCCTTTGGTATGCTTTTCTGAATTTGTCATTTAGAATGTACTAGTGGGCACCAGGAACTTGAATAACTTAAATATATGAACTTGTTTACATGTTGGACAGATGTGTTTATTCTCATTGGAATAATAATTGTGGGGGAAGGAGTCAGATTAAATTTCATATACATAAATGAATCCTTTCTCTTACTGTTTTTTATAGCATTTATTTTGGAAACCCTGAAGTTAGAGAATCCTTTATTCACCCAGTTGTTTGTCTTAGTTCTTTTATTTATGTTTAATACAAAGATTCAAAGTGAGGGGGCTAGGTTAAAATTGATACCTGGTTATGTTCACTTATTATCTTGCATATTAAGCACTTTTTTTTTTTTTTTTTTTGAGGCGGAGTCTGGCTCTGTCGCCCGGACTGGAGTGCAGTGGCCAGATCTCAGCTCACTGCAAGCTCCGCCTCCCGGGTTTACGCCATTCTCCTGCCTCAGCCTCCCGAGTAGCTGGGACTACAGGCGCCCGCCACCTCGCCCGGCTAGTTTTTGTATTTTTAGTAGAGACGGGGTTTCACCGTGTTAGCCAGGATGGTCTCGATCTCCTGACCTCGTGATCCGCCCGTCTCGGCCTCCCAAAGTGCTGGGATTACAGGCTTGAGCCACCGCGCCCGGCCAGCACTTTTTATATCTCCTTGGTTTTTCATTAATACAGTATTTACATTTATTTTAGGAGCAAGAACCACTGGTTTAGGGATATATAAGATGTTTAGGAAGAAACAAATTAGGGTTGGATGTGAAGTGATGGAAAGACCTTTTTGTACCTAATTCAGCTCTAACTCTGTGGGACCTCAGGCAGGTCCCCATATTTTATTTCTTTCATCTGAAGGATAAAGGATTGGATTAGATTACTTTAGTGTTTCTAATTATATCAATTATATATTGAATATTTTAACATTTTTAAGCAAATTTGCTTTTCTCTTTAAAGTTGGTATAGGAAATGGAAATGTGATTTACACTGCCAGCATGATTAAATTAAATTTTACTAAATTACCATTATTTAGTTTTCTGCTTATATAAGGCTGTGTTTCCTCATTTTATGTAGCATGCATAAAATAAAATTCCAAAAAAAAAAAAATGACATAGGAAAGACTTTTCTTAAGCATCAATTTATAGTGCCACAAATATTATCAAATATTTTACTTTGGCTGATAGTGATTTTTAGTTATGTATTAGTTAAATAATTTAGTCAAAAATACTGAAATAGCTGTGTTATTCAAGAAATCTTTTTCGATAGAGACATAATAACTATGTCATAGTTCATTACTAAACAGCATATTTGCTTAGGGCCTTTTGTATGTCAGAGACCTTAAGCAGTTCAAGTTCTCATTTTCTTTTGCTTTTTGGGGAGAGATTTGAAGAGAAAATTACAAATAAATTGGTTGTAATTGTAGATAGCTTGAGGTCAGTGAAGGTAGAAGAGTACCCAGGCAAGTATTTTTTGGGTGCGTTGTATGGACTTACTCTTTTACTGGTACTAGATAGGATATGAGAAAAGCACAAGATATTCTCTAGTTGGAGTACATGATAGCACACAGAATATTAAAAAGTATTAATGGCATGCTGTAGTAATTCAGTAATGCTTACTGAGTGCTATTAGGGCAAAATGCTTTTTGGTTTGTGTGCAATAAGGATTAGATTCTGTTCTTGTGGAAATTATTTTTTAGTAAATAATACATGTATATAACCAGTGTAGTGTAAAGTGAAAATTAATGAATAATGAACACTTGAAGATATTTGGGGGATTCATCAGAAGGAGTAAGAAGAAAAAGGGTGGAAAGAAAGAATTAGGAAAGATATTTTGAAATAGATGGCATTTGAACTGGGTATTGAAGAAGTAGGATTTATACCTGTGATAAGGAAGGAGGAGGGATAGGGAGAGCCTCTTGAAAGAGGTTGGATATGAGTGCAATTACCTAAGTTGTTGAAGAAGAGTAGTGAGAAAAAAATGCTAAAACAGGAGAGTGACTTAAGAACTGGAAGTTGGGACAGGTGAAATGTTTTTTAGGTAGCAATATAAACTAATCTGATGGATACAGAGGATACATGCGCCAGTAGAAAGTTATACCAGATTATGAAGGACTTTGAAGTTAGGGCCAGAGTATAGACCTGGGTGAGGAGGAAAGCAAGAACTATAGGTTTTAAGTAGAGGGATGTGATGAGAGCAGTTCTTTATACCCTCCATATGCTGTTCTCTACCCCTGACTCAAAAGTTCCTTGAGAGAAAGACCTTACCTGTTTCTTTTCCCTTAATCCCTCTGTTTGAAATACTCTTTGATTTCTTTCCTGCCTGAAAGGTTTGTTTCCTTTCGGATGTAAGTAAAATACACAGTTTACCCTGTTAAGTGGTTCCAGGTTCCCCAGGAAGGCAAGTGTTGTCCTTGTTTTCCCTGTTCATGTTTGTATCACTGAGAGCATTTACCACTTGAAATATCTCCTTCACTAGACTGGTACTTATTGAGGGCCGGGAATTTGTCTTATTCATAATTATAACTTCAGCACTTAGGTATCCAGCTAAAAATGCATGATGTGTCTGTTGAATGATGATTATGTAGATGATTCTGGCAGTAATATGCCCAATGAATTGAAAGAGAACTTTAAGCAAGGAAACTAGGTAGGAAATCATTGTGGTAATAAAGGCTAATAATACAAAAATGCCAAAGTAATTTTTAAAAATACGTAAAGGTAGGAGAGTACATTAGTTTTGAAGTCATGACTGGGACTGAGTGATAAAGGGAATAAAGGAAAGGAATGATCTGATGACTCAGGTTGGTCCTGTATGTAGTCAGGCAATAATATTTAACCAGCATTTTCAGCAATTAGGAAATTTTAGGAATTGTGACTTAGACAGACCTAATAGCTTCTTATACTTAAATACATCTTTTACTTATGTTTAACTACTGATAAAATGTTTCGCTGTTCCTGTGGTCTAAGATTTCTCTCATTGGTGCTCTTGATCTCATCACCCTAGGGATATCAAAACACTTTAATATCATCTCATTCTTTCTTCAGTTTCAGCCATACAAATGCAGAGGTTGGAAATTTCCAAGGACTTCCATATGCTTGCATAGTTCATATGTAATGTTAAGAGATTTTGGAGGGTATAGTCCAAATATGAGGCATACCTCTTAATTGTACTCCTTCAGCAAGTTGACTGTGTATCTACTGTCTCTTCAGTACGAGAAGGTCCTATTTTTTATGAACAGGGTTAATTAAGCCTTAGTGCAGTGCTTAGTACACAGAGATCTGACTTAGAATCTTCCTGTGACTGGAAGACTGATATGACCACAGTATTTCCCCTGACCAAAGAGAGAGGAGAGCCTCAAGTGAGCCCTTGCTTTACAGCTTCTGAGAGTTCCATTTGAAATTTGAAAGGCCATCTGGCCTTTAACAGATGGTTACATTTATGTGATAATTTTTTTAAAAGCAAATAGTTGTAATGAAATTATGTTTTTAGGCCAGAAATGTATCTTAATTCCTATGATTTATATGTTTTGTATATTTAAGTGTAACATACAGCATTAGGCAAGAGACTTCTGTTTCCTATTTCATATACAAACACGATTGACCAGAGGAGCACTTGATTCCTTCAATTATTGCCCTCTGAATTCAGGAGTGATATGGAGCAAACTAATCAGAAGCAAACTTGATAGAATCATTTGCTCTGCTATAATTTACTTACAACTCTGGAAAACTCAATTATGGAAAAGTGAGTGGAACATTAAAATCTTTTTGAAAAAGAGTTTACCACAAAGTTTTATTACCTGTATATTAAAAATAGAGAATTCTCACAAACATTTTAGTTTTTTGACTGTAGCTTAAAGTTCTGAGGTTTCACTACGTTAAAAAGTGTTATAATTTTGAAGATGTTATGTGATTAATTTGGTCTTTACTTGTCTTTAACTTAGCGTTAGGTTATATTTTGTTTCAGTTAACGATGGGAAAGAAAGAGCTCCAAGGGAGCGTTAACATAATTTAAAACTTTTAAATTGCCACTATATTAAATCGTTAAGCACAGTAATTTTAGATAACTGTTATTCTACCTAAAATCTAAACATTGGACAGTACTAAGCTTTATGCCACCTTTGTACTGAGTAAATTTGATATGGTCCTTATGATGGACGTTTAGTATCTCTTTTAGCCATATTTAGATCGTATTGAAAATTTGTATTCTGCTTTTCTTTTACCCCTTTCAAAAAACATCCAAATGTTTCATTTTCTTTTAAGGCGAATCAGAAATGAGACACTTAGAGACTTTCTTTTTAACAAAAAGAAAAGTCTCTCCCCACTTCTCTAAGTATACCTTTGATAGGTATATTGTTTGACTGTCAGGACAGGAATTATGATAGATACAAACACCATTGAATTTCTTTGTTTTCTGTAGGATAAGAATATATGAACATAAAACAGAATTTTGTTTTCTTATATCGTTCATTGTAAAAAACGTGTTAATTTAGTGCTTATATTGAAGTTTTTTAATTTAATGTGAGACATGTTTTCCTTTAATTTTACTGAAGGTATAGTGTGTGTGTACATGCGGGGTTCAGGAGAAATCAGTTTTGAATACTCTCCAGCAACCTTTTTTTTTCCTTGTTAAATATGTGCTATAAATTGTGCTTCTCAAAAGAGGTAGGAAGGAATGTGGAAAAGGAAAGTAGAGAAATTAAAAATCATTTCAATAAAATGCTTTAATTTATGCCTCTGCAGTTAAGCAGTGCTCCTGGTTAACAGAAATACCCTTCAGCTACACAGGATTTTGGAGGGTTGGAGGGCACTCATTTGCACATAAATAGCCATTAACTGATAAATTCCCAGAGGTCTCCTGTTGCATGTTAGTGGTTCTGACCTACTTAGCTAGCTTAAATTTGTTTTACAGAATTATTATAATTCTATCCTTGGTACTTAAACTTTGTGATTAATGCATACCTCACAATACAATTAAAGTATAATTACACAGTTTTGCAGTTTCCTATTGTGGGGTTATTATTACAAAGATCTGGATTTTGCAAATAGAAGAGTTAAGGTTTCCATATTTATCACTTTTGCTGTTATTAGGTGATTATGTTAAATGGGACCCTTTTATGTCTGAAGAAGCGATTGGAGGGAAGGTGAATCATTATTATAATGTAGCATTTGTTAGCTTGCAAATGATTGGGTCAACTAGTGTGTGGTCATTTTTATATGCTGTCTGCATTGACATGTCACAGGCATTCTTCCTTAAAACTGTTCTGTGCTTTTCATTGTTGCTTTTTCAAGTGTTTCTGAATTATAGTAGAATCTTCACACCATTTTCTAAGAAAAGCAGTGTTGGGATAAATGTTAGGAAACAGTAGAGAGACTCAGCGGGACTCAGGAGATCTAAATTCTGATGCTGACACTTGCTGCTTAGTTATGCAGAACAATTCATGTTCCTGAAAGTTTGTCATGTCATCTGAAAAATGAGTAGTTTAGACTAGAAAGGATTGGCATACTAAGGCACTGTTGGTCAAATCTTGTCCATAGCCCATTATTGTATAGCTGTATATACAATATATGTTTTACATTTTTAAAGAATTGTAAAACAACAGGAAGAATATGTGAGCCAGACATTGCATCTGTAGACCCAGCAACTTAGTCTGGGCAACATAGCGAGACTTAAATGCTTAACCCTGTTTCTTTTTATTTTTTTTATTTTTTATTATACTTTAAGTTCTAGGGTACATGTGCATAGTGTGCAGGTTTGTTACATACATATACTTGTGCCATGTTGGTGTGCTGCACCCATCAACTCGTCAGCACCCATCAATTCATCATTTATATCAGGTATAACTCCCCAATGCAATCCCTCCCCCCTCCCCATGATAGGCCCCAGTGTGTGATGTTCCCCTTCGCGAGTCCAAGTGATCTCATTGTTTAGTTCCCACCTATGAGTGAGAACATGCGGTGTTTGGTTTTCTCTTCTTGTGATAGTTTGCTAAGAATGATGGTTTCCAGCTGCATCCATGTCCCTACAAAGGACGCAAACTCATCCTTTTTTATGGCTGCATAGTATTCCATGGTGTATATGTGCCACATTTTCTTAATCCAGTCTGTCACTGATGGACATTTGGGTTGATTCCAAGTCTTTGCTATTGTGAATAGTGCCGCAATAAACATATGTGTGCATGTGTCTTTGTAGTAGAATAATTTATAATCCTTTGGGTATATAGCCAGTAGTGGGATGGCTGGGTCATATGGTACATCTAGATCTAGATCCCTGAGGAATCGCCATACAGTTTTCCATAATGGTTGAACTAGTTTACAATCCCACCAACAGTGTAAAAGTGTTTGTATTTCTCCACATCCTCTCCAGCACCTGTTGTTTCCTGACTTTACAGCCATCTGATCTTTGACAAACCTGAGAGAAACAAGAAATGGGGAAAGGATTCCCTATTTAATAAATGGTGCTGGGAAAATTGGCTAGCCATAAGTAGAAAGCTGAAACTGGATCCTTTCCTTACTCCTTATACGAAGATTAATTCAAAATGGATTAGAGACTTAAATGTTAGACCTAATACCATAAGAACCCTAGAAGAAAATCTAGGTAGTACCATTCAGGACATAGGCATGGGCAAGGACTTCATGTCTAAAACACCAAAAGCAATGGCAGCAAAAGCCAAAATTGACAAATGGGATATGATTAAATTAAAGAGCTTCTGCACAGCAAAAGAAACTACCATCAGAGTGAACAGGCAACCTACAGAATGGGAGAAAATTTTTGCAATCTACTCGTCTGACAAAGGGCTAATATCCAGAATCTACAAAGAACTCAAACAAATTTACAAGAAAAAAACAAACAACCTCATCAAAAAGTGGGCAAAGGATATGAACAGACATTTCTCAAAAGAAGACATTCATGCAGCCAACAGACACATGAAAAAATGCTCAGCATCACTCGCCATCAGAGAAATGCAAATCAAAACCACAATGAGATACCATCTCACACCAGTTAGAATGACCATCATTAACCCTGTTTCTTAAAAAAACAATATGTGGCCGACCGTGTTGGCTCACGCCTGTAATCCCAGCACTTTGGGAGGCCGAGACAGGCAGATCATGAGGTCAGGAGAGCAAGACCATCCTGGCTAACATGGTGAAAACCCATCTACTGAAAGCACAAAAAATTAGCCAGGCATGGTGGTGTGCACCTGTAGTCCCAGCTACTTAGGAGGCTGAGGCAGGAGAACAGTGTGAACCTGGGAGGTGGAAGTTGCAGTGAGCTGAGACCGCGCCACTGCACTCCAGCCAGGGCAACAGAGCAAGACTCCATCTCAAAAAACAAAAAAAAAAGTGACACTGTATGTGGCCCTCAAAGCAGAAATATTAAAAAAGAAAAAAATTGCCAGCTCTCTGGCTAGATATTCTCTAAGGCTCCTCTCAATTGACATTTAGTATTCAATTATAATTATAGTTTTTTTGTTGTTGTTGTTTGTTTTTTGGGTTTTTTTTGGACACTGAGTCTCACTTCATAACCTAGGCTGGAGTGCAATGGCATGATCAAGGCTCACTGCAGCCTAAACCTCCCTGGCTCAAGTGGTCCTTTCACTTCAGGCTCCTGAGTAGCTGGGACTACAGGTGCACACCACCATGCCCACCCCCATCCCCCACCTAATTTTTTGTAGAGGTAGGGTCTCACTTATTGCCCAGGCTAGTCTCAAACTCCTGGGCTCAAGTGATCCTCCTGCCTTGACCTCCCAAAGTGTTGGGATTACAAGCATGAGCAACTCTGCCTGGCCCTAGTTGATTCTTTTAAAATGCAAATGTTTTATAGCTCTGTGCATTTGTTTTGGATTTCATTTCTTTTACGTTCACTATTTAGAGTGATCTGTGATGTGATGCCTAATACCTGCCTCTTCAGTGTCCATTATATATCCAGTTAATATTATCTTAACCATGGGGATGGTAACTGTTTTCTGAAGATTCATAACTTGAAATTTAGATTTCTACTGAAAGTAGTTCCCAGTAACATTAGATACTGAGATGTCAGTTCTATTGAAGGGGAGGCACAGGGATGAAATGCTTGGCTGACTTTGAAACACTTAACACTGTCAGTTTGGAACACTTTGAAAATTTTGTTCTGTTTTATAAAAAAATACAAATACATGCCAAATAATATTCTTTAGTAAACTACAGAAACCTTTTCTATAAATTTTTTCAGAGCGTCAGTTAATCTATGCTGCTGTGTTATGGTAGGGTTTGGCATTCCTCACTGTGTCATTGAACATGGAAAGTATGGGCCACTGTTAAAGTTTGGCTGCCTTTAAGTGGTAGTTAGCTACTACCACTGGAGAAATTTAGCATCATATATTGTTTTCTTGTTAATCTGCATTAAACATAATGAGCTAAATAGTTTTAAACTACTTTTATTCAATATTGTGGGGGGAAATTTAGGCCCTTCCAGAAAAAAGAGATAGTCGGAAATATCAGCTGCTTTGTAAAGTTGGCATCCAATTATCATATTTTTCCAAAGAAAAAATGGTTACCCTGTAATAATCAGTCTAATGAATTCAGGAATTCATTGATTGTCCCAGCTCTGGGTAGATTAGGTAGAGACTTGCTTCAAGGAGTGGAATTTATGAAATGTTTGCTGCATCCAGCAAGCAGAGCTGCTATAATACAGCTGCCTCCTCAGTGGTTTGCTTTGATCCTGTGGAATGAAAGGACAGGAGGATCAGCTCAGGTCTAAATGAGATTACAGCTGGTTCTGCAGCTTATCTGGTCTATTGCCAACTAGTGTGGCTTTGCACTTCCTAAGGGGTTTACAACAGAAACTGTTTATTGAGTATCATCGGTTTACTCAACACAAGCAGACTAATCCTTGCCAGCCTCAGCATGTTGTAGAATTGTGCAGGAGCCAAACCAAAAGCTGGTGTAGCCAGACCCTCTAGAGCCCTTTGTCTTGCTCTATATTGATTTTTACCTGAGTTAAAGGCAGTAAAATAAATAAATAAATAAAATAACCAGTCCTGTTGTGAGCAAAAGGTTAATCTTACCTAAAATCTTACAAAAAGCATCTGTTAACCCTAGAAGGGGCAACCTCTTTTTTTTGCCTTGTTAGTCAAGTGGGATTTTCTAGTTTCGAATTTTGAAGAACAAGATAAGAAAAACAGCTTAAAAGATCTTGCTAGGCATTCCAAGTTAAATGCTTAAGTCTCTTCTAGTAGTGCAATAACAAAAAGCTTTGTATATGGAATATGGGTGATGTGTTTCTAAGTAGTAAGTTTATGTTTTATATCTTTTTTGTACAAAGCAATTTTTTTTTGATGTGGCAAACAAAATGCATAAAAACAAGGCTGGAAACCTTAAGGAAAAGAACTCAACTGCCAACATTAATGACCAGCAGTCATCTTATCTGATGATCCCTTGATTAGTAGTATAGTTCTTTAATGAATAAAGGTTGGTGATTAAGGGTATTATAAAGGTACACCTCTTATAAATAATGTATGTGTGCTTTAGTCTTATTTTACTATTTTACTAGGTACTCTTTTAAACCTTTAAGTGTAAGATTTTAATTGTTACGGTTAAATCTTGAACAAAGATGGTTTATAGTGAAAAATGCTTTGGAGTCAGATACACCTGGGTTATAATTCCATTTCTGTTACTTAGTGGTCAAATTATTTAACCTCTGAGTCCATTTTTACATCACCAAACTGATAATATTATTTACTTTACAGTATGTAATAAAACCAAATTAGAAAATAGTAGAAAGTAGTACTGAGTTAATCAGATTAGTCAACGCTAAGGTAGTAGCTCAGGAGCCCAAAGGCATTGAAGGTTATATGCATAGGATCCCTCCCATAATGCTAGAAAGGATATTTAAAAGTTGTGTTGCAGCAATCTTGGCAACTTTGCTCTCTATATATATAGATCTGAAACATCCATTGCCATATTTAAAGGTATATGATCTCAGGCAAGTGGATAGAGAGGTTGCCAGGTAAACACCCTTCTGTTAATGCACAGAAGTAGCTACTGGAAAAGCCATCTGTATGAAATCTATGCTAGTTTAAAATTCCTAGGAAGGCCTGAATAGTAAACTCTTTTTAGGATAGGTGGGTGAGCTCTATTTATATCATTTCCAGCTTGAGTGATTACTCAGTTGTTTAGTACACAGCACAATATGCGTAAATATTGTCATCTGTGTTACGTGCTAAGTAAAAGACAAAGGTATATTGTTATGAGAAGAATACAGTGGTCTCTTGGTTTACTTTCTCCTAATTGGCAGTGAACATGTGTCCTCAGCTATATGTAAGCACAAAAATGTTACTATGGAAACATTTATAGGCTTTCTAAAAGTATTGTGTGAGGGAATCAGCTAAGACTGATGTTTATCTTAAACACATAGCTTGTCCAATATTTAAACCTAATGGACAAGATGTGTACCAGTTGAAAATGTAATATTTATCCAATCATTTCTATTCTATCAATCTAGGTTCTAAAGCAATAGATTGCACTCATAGAGTAATAAATTTTTAGTGCATTTGGAGATAAAGGCTATCGGTGGTGATTGCTTAAACTCTTTTTGCTCAATCATCTGAATGGTGCAAATCAAAGCATTTTGTCAGACTGTGAGAAGTTTCACCTAGATATTGCTTCCCGCACACATGGGTCACCATATAAATTACATTCACGGTTTTACAGCATAGCTGGTGCTGAAAGTTAAATTGATGCCCAGTGGTGGAACTCGTAAAACATTTTCCTGTTAACACGACCAGGCAGAGTTGACATTGTTGATGGTGGGTTCAATCTAATAAACTGTTGGTTCTAACAGTGATTTTTACTGTGTTTCAGAGGTGATGATGATACAAGTTTAGTGATCCAGCAGTTCTTCCTGAATGACAGAAAATTAGCTCCACTGTCTATATTACCAAATGCTGGGAAGAGTAAGAGTAAGAGGCGATTGAAGCCTAATGTAACCACATGTTCTGAAAGATCATAAATTATAGGAACAAGCTCTTTAACTCAGTGTATACCTTCTTCATAAAGAAAAACACTGACTTTTCTCAAAAGAATGTATTATATATTATCTGTTGGAAATGCTTTATTATTATTATTCAAATATGTAGGCTGCGTCCACCTTTCACAATCTTTTACACAGATGTTTTAAGCTGATTATTGTTTCTGAAAGGAAAGCAGGTTTACATTTTTGTTATCTTTTTTTCTCTGTGTTTTCTAAAGTTACTTTCTTATAATGACTTTAAGCTTTGTCAAAGATTTTTAAATATGAACTACAGCAGCAGTCAATCTAAACATTTTATTCCCATAAGAGTAACTTTCAGGGGTTAATTTCTACTTGCAGTTACAAACAGTGGGTACTGTTTTAAGATTTATTTTGAACTACTTTTGCTTTGTTCATAAAGCTTTATGAAACTTTGTCTTACTTGAAAGTAAATTATTTTTTCCAATTTCTAGTTAAAATTCACAGGATGGTAACAAAGCCCTACTCTTTTATCAGTGTAAGTAGGTATCTTTCCAGTTCTTCCTTTTTTGACATTTTATCTGCTCCTGTAGCACTGTTGCACATTCATACTGAATTGGTGATCTTTTTGTAGTTTTGTTCCATTTTATGAGATATTACAGATCTTTTACTCACCACTTTAACATTTCTTATCCCAGCATATTCATGGATTTTTTTTTCATCAGGAGATGAGCTTTTTTGATGTGCAGATAAATGTTATCAGTGGTGCTACGCAGATGAAACCTGTCATGTACAAATAGCATGTATCAAGCCCTAAGCATGCAGAACCAGATACATCGGTTCATTTGCTGAAGCCTTGCAAAAAGAAATTAGTGCTGTAATAAAAGCCTTTGAGGCTCTCAGCCCTAATAATGGAGCTTTATAATAAACCCCCACAGATCATTGACTCAGTGGATAATCTTTTAGGAAAACTTTTCCCCTCCTCTCTCTTTTCCTCCCTTTTAAAGAACTGCAGTAAAAGTGGTAAGTAACATCTCTATAGGGAATGTATGTGGTATGAAACTACGTACCTGGGAAACCATAATTTAAAATTAAGAAATTTATTTACTGCTAAATATGAGATTACTCAAACAAGCTTATACTTTTTGATAATTTTCATAATTGATCTTAAACATGTACTAGTCACTGCTTTTTCTACATAGAATTCATATTAAGCATTCCTCCTAACTTAGTGCATTTTGTACATGAGGTTACAATTGGATTGTTGTGTACAACAGAGGCACAGAGTGAGGAGATCAAAATAAGGCAGAAGAGGAGTCAGGGAGAGAAATTGAGAGGAGGCATTCGGCTTGTCCTTAGACGTATTTATAAAGTGGTAGAAAGTAGGAGAAACGGAATGGGGCTATACACATTTATGTATACACAAAACTTTACACATAATTTCAAGGAGTTTGCAGATTTCTAAAGATTATATATGTACTACAGGTTTAGCACTATATTACAATGGTGACCAGACTGTTATTTCCATTAGAGTTTTGTTATACTTTTGGTGAAGAAACATTTTTTAAAATATCCCTAGTTACTTTTTGACTTTTACTTGACTGAGTTTTGGGAAAAAAAAAAAAAAAAGTCACTACTGGAGCTGATGATGAGGTTTGTAGATCCATTAACACAATTGGCAATGGTCACTAGTTTCTGGTTGTATAATTTACTGCATTTTTTGAGTGTGAGAGAAATATTGAAGATGCAGAATGCTTAAGAGGTTTTAGAAAAATTATTTATGAAAGTGCACTACTTTTTCCAGTGCATTAACTATTGTGATTATACATTGGTACAATATGTTCACATAGAATTTGATTTGATTTAAATGGGGGTGGGGGGAAGAGACTGAACATTTTCAATATTTATTGAAACACATAGTCCATTAAAGTAAATTATAGGGCAAATTTCACTGTGACAAGAACATTTGGGTTGATGTACTTAATAATCAGTCAACATTACCATTAGACCCTTTATTTATAAAAATTTATTATCACCAATTAGGAAAAATGCTCGCAAATGGAATTCAGCCCTAGCTTACTTACTGTGGAATAGTTGACCTCAAAAATCTTTGGCTCTTTACTTTTAATAAAATGATTCCAAATTTCTTTTTTGAAGCAACACACACTCCCCCACATAGCATATAGCAACTAACCACATGTAAAATGTGGTAGAATGACTGCAGTTGTCATTAGAGGGTAGCAGTAACTGTGTACTACTGTTTTCAAAAAGACTGCTGGGATAGTGAGAGCTAAGCTAGTTTTTAGAGGATAGTTTTATTAATTAGCTTTAAAAGGTGGTCTCCACAGGTTCATAAACATAATACTGTACATCTAGGGAAATCTAAAATGAAACTTTTGAAAGCAAGAACTGAATAAAGTTTGAGAGTAAATATGATAATATACATAAAATGTCTCAGCATATGTTTGATATAGGTGTTCTGTGCTGGATAAGTAGAAAAATAAAGTAATTTTTCTTAAAATTACCCTTATCTCTGAAATTCATTTGTCCTAAAACCAGTCCAGAATTTCTTAGATTGTTGGGAATGGCTTCTAGGAGACTTAAAACAGCTATTTTGTCTTAGTCTGCCTTTGTACTGTTGTAGATACTACCCTTTGGTTATATTTCTAATAAAATTCTTCGTTCCTCCCACCTCCCACCACAGCCTTCCCAAGTGTGAATTCCTTTAGGTCAGGTCTGCATCTTTTTCATCTTTGAATCTCTAATTCCTACATAGTGCTTCTTACATGCCCTTGAGAGCATAATAAACTATGTAATAACATAGTGGGTAAAACACCACAACTGCAACCCTTTTATTATGCTTACAGATTCTGTAGGTCAGGACTTTGAAAACCCAAGGGCAGCTCTTATCTGCTCTACCATGTCTGGAGCTTCAGCTAGGATGATTCAGTATCTGAAAATAACTCTAATTCAATGTCTGTGAGTAACTCTAAAGGCCGAGACTAGAACAGCTGCTGGAGGATCCAGTTCCTAGATGGCTTCTTCTTCAGTAACACATCTAGTTTCTAAGCTAGAATGGCTGGTGGACAAGCTTAGCTGGAACTGTTGACCTGAGTGCTGCCTGTGGCCTCTCGAACAGGGTATTCTCAGGATCATTGGAGTTCCTACATGGCATTTCAGGGCTCTAAAAGTGAGTATTCCCAGCAAACAAGGCAGAAACTTTATGGCCTTTTATTACCAAACCTTATAGCCACATAGTGTCATGTCTGCTGTGCTCTATTGGTCAAATCAGTCACAAGATCTCTCAGAATGAGGAAGTGTCAAATAATTTGTGGCCATGTTTTAAAAATTACACGTTTTTCAGCAAATGGTTGAATAGCCAAAGCAAGACAGAGTTAGAGATGGGGGGTGGGAGAGGATTGAGAGGAGGAAGAAAAATAAGGATTGTGAGATATTCTTAATATCACAGTAATTATTGGCTCCAGTGCTGCTAAGTTAGATAGATTGGTGGTCTCTTCCAAAATGAAAATGAGGGCATATTCCATAAATATTCTGTTCACTTGGATTGTTGCTTGTATTCTAATTTTATTTTTTAGTCACCAATTCCTAACTGCCCCTCCCTGCACCACTGCCGCCTGACCCTGTTCTTTTTTCTTCTATGATAATTTGGTACGTAACATTTTGGGTAAGATCCACTGCATGTGTGCTTGCTCCGTTATACCATTATACCTTCTTCCATTTACATTGGAAGAAGAAGATAATTGCATTTGAAATCCCAAGACAGTATAATAACTTCACATACTTTATAAGGCATGTACATTTTGTTGTGAGATTGTTTTCAGAGATGATCTCACCTTTGAGTGCTTTTAACCCCAAGGACAAAGATCCTCGACCTTAACTAGTGGTCCTACCCACATGATACTCTGGTAGTAGACAAACTTGGAGACTGACGAGCTTCATATTCAGCCATAATCTCCCTCTCTTTTACTTTCATCCATTACCTTGTACCCACACATTTGCTATTAAATTTGAAGGATGAGTTCCTGGAAATGGGAGCCCTAACTGAATACAAGCAGTGCAAGTTGTCACAATCAGATGATGATCATTCTCCTGTTCTTTTAGAAATTCCTAGGCTACAATGATGTCTGTAGTTCCTTATAGTTACAATGCCAAAGGATGTACCCAAGCCTTAATTGTGGCCTTCACCCTCAACCATTTCCTTGAAGGCATCTTGTGATGCTGTAAAACTTAAATTTTAACATCCAGCATGAAAATTTTTATTTGACTTTGTGTGTGTGTTAACTTCAGGACTATAACCTGTTGGTCATAATGTTGACACTTGGAGGTGAAGCTGATGATTATGGGTCAGCACTGATGTTTATGGGTAGATCTGCCCATGCTCACTTTTATTAGATGAGAGCATAAGATAACATTCAAGCACTGGCAAAATGTATAGATATAGATATACAAATGTATAGATATAATTATATATATATGTGTAGTATGTTTTAATGAGTAGTTATATAGATTTGTATATGTACAAAATCACACTGCACATACTTAATCAGGTTGGGTTTTTTTAATAAAAATATTTCAGAAACAACTAGCATTGTAACATTAGCATGTTGCAGTTAAAGAGGATGTTTAAATGTATAAATGTGTTAGGCAATCCTTATAAGCATTAGATTATCTGGAAACAAACCATGAGGAATATATATGTTGGGTATATAAGTTGGTTTTCCTTCATTTCCAGCTACCTTAAAGACTGTTTACTTGTGGCTCTAACTTTTTGAGATGACATGATCCTCCATGACCTGTTCCTTATCAATACTATAGTTACATTATACAAATGTATAGTTACGTTGTTCCTTATCAATACTACAGTTCCTTATCCATACTATAGTTACTGGCACTTGACTGAAGGTAATACCATCTACTAGTAATACCACACTGTTTGTGAATCCCTTCATGCAATTCATGCAATTTCATGTCACTATGCTTTACTCATTATTTTAACTTTCTGCAACTCTATTATTTTTTCAGTTAACTAATATGACTTCTGTAACAGGTAATGGCATGTCTTCTCCAGGAAGTCTTCTCTGAACCCTGTTGTTTTGCGGATTATAATACTCTTTACATACCTCTGTGTCAGCACTTCACTGTACGTTCTTTGAAAGGAAGTACTGTATTTGATAGCATCTAATACAATGCCTCACGTAGTTAACAGACATTGACATGTTCATTAAGATGATCTGAACTATTAGGTAGAATGATTCTTCAGTCTGATTGTACTCTTTGACTCTAGGTTCAGATTTCCGAAAACATTTTCGATAGTGTTACTTCAATTTTCTGTTTTCATATCAAATTATATCCCCCTGTTATAATTAACTGTCCCTCGTAACTTTCAGTTTTTCTCCCCCAGAATTTGGCAATGACAGGCTTCTCCTTCCTTTCCCTCACAAAATGCGAAATAATTAATGTTGGCTTTTTCCTTCATAAAGTAACTCAAAATGCACATTAGCTCTTACCTGGATGTTTACAGAAACTTCTTAATTAGCCCCTTTTATCTTTAGTCAGTTCTTATTCTGACCCATTCCGTTTGCCATTACTTGATTAATCTTTCCCAAAGCACTTTTTTCATTATATCACCCTCCAGTTCAAAATCCTTCAGTATCTTCTTACCACTTTAAGAATGAAGTCTTGATTTTTCTTTTAACAGCAGGGTTAACCATTTTTGTATTCTAGTATCAGACATAGTGACTAGCACTGAGTAACTTCTTCTGAAGTGAATGAAGAGAACATATGACTGAACAAATGGAACACCATTTCTATTCTTAAATTTATTGCCTTCCAATGCTACTATAAAAATTCTCCATTATAATCAAAGTGCTTACTTTTTTTTCATTCTTCAAACACCTTGCTCTTTTGTATATTCCTCTTAAGATGTAAATTATATTACCCTTCTGCTTTTGTGACTTGTTATCTCCACTTTGATTTTATCCAAAGTCCTTATATGGCTTACAAGATCTTACGTGATCTGGAACCCTGCCAACTGTGCCAAGCCCAGCACCTTTGCACTTGCTTTTTTTTCTCATTGGAATGTTTTTCCCCATGTACCTATGTGTTTCCCTCCCTTACTTATTTAGATCTTTACTCAAATGTCACCTTAAAAGGTGTCTCCTGATCATTGTACTTGAAATATTAGCTTCTATCAGTCATCATCCCCATACTTTGATTTCTTTTTTATACATAAAGCTCACCACAAGTTGAGGTATTACATGTTTGTATGTTTAATTATCTGTCTCTCATTAGAATATAAGTTCCCAGAAGGCAGAGACTTTGTCTGTTTGCTCGTTTTGTACCCTACTGCTTAGAAAGTTTGCTGTATGTGTTGAATTAGCGAGTAAGTGATTTGATTTTATATACCTTTGTGTTTTTACTTTCTTCCTTTTCACCTAACCACTCCTTACTTATCCTTTGAGAATCACTTCCATGCCCATTTTCTTATGCTTTCCCCCAAAGGTTTTTCTCCTCTGAATTGGTAAAACAATCTTATACTTTGTTTTGCACTTATACCTATAAAGGAGTAGTTTTCAATCCTCCTCCATGACAGAATTATGTACGATCTTGTTACTTAGTCTATGAACAGCCAGTTGCATGGCCATTTCCTTATCTGTTGCAGGAATTAAATAGGGCCTATTCAATAAATGAAGTAATTATTGATCAGAAAAATCAAAGATTGCTTATTGAAAATACATATACCAGATCTATTCTAAGTGTTTGACCTTTATTAATTTAATTCTTTAGGTACTATTATTATCCCCTTTTTTTTTAGATGAAGAAAGCCAAGAAGGTGACTACCCACAATATGGTCCATCATGGGATAGCAGCATCTGCCTGATAGAAATGTAGACCCTCAGCCAGGCACAATGGCTCACACCTCGAATCCCAGTACTTTGGGAGGCTGAGGTGGCCAAATCTCGAGGTCAAGATATCGAGACCATCATGGCCAACATGGTGAAACCCCATCTTTACTAAAAATACAAAAATTAGTGGGGCATGGTGCCATGCACCTGTAGTTCCAGCTACTCGGGAGGCTGAGGCAGGAGAACTGCTTGAACCCGGGAGGTGGAGGTTGCAGTGAGCTGAGATGGCGCCTCTGCACTCCAGCCTGGCACCAGAGCAAGACTCTGTCTCAAAAATAAACAAATGAAATGTAGACCCTCAGACCAACTGCGTCAGGAATTACAAACAAATAGTAAATATTATGATTAGGCCCAATGCTGAAGATGCAGAAAGATCTTTAGTGAGGCCAGGACATTAGTATTTGTAGAAAGATGTGCAGATGATTTTGGTGGTAGTCAACACTGGGAACTACTTACAATAATAAAAAGGAAGTGGATCCTTGTTACTACTGTGTTGTAAAATACAGTGAAACATAATCGAAAAACTAATTTTATACTCACAATCATCTATAAAGTCAAGACTAATGAAAATATGAGAGTAAATTCTAAAATTGATGACTTTTTACTCGTATGTTTTTATACCAGTGCTAGTTACTGTTTCTGGAACATGGGCAAGCAACTTCATTTTAAGCACTTCACCTCCATTATTGTATATAAGACAGCATTATTATAGACATGCCTGGTTTGCTAGGTTCATCAATGGATTCCTGATTTGTTGTTCTTTCCCAGTCTTGCAAATTAACTCAATTGTGGGGCATAGGAAAATTTTAAATTATCACACATTGTTGACCTTTGGAATTCATATAGAGCCTGGCACTCCCCAGAAGTATTAAACTTTTTATGCATCTGGTATATCACCTGGGATTGGCTGTTATACTACTTTATAACTACGTTTATTAAGAACTTACATATGAATGAGTGAATACAGCAGTGTGACATTTGGAACATGTGTTATTTATTTGTGTAGTAAAATGGTATTTGAGGCAGCGGTAGCATAATGATTATAGAATTGGGGCATTGAAGCTAGACTGTTGGGGTTCAAATCCTGGCTCTGCTGCTTACTAACAGCATGACCCAAGCAAATTACTTATCCTTTCTGTACTGAGATTCCTTGTTTATAAAATGAGGACAATAAAGTACCTACAAATTAAATTCGTTATTAAAGGTCAAACACTTAGAATAGGGGTAGTGCATATATTATCATTAAACAGTTTTTAATTCTCTGGCCAACAATAATAGTTACTCTTTATTGAATATGTCTCATTTAATTCTTGCAGCAGATGAGGAAATGACCATCCAACTGCTAGTTGGCAAAATAGGATATATACTCTAGTATGTCTGTCTCTGTATCTTTCTAGTGATGCTCGAATGCATCTAAGAACATGTTTATTGGGATTTAGAAGCAGTAGTGCATATTGTCTTGCCTTGCAGTCAATAAAAGTGCATATTATTTTGCCTTGTCTACAAAGTACTTTTACCTAAATGCTGTGACATTAATGTTTTAGCAGCTCCATAGAGGATAATAGGGCATTATTTCCATTTAACGGATGAAAAACTGAGGCTTAGTAGTTTTCCAGAGTCACAAGCTGATCTTTTCTGTCTTAGAAAAGAGTTCATTTGAAGAATTCTCCTTACATCTCAAGGAGCCCTTATTTTTCTCTGTAATTGTATGTGATGGTAAGCATCATTACCACTGCTGTGCTTTATCATCAAAACAGTCAACAAACTCTTCGCTTTGATTTCACATATTCATTCATTCATCCATCCATCCGTCCATCCATCTACCACCTACTCACCCCTCCTCCACATATGCACAGACACACAGATGTACTGGGGCATCTGTTACATGGAGGCATTGCAAAGTATGCTTGAATTGCTGCTTGCCAGCTTGGTTTCTGGCTTACTGCTTCTCCCTGATAATTTGGGCATGCACAGGATTGCGGCTCAGGATTGAAGCTACCATTATCTCAAGTTGAGGCTTTGTAAAAGTCTCTTCATACCTAGAAGGTGTTTGTTGTTTTTTCTCAATTTTTTGAAGACAGGATTGGATTAGATGATTTTTCAGGTAACTTCCACTGTTTAAATTTCAGGGTTTTTTTGTTTTTCTAATGGCTAATGCTATTACCTTAGTTATGTTATATTCTTCCTGGATAATAAGGCAAAGTGAGCCCTGTTTCACAGATACAAACAAGTATGACAAGAGGATTCAGTGTCCAAGGTTTTTTAGTGAGTTTAGCTGAAGCTAAAAATGGTTATAGAGTGTCCTGATTCCCATTTAGTTTTCCATCAGTTAAATCAATAAGATACTTAGAATAATTACTCATAATGGTTTGGAACAACTTTTTGACTTAAAACTTTCCATTATATTTTTCACTAATACAGATTTTTTTAAAGTTACCACGTTTGCAGTAGAGTTAGAAGAGGAATTCAATTATTGCTTTTAATCCTTACTGGTCATATTTATTATATTATGCTTTTTCCATGTGATGCAAAGCCCATCAATAGACAATTTTAATTTTCCTTAAACTTTGAGGCATCGTGTATTAGAAATAATTAATATACAACTGTGAATACCAGGAAAGTAATATGTAGGTTGTCATACCTTATTCTATAACAGTTACAGGAGAAACAATGGTATGCCAAGATTAGAAGCTAGAACTATAAGCAATGGTCCAGTAAGTGTTCCCAGAAGCCTGCCTAAGTTACTAGGGAGGAGCAGAAACAGAAGGACCAGACTGGCAGGTAGAAGTTTCAGGTACAGGTTTCCATGCCTCTCATATGACAGATGCCTCAATAAATTTGTGTGTCTGTGGGCATAAGATATCTGTGTGGGAGTAGAGAGGTAGGGGCAAAATGGATAAGTGAACATATGAAATCAAAGCAAGAAGTAGCAGACTGATAAAAACAGGAAATCTTGGAAAGTGGGGCAAAAGAGCAGTCAGATGAAAGAATCAGGAAAATACTTGAAGATAATGAGGAAAGCTAAATGAGGCAGGGTAACTGAGCTAAAATAGAAGCATAAGAACACCTAGATAATTGGTATGTGAAAATGTGGGTGTTTATATAGTGTAACGATAGGCTTCTAAAAACTGTTCGGAATGTTATTTCATGTGGTCTTCACAATAACCCTGTTAGGTGAATATAGCAACAATTGTTCCTATTCTTGACTCCAAAGAAAACAGCGAGTTGGGAGGTTACTTGTTTTTCCAAAGTCACACAGCTCTGGATAGCTATGCTAATAGCCATGTTTATTATGCAGCATAGTTACTCCTTTTGTCTCAATTTTCTCATATGTAAGATTTGAATAATAATTATGTCTACCTCATAGGATGAGAAACAATGCTTATAAAACACTTTGCCTGGTGCTGGTCTCATAGTAAATACCAATAAATGCTGGACATTTCTGTTTTTTCCACCATGAGAGCTGCAATTTGAATAACTTGACATTCAGCAAATTTATTTTGCTACTGTACTATATTGTATCTTTTATAATATAAGAGGGCTGGTTACATATGTTTATTTCCACATGTGTGTATTTCCAAACTGATGTTAACGTGAAATCTGTCTTTACTCAAATAAAATAATTGCCAAGTGTTGGGAGATCCTACATCCTTGTGTTATGCCTTTTAAGAAATCACGTATTTTTCCTTTTATGCAAAAAATCTACTTTCATATTTCTACTGTTTGTGTTGAAGAAGGTAGATAATGCCTCATAAAACGGCCATCACCCGGAACTATATTACATTCTTTATAATATTTTATATATGTTTTGTGTTTTCTTTTACATTGTTACCTCTAGTGACAAAACTTCTTCTAATATTTGCATTTTTGTAAATGTACCTTCAGCAGATATGCAGTGGTCACATCTAATATAATACATTTATTTTTCAATACTCTGTATAATTAGTTTTCTGGTCCAAACATGTGATTTTAAAAATTATCAGTGACTGCAAAGGGTATTTATAGCTCTTTGGTTATAGTGCAGAAATTTGGTTCTTCCTTCAGACTTCCATTACAGTACACCCTTGGCATTTCCTGTACTTGTCACTTATTTCTTTATGTTTAAATAAATTATTATTATAAGGTCTTAGACAACTTTGTTCTGGTTTAAAAATAGCAGGTAATCATTCTTCTTATCCAGACTGAAAAAGCTTGAATGTTCAAACTATTGAGCAGAAAGCATTTTGCGTATTCCCAGAGATATTAGCTTCTTTTCAAATCCAAAAACACTAAGTGGGTGCACATTTCCAAAACAAGTGTGGTTTGGGGTCATTGTTGTACTCTTAATTGAAACTCATCTTTGCTGTTTTAACTCAACCTTGGAGAATGTAATCTGTGGCTTTAAAATTGTTTACCTCACAATAGTTTTGTTTATTTTTTTATTAATTATTCTTTTTTTTTTTTTTGGAGACAGTGTCTCACTGTTGCCCAGACTGGAGTGCAGTGGTGCAGTCTCAGCTCACTGCAACCTCTGCCTCAAGCAGTCCTCCAGCCTCAGCCTCCCGAGAAGCTGGGACTACAGGCGCGTGTCACCACGCCCAGCTAATTTTTTGTATTTTTAGTAGAGATGGGGTTTCACCATGTTGTCCAGGCTGGTCTTGAAATCCTGAGCTCAGGCAATCCACCCACTTCAGCGTCCCAAAATGCTGGGATTACAGGCATAAGCCACTGCGCTCGGCCTTCTTTTTTTTTTTTAAACCTAATGGATTCAGAACTTTGAATCATATCCCCACATTAGCTCCTAGTTATACTCCCTGGTACCTCAACAGTTTTGTTCTGGAGAGGTCAAAGGTGGTTCACATTTGTTGGCCTTTCTCATTATTGCCTTGAATGCATGTTTTCTAGCATCTCTTCTTGTAGTCTTTCCTAGTGTTAGAATTCTGGTGTTGCTCCTTGCCCTTCAAAAGACACAACTACATGTGGCTTTTCCAGCCCCTTTTCTTAAGCTTTCTGAAATTCCTTTATTTTGTTTGTTTATTTTTTGAGACAGTCTTGCTCTGTCACCCAAGTTGGAGTGCAGTGGCACAATCTCGGCTCACTGCCTCCACCTCCTGCGTTCAAGCAATTCTCCTACCTCCTGAGTAACTAGGATTACAAGCGTGTACCATCATGCCTGGCTAATTTTTTTTTGTATTTTTGTTAGGGATGGGGTTTCACCATGTTGGTCAGGTTGGTGTTGAACTCCTTGGCCTCAAGTGATCCACCCACCCTGGCCTCCCAAAGTGCTGGGGTGAAATTTCTTTAACCTAAGTCAAAAGAGAAGATAATCAACAATGTTTACTTCACTTAAAACTTGTGTGTGTGTAGGTACATAAGAGTGCATGTCTTAGTGTGTAAAAGAAAAGTGGGCTTCAGAGTCAGATTTGAGTTCAGATGATGGGGCTAGCCCTTTGTAGCCTTGTGGCCATTGGGCATATTTAGCTTTCCTACTGTTAGCTTCATCATCTATAAAGAAGATTAATGATACCTATCCCATAGAGTTGTTCAGATTTTAAAAGAATTTAATTAATTTAAGGAATTCCTAGCACATACATAGAGGTCAATCAGAAATGTTACTCCTTCCTAGGGAATAGATTTTAGTTAGTAAATAAAAGGGCCTTTTTAGAAATGGTGAGCAAAATCCATCCTGCTCAAGTACCATAAGATATTTATTGTCTTTTGGAACCAATATACTTTGAAAAAGCTATAAAGGGTAGTAAAAATGGTGGTGTTATTTTACATGGATTCCACTGTGTAGAAATGTGCTCTGAACTTTTGCTATGTTGATATAGGCAGTTGAGTTCGTTGCCAGATGGATTTTAGTGGTGTGTTACTTAACCTCACTCTAAGATAAAGGAATTGAAATGGTTCTCTAGCCACTAGTTCAAGTTAAAAGCATCTCCGGCAAGTTTTTACAGAGAGGACATAGCAGATATTTGGTTAGCTTTTATGAGAATTGCTTACCGTATACTCCTTCCCCTGCCATTTGTGCACTTGTTTTTTCAATATTTCAGATAGCGTTAAGTAACATCACATAATTATCCAGGAATTCCAATGTAAAGGGGCTGAAGGCTCTAATGTTATACAATTTATACTTAGAATTTTTACTCAGTCTTGGGTAGTTATGCGAAATGTTCTAAGATGTGGTCTTATAACCAGCTTGATCTTTCTGTGGAATTGCTTTAGATACATGTGCTAGTTCTGTGTTTTGTATAGTTCTTTCATGTATCCACTTCCCCTAAACTGTTTAAAAACATCAAACATCTTTTTTAAAGTACTTTCTTATTTTTCTTAGTGGAATGCTATCTCTGTTAAAGGAATTCTTCTCCATCATTTCCACTGGTTGTTTTTTTGCTGCTTTCTGTATAATTGAAAAGAAAATAAAAAGTAGATGTAAGGATGATATACATGAGTTTATGTCTATTCAGTTGATCTGGCAGTAATATAAACAGAAACAGGAATAATAGCATGGTTGTACATTTAGTTTTAAATAATCATATTATCAGTGGGTACACAACATAAATACCTTCTATTTCACATCACTAAGAAGATCTCTTATTTCCCTCTCTTTGGTAACCTCAGTTTCCTGAACAAGTTTCTATTAAGGTCTAGATATATCTAAATTTTTGGTTGAATTAATCAGCAAAAGTGAGCAAATGATGAGACAAAATCTGAGGCAGTATCAAATTATGTTTTATTATTTTATGAAGAGTAACTTGTTATTGTATATTATTGCCTACCAAGTGAGAATGATTATGAATCTTTTGGGACCAAAGTACTAAGATTGTATCTAACATGGTTTTATCTACTACACAAGGCCTGTGTCTTCTAAACAAAGAAAGTATTTTAATTTAAAATACCACACATAAGCCAGATATTCTTAACGTCCTCTTGGTACATCCATGTTCTAAAGCCCTCAGGAGAAAATGGTTTAAAAAGTTGTTTTCATGTCTAGATTTTAAGTAAAAATCATTTGTCATGTGTGAGTTCCCAAATGCAGACCTTCACTCTGAAGCTGCCTCTTTCTCATTTGGATCTGACATATTAAAAAGTATATAATTAATGGTTGACATTAGTAATTAACATTAACTTTATGATGCTTAATATGCCATCATTCATCCATCAAACAACCAGAAATGCATGATGTCTTGGCATAAAGGTTTTTAATTATATAAAATGGTTCTCATATGATATAAATGGAAAAAGCTCAAAATGTACTTTAAGAAGATTTTTGTAACCATTTGTTAAGCATATTAGCTGTATTTTTATTTCTTTTTAGGAGTATGCATCAACAATTGTGTCAGGAACTTCAAAGGGACAATGTGGACCTGTTTGTACAGTCTTCATTATCAGCTAAAGAGCGCCACCTTGCTGCAGTTGCCAGTGCACTGTGGAGACATTTCTTTTCATTTTTGAAGAGTCAGAGAATGTCACAGGTAGTGCGTTTCTCACAACTTGCGGATGCAGCTGCAGGTCAGCATTAATTATTAATTTGCTAATTTCTCTTTTTGCAGACTCTTTGTCAGTATTTTTGTTTATTTTCTTAGTAACAAACTCTTCTATAGCAAACATTTTGTCAGCCAGAAAGATGAAACAAATTACATATTAATAAATTGGGATATTTTGGATAACTTATTACTAAAAATTAAATGATGATTTGCTAAAAATAAGATAATTTTCTATCCTGAAAATATTGAATGTACAGAAGCTTTTCTTATACATGTAATATTTTGGAAGATAAACTAGCATTTGATTATGTGTGATTCAAGTAGTTTATTTTCGAATTGTATGAGCAGGTATATAGGTATAAGATGAAGTTAATTTGTGCAAAGAGCAAAAGAATATAAAATAAATACAACTTCAACCCCAAGAGAATGAGATCAGAATGACATTGAATATTGTTTTGACTTCTACTAGATTCTACTGTAAGTTGTAATTTTTACTTAATTTGATTATTAACCTAAAGATATATCCTTAGGCTTTAGGGAACTCTGGATCTCATGAAATTATAGGCAAGAATTTGAATATATGTGCATATATGCCATTTCTAAGAAGAGACCATTATCTTCTCAAGGGGGTATTTTGCTCAAAGTATGTTAAGAAGTATTGAAATAGACAGTGATTAATGTGGTAACTCCATGTACTTAAATGAATGAAGTTCATTTAAAGGTATTTAATTTATTTTTAAATAATGCTTTTAAAAACCTAAGATGGAAACCAGCATTTATCCTAGTGTGTGCGAGGAAAACTGAGCTTAAAGCACTGTGTAAAAGACTGAATGATTTAAATTTGAAAAGATTTTGAATTCTAACAACACTTCTATAATTAAGACTTTACAATGACAGATTAAAGAATTGTGACAGGACAGCAGTTTTCCAACTACTGTAATATCTATGAAAATAAATATTGATATTCAATCAGTTTAAGTAGTCATTAATAGATGATATAACTTACCTTGTGTATTGTGTACATGCATCATCCCAACTGCCAGTCAGTCAACAAAAATAATAATGCATCAGTTTACTCAGTGCTGTCTTAGATGCTGAAGATAAATGGTATATAAATAGAAAGCAGAATATGTGGGCTTTGGCTTTGATTTGAAATAAAGACTTGATCGTTTAGGAGAGAATGATTTTCTTCATGTAAAAAAAGTTATGGAGTACCTACTTTAATAGGCATTGGAGAGATACTAGTGGAGAAGAAGGACAAGAATACTTGCTCTCATGGAGCTAATAATCTAGTGTTGGGGCATAGGAAGACCACTAAATGAATAAATAGTGTAATGTGTGGCAATAAATGCTGTGGGAAAGAGTGGAAGTATAGGATAGGAATACAGAAGGCCAGAGGCAGTTGTAATTTTAAATAGAGTGGTCAGGAAGGCCCAAGTAAGTAATATTTGTGCAAAGAACTGAAGGAGATGAGAGACCATGCTTTGCAGAAGTCTGAAGGCAAGAACATGTCTGGTGTGTTTAATAAACTATAGGGAAGCAGTAAAGGCTCTTGTGGAATGAGAAAGGGAAAAAGAACTAAGAGTTGGATCAAGAAGTAATGGAGAGCTAGTTTGTGTTTTGCCTTGTAAGTGGTTATAAAGACTTTTGCTTTTACTCTGAGATTGGAAACTGTTGAAAAGTTTTGAGCAGAGGAGTAATAAGATTCCTCTGGCTGCTAGGTTGAAGCTAGACTTATAGGAAGACTAGGCAAGGGAAGAAGCAGGAAGGCAGTTAGGGAACTATTGTAATAACCCAAAAATGAGCAGCTGTGGCTAGAGTGGTAGTGGCAATAGAGGTAGTGAGAAGTGGTCTTATTTCCCATCTGAAGAAAGTATTTTCAAGGTAGAGCTGACAGAATTTGCTAAGTGGGTAAGATACGGTAACCAAATAGATAAAGAGAGGAATTAAGGGTAACTATAGACATTTGCTGAGATGAGGAAGATTGAGGTAAGAACAGATTTTATGAGGAAAGACTAACATTTTTATTTTGGACCTTTTTTTAAGATGTTCATTAAATCCAAGTAGACATGTTAAGTAGGCACTTGGATAATGATCCTAGAGTTCAGGAAGAGGTCCAAGCTAGAGATTTAAAGTTGGAAAGCATCCACATATGAATAATTCTTTAAAACCATGAAACTGGATGAGATCACCCATAAAGTAAGTATGGATGAAAAGAAAAGTTTGAGGACTGGGCCTTAGGGTATTCCTCTGTTCAGATTTGTTAGGGTCAGGAGGAACAAGAAAGGAGATTGGAGAGGAATGAAGGTAAGTTAAGAAAAACCAGAGAAGTGTGGTGCCCTGGAGCCCAAGGAGAGGAAAGTGATCAACAGCTCAGTTTCTACAGATGGATCAAGTGAGATAAGGTCTGAGAATTAATCATTGGATTTAATAAGAGGGAAGTCACTGTTGACCTGAAAGAGCAGTTTGTATGCAGTGAAGAGGCAAAGGCCTGATAGAAGGTGATTCCAGAGGAAATGTGAAAAGAGGAATTGAAGACTGCAAATTTAGATTAATCTTTCTGAATATCACTGTTTAAGAGAAGTAGAAAAATAGGGATAAAAGCTAGAGGGGTCAAAGAGGAAGGTTTGTTTTTGTATAGTTTTTAAATAACATGGGAGAAATTTCAATATATTTAAAATGCTTACAGGAATGCTCCAAAGTGAAGGAAAATTGTGTGGTACCAACAAAGTCACTTTTGTTTTAGTACCAAGAGAAAATGGGATCCTATAGCGAACTTGGCCTCAGTTCATCTCTAGTAGAAGAAGAGAAGGCAGAATAAGTGAGCCCAGATGAAGGCAACTGGGTGAATGTGGTAGCAGCTTGTGAGAGTTCTCTTCTGATGTTTCTTGTTTCTCTGTGAAGTATTCAGTCAGTCCATCAGCTGAAAATGAGGAAGGAGCAGAAGGTGCTGGCTGTTGATGAAGAGTGAAGAGAAGATGTGCAATTGTACCCTAAGAGAATAAAAGACTGAATGGACTAGGGAAATGTCGTAGGAATGCTGGCCAATTCTAAGAGCCTACTTGAAGTCTGTAGTCATAAATGTAAAGTGGTATCAGTCAGCATGGTTCTTCTCCAGCCATTTAATACTGGTACAGGTGCAGGTACATATGGAGAAAAGGCCAAGAGTTTGAATTAAACAGGTGATGGTTTTTCCAGGCAACTACACATATCAGGAAAGGAGCAAGAGTTGGTAGTATAAATGAATTAGTATAATAATGGACCATGCAATCAAGCTTCCTAAAGAGGGACAGAGAAGACGTGGAGACAAGGAGGGATGAGGAAACGTTTGTAGGATCAGTGGATTGTAGGTCCTGATGGAATCAAAGAATTGTTGGAGTTGGGGGAGAAGAGGAAAGTTGGAAAGCTAGTTTGGAGTCAAAAATTGGGGTACTTTACAATTGAAATTACAGAGATTATAGTTACTGGTTAATGCCAAGGTCTCTGGGTATCAGCATGGAAGTGAATGGCTGGCGTAGAATGGAAGATAGATTGATTAAATCAGAGTTGTTCAAGAAATCGAGAGTTCATGACACTGGAGAAAAATAATCACAAAAGATTATGGCAGGAGTGCTGTTGGAGAGCATGATAGTGAGCTACAGTCTACAAAGAATGAGAGGAGGAGGTCAACTAGAAAGTAGTAGGTAAATGCAACAAAGATAGTGACTAGTACAACCTGAAGATATGAAATTCAAAGCTAGCAATTTTAGGGAGGAAGAAGGAAGAATAGTCTAGAAGCAGCAATGTGGACCAAGGAGTAATTTCACCCTATTGGTAGATCAAGTGGTATACAGGGAGTAGGAGAATAGACAGCCACCATTTCAGAAAGCTGCATAGGAGTTCTTAATAAATAATGTGTTTGACAAGCAATATTGTACAAAATGAGTTTATGGGTTCCCAAGAAAAACCACAAAATACAACATATTTGTTTAGCATGGTTAACTAAGGAATTCTAGTTCCTAGACTTTGTGAGTTCTAAAGGAAGTGGAGTGTCATTGATTGTAGGAGATCTCTGTTTAATAGAAGAGAGTAAGGTGAGAATGAACTGTTCACCTGTGGCATATGACAAGTAAATTTGCTTCCTTGGAAGACTAGATGCTAGACATATTTTATAAATAGGTCTTTTGAATGGTGGAGGCACATTAGCCGAAACCTCAGGCATAGAATTTGTAATTGGGGGAGCCATTATAGATCTGTAATGATAATGCAGAGATAAATTCTTCTAGGCCTTTCTTGGAGATCAAGATGCTACAGAAATTTCTATGACAACATGAATTTGTTCAGTTTTAGCTTTTTGTTTGCTCTACATTTCTAAATAGAACATTTTATTTTTTGGTACTTTAAAAAAAAAAAAAAAGCTGTTGTTATAATTGGCCAGGGATGTGTGGGTCAGAAATGGTTTTTAAAGGTTCTTCACCTTAAGTTTCTCTCATTTTGAATCTAGACTTTACTTTGCTAGCAATGGACATGCCAAGCACAGCTCCATCAGATTTTCAGCCTCAGCCAGTTATATCAATTATTCAACTTTTTGGTTGGGATGATATCATCTGCCCTCAAGTCGTAGCAAGATATTTAAGTCATGTCCTACAAAATAGGTACGTGCTTTTCTTTCAGGCATACACATTAATGCAAACCTGTGACAGATCAGTATCCTAGGAAGCTAAGAATTTTCAAAAATGAGAACTGATCTCTACTACATATACTCTCACTTTGTCAGGTTTTTGCTTTCAGTTTTATCAGCCTTTCGACAGTAGTAATAGTAAGAACACTAACTTATGTTTTGTGGCCTGCTTTAAAAAAAAAGAAGTTGTTTGTTAAGAAACTGTTTTTGTAAGACTGCCTTATCATCCTGAAGTCACCTTTCTACACATCCCACTGTGAAAGAAATTACACATTTATTATTACTGAATCTGTAAGACACTGGTATTTATTACAGTTTTTTATTTAATGATAGCTTTCCTTTTTACTAGTAGATTTTTAAAGATTTCACTCTTAACTCATGAAATCATGAACAAGATACTTCACCTGAACAATGTCTTCCTTATCTATAAGTATTTCCTGCCACATTACACAAAAGATCTGAGGAACCTCACTTGAAAAAAATATACAATAAATAAAGTTACAATAGAAATAGTGTAGAATGATCAGGAAGATTTGAATAACAACATCAGGATGAGGGAAAATAAATTAAATATACAAGCCTAAGAGGTCTTAGTCCTCTTTTTAGTAACAGCTGCCTGTAGAGTGAGAGAGCATATGTTCATGACCACTTCTCTGTTTACTTTTTCTAGGGTTTTTATTTTTATTCTGCTTGCCACTTTCTTCATTACTATCTCACCTAGCTAGTTATAATAAGCCCTTGCTTTTCCCTTGGTAGCCATATTCTTTTCTGTCTTCTTCCTTAGCATAAACCTACACACATGCTGTGTGTACACATGGCATATGTGTAGGTTTATGAGATCTTAGTCCTCTTAGGCCTGTATATTTATTTTATTTTCCCTCATCTTCATGTAGTTTTTGTCCAAGCTACTGGTCAGTGGAAATGAAGAGATATGTAGTTGGTGAGCTAAGTCTTTTCCTAAGGAAGCTCAATAAGCAGTATCATTAAGTATACATTTTATCGTTGGGCTTTCTGTTGTAAAGTAAGAGAGTTAATGTCAGTTGGATTACTTTTACAGTCACTTTTAGTTTGATAATTCTTTAATAGTAATGAACATTTATATTATGTATTAAAGACTTTTGTTGAAATAGTTTGAAATAATTTCCACTGAAAAAATAATATTGTTAGTGTATTAGTAACATTTGAAGAAACTGAAATGCAGAGGTGTTATATAGCTTTGGGAAAGTTGTAAGGTAATAAATGACCAGTCTGTGTTCTTCTTCATTGTGTACTTTTTTATGACAACTTATATTCAAGGTATTTCAAAACAACATTTTTAGAGTTTGTATGAATTTAAAAAAATTTGGACTTTACATAACATTTTATATTTAGGTTAAGACCATCCCCGTCCTCTCTACCCTGACTAATGAATGGATTAGAAATCAGGTTTAGTGGCTGGACGCGGTGGCTCATGCCTGTAATCCCAGCACCTTGGAAGGCCGAGCCGGGTGGATCACAAGGTCAGGAGATCGAGACCATCCTGGCTAACATGGTGAAACCCCGTCTCTACTAAAAATACAAAAAATTAGCCGGGCATGGTGACGGGTGCCTGTAGTCCCAGCTACTTGGGAGACTGAGGCAGGAGAATGGCGTGAACCCAGGACGCAGAGCTTGCAATGAGCCAAGATCACACCACTGCACTCCAGCCTGGGCAACAGAGTGAGATTCCTTTAAAAAAAAAAAGAAAAGAAAAGAAATAAATCAGGTTTAGCCAGCCCATTGTCTTCATAGAAATAATTATTTTTTAAATCTGGCAAATGCTATTTTGCGAGGTAATTTTTAGTAACAACTCTCCGTATAGTGAGAGAGCATACACGTTCATGACTACTTCTCTGTTTACTTATTCTAACGGCCACTGATTTTTATTCTACTTGCTACTTCCTTCGTTATTATCTCATCTAGCTAGTTATAATAAGCCCTTGCTTTTTCCTTGGTAGCCACATTCTTTCTTGTCTTCTTCCTTAACATAAACCTACACATATGTCATCAGTGGGAAAAGGAAAATTGAAAAGTAGAACATTAAAAATGAAAACAAGGATATTTGTGTAATATCTTTTTGGGTATTCATTTTCAACAATGCATGTCTACATTGCTGTGTTTGCCTGAAAAATAAATGAGGCCAAGGAGTTGTGGTGATGTTAGAATGTTTTTCTTTACTTCTTAATCTATATACTCAGGAAACGTTTTTGTTTTGAAAATATTTGTCAATTTGTTTTTACAGCACATTATGTGAAGCACTTTCTCATTCAGGCTATGTATCTTTTCAAGCCTTAACCATAAGATCATGGATTCGTTGTGTTTTGCAAATGTATATTAAAAACCTCTCTGGCCCTGATGATTTGCTCATAGATAAAAATCTTGAACAGGGAGTTGGTAAGTAAGTGTAGGTTTTTTGGGGAGGATGGAGGTATCTGTGGAAAGCTATTTACTATCTAGATCATTTGTTATGTAAATTAATAGAAAATATACAAAATATTCATAATTGGGTGTGAATACAAGCAGAACTTTATTTCCTTTTGTAGCCTGTTTCTTTGTTTTTGTTTTTGTTTTTTCAATTTTCCTGTTACTATATATGACAAACTTCTCTGCTATAAAAGATAAAAGAACTTGTTTCCTTGGAAGCCAAGAACAGAAATTTGCTCCTCAGGTGACAAACTATTTTTTTTAAAGAAACTGATCATGAAAAAAGTAGAACTCTGAAGCGAATAACCAGATATCACACTGTGAACACCCTAGAAAGAAAAATACCCAATTATGAATAATTCTCTCCCATTTTATATTAGATATTTTGCCTTGCTTCTGATTTACAACTAGTCATTGAGTGATATTTGTACTTTTTAAAAAATGTCCCATGCAGTTCTGTTGTCTATAGGGCATGCCTTTTCCCAAAGCTACTGTTTATGGCCACTTGTTAATTTCAGGAAGGTTGGCCTGAAAAAATCCTCCAAATTTACTTTAATATTTTATTATATCAGTTGCTGTTACATGAATAACTTTTGGGCAAGGATGTTCATAAGTGAAAGAAACTTAATTTGAAGTTCTTGTGTGGAAATTTGAATTTTAAAAGAAAACATGTCGTAAGTGAAGAATGCTGTATTACTTCTCATATATACATTATGTTGTGTGTGTGTTTATGTATATAGTATGTTATTATATAAATTGATATAACAAATACTATTTTATTTTAACAGAAAAAGAGTACATGGAACAGTTGGTCAAACTGACAAGATTACTATTTAAACTCTCAGAAGTAAAGAGTATTTTCTCAAAGGCCCAAGTTGAATATTTATCCATCTCAGAAGACCCTAAAAAAGCACTCGTTCGATTCTTTGAGGTATTTTTCATTTATTAGTATAATTGCCCAGATTAATTACAATTAATTTTCAGAAAAACCTTAAGTGTTCTTAAAGTTTTTCTATAAAATGAATTCTTATAAGTTAAATCATATTATTGATTGCCTGCTATTGAAAAGTTCTAGAGGAAGAAAAATGTGAATCTAAGGTATAGTACAATTCACACTTAAGGACAGCAGAAAAATTACATTAATGAAGAATAATAAAACTAAAGAATACTACAAAAAAGCTTTACTCTAACGCTAATCTAAATTGTAGGAATATTGACACAGTTGCTGGACAACCGCATTCTTCAGATGCTTGGGAACTGAATATCCTTGTAAACATTCCATAATACTCCCATCTTAGTGTTTATCACCCTGTAGCGTACAGTGTAGGCATAAGCACCATCTACTTCATATGACAGTGTAGTTGGAGCATTAACATCCAATTCATTTGTTTTGTTTTGTCTCGATAATGAACCATGCCATTCTAAATTTTGTTTTTAATTATTAATTTTACAGAAATGTATCTATGTGAGAGTGTTTGTTTTACAAACCTAGTTGAAGTTGTTAATGTGTTTGGATTAGTGTCTTTTGTAAGCTATTAATTGTAAAAGTTGGTTTATTTTCCCACAGAGTGGTTGGTATTAGCTGCAGTGAAAATAATTAAAATCAATAAGCTCTTTTCATAAATGTTAATTCTTCCATTGGTTTCTGTTAAGTTAAAATACAATTGTACGACAATTAGAGATGTCATGCAATCTCTAAAAATATTTGATAACAGTAAATGCAGATGTAAAATACCCATTCCATTTGGACCCTTATTTAGTTGTTGATTGGATCTGAACCTGCAATTAAACACCTGTGGTGTGCTGGGAGCTATAATGGATCAGAAATGGAGCTAGAAATCAAGTTCTTCATTGATAGTTTTCATCTAGCCCAAATTAATTGTTCTTTCACCACTAAAAAAATGAGTTTTTTTGCTGAATGCTAGATAGTATTATGCTAGAACTTTGTAGGGATTTGAAAAACCAAAAGAAGTAGTTCTTTATCTCAGATAGCCTTTACTTTTCTGTGTATACAAGACATACACAAAGACTGAAATAGTAACACAAGGCATTATATGCTAAGTGCCAGTTGGTTGAATCAGTAGGTAAAGAATTTAAAGCATTTTGGTATAATAAGTTTGGATTTTATCCTGTGAAGAGTGTGAAGGCTTTGTAAGTTTTTAAGTAGATATGATTTGGTTAAATAATTTCTTTAATGAAAATAGGTAACAATAGTGTAAATTAAAGGTGCAGAGAACTATTGGCAAAAAACTAGTGAGGTGTAGAAGGAATCAAAGATTGAATGGTTGTGGGATTTCTGAATGGATATGAAATAAATGCTGTGTTTGACTAAAAGAGTGATGATACTTTAAGGAGAAATAGGAACATCATGATTTAGGGTGACAGAGAAGTAGGTGAAGAATTCAGTTTTAAATTTACTCATTTTTAAGTTGTTTCAGGTCTCCCCAAGATTATTCCTAGGTTCTGTGATTCACAGTACTTAGCATATAGTTGTATTCACAGCTATGACTTATTAACAGAGGGATACAAAGCATAATCAGCAAAAGGAAAAGATGCTTGAGGAAAAGTCTGAAGAAAGCAGGCATAGCTTCCAAGATTCTTTTCTCAGTGAAATTACACAGGATATGCTTAATTCTTCCAGCAAGGAATTGTGACAAGACATGTGAAATACTATCTGCCAGGGAAGTTCCTTAGCGACTCAGTGCCCATGGTTATTATTGGCGACTGGTCACGTATGCCCTCTTTGCCTCATACTTAGAGAATTCCAATTCCAGAAGGAAAGCAGATATTCAGCATAAACCATATTGTTTGCATAGACCAATTTAGGATCAAGGAATTGTAGGAAACTTCTCAAAATCTAAGACCCCAAATACCAGCCAAGAGCCAACCTTGCAAGCAGGACATTTTAAGAGTAGCAGTGTTGGGTCTGCTATATTAACTCTTTTCTGCACAGACATGATAGTATGCCATCTAAGTTATTATTATCAAGGTACTGAGAAATGCATGTTTTTTAGGCTAGGGAGGTTAAGCCTAAGCATAGAGATTATATTGAGAAGTCTAAGGCACTGGTATTCAAAAGTGTAGTCCAGAGACCCTTGGGAATTACTGATACCACCTGCTCAAAATTGTATTAATATTTGCACAAATAGTGTAAAATATTTTACATAAATCAACACTGTGGCCCAAGATTATGCTAGTATTCCTTATAGTTTTTACTGCCATGCATTTACAGAAGAAAAAGCCAGTTTCACTTAAGAATATCTTTAATGAAGCAGTAAAATTATTTATTTTATTACGTTTTGACTCTTGAGTACATATACTTTCAGTATTCTGTGAATGACAATGCAAAGTGCACTTAAAGCACTTTTGCTGCATACCAAAGCAATGTGGTTGTCTAAATGAAAAGCACTTGTGTGATTATTTGAGTTGCAAGCTGAACTGACTGCTTTTATCTTAAAAGAACAACTGACAAAGTATGGTTATTCAGACTTGGCTATTTGGCAGACATTTTCTCAAAAAATGAATGAAGTGAGCCTATCACTTCAAAGCAAACAACTGACAGTATTTGTTGCTAATAATATAATTCAGGCTTTCAAGAAGATTAGAATTTTGAGAAACTTGTATTTGCCATCGTGATCTTGAGAGCTTTCCAATACTTATTTTCTGATGAGAATGGTGGTGGTATTAACAGGTATGATTTTTTTTCCTGATATAAATAATGAAGTGTGTCAACATTGGGAAGCTGTGTAACTCAGTGAACCACAATTTTCCAAATGACTAATACAGGCTTTTTAAAAAGCATTCATGAATGTAAAAGATTCACTCAAAATACAAGATTGACCAATGCCTTTTAATTTAACAGAGTATAAAATGTTCATTGACATGGTTTCAGACTCCATGGTTTAATTGCAACTAATCTGTAGGAAATACCACTTGTCAAGTTTTGGTATAATAGCAAAGAGGAATTCTCATGGTTATGTGAAAAATCTTTCAAAATATTTCTTATTCTTCCAGCCACATACATTTTTGAAGCTGTATTTTCTTCATCTGCAGCATACCACAATAAATCATGCAGAAGCAGATATGAGAATCGAGCTGTCTTTTATTAAGTCAGACATAAAAGAGATTTGTAAAAATGTTAAAAAATACTACTTTTCTCACTAAATTTGTTTTTTGTCTGGAAAATAGTCTTTTACTAAAATATGTTACTTACATGTAATGTTCATTATTATTTTTCAATGAATTAGTGAATAAAATTTTATAGTATCATAAATATCAATAGATATAACCCAAATAATGAAAAACCCTTCAAGATCCTCAATTTTTAAGTGTGCAAAAGGGAACTGAGACCAAAGAGTTTGCGAACATCTAGTCAAGGGAAAGAAGTGTAGAAAACAAAGGGCAGACAGCTAAATAGAGTAAGGGGATTAGTCATGTGTATCTCTTGTTCTTGTCTACTGATCTCACAGTCACTCATTTACGTTCACTGAGTTTCTTATCTTTTTTTCATTTCACGTTTTATTGTCAACATGTCCAACTTTAGTGTCACCATGGATTAAGCTTTCATTTCAAAGCTTCTGTAGTACTGTTTCAGTCTTTCAGTGAAAGAAGTAGTCTTTCACTTCTGCCCTACTTCTGTGACTACACCCTGAGCAGTGGAATCCTTGGAGCATCTGAAAACTCACTGGCTACCATCACCTGTCCTTCCAACTCATGAATGACCACATTGTAACCTTCCCCTCCCTGTTATTCTAGTACAGCATTCTCCCAAGGCCTCATTTCCTTCCCTCTTCACCGTAATTAGACCCCTCGGGGCCTTACTTCCGCTACTTTTACCAACATTCTCACAGTCTTGGATCTTTTTTCTTTTGGTCACACCTACAAACCCTCAACCTTGGTTCAGTGCAACCACCTATCTCTACTTTGTCTTACATGCTGAGTGCTGCAGAAGAGAAATCACAGAACTGTTTGTATTGGTGCTATTCATAGTCCAATTTGGGTCATTGGAATTCATTTTAAGTTCTCAAAAATGGTTTGAAAATTTTACTACTTTACTTAAATTTTCTTTTTTTTTTTTTGAAATGGAGTCTTGCTCTGTCTCCAAGCTGGAGTACAGTGACACTATCTCGGCTCACTGCAACCTCCACCTCCCGGGTTCAAACCATTCTTATGCCTCAGCCTCCCGAGTAACTGTGACTACAGGCACACGCCACCATCCCAGCTAATTTTTGTATTTTTACTAGAGATGGTGTTTCATCATATTGGCCAGGATGGTCTCGATCTCTTGACCTCGTGATCCGCCCGCCTCGGCCTCCCGAACTGCTGTGATTACAGGTGTTAGCCACCGCACCCGGCCACTTTCCTTAAACTTTCTAACCCATCTCTTAGCCAGTCTTCTCTTGATTCTTTTGTTACCTTTCACCCCTTGCTTGTTCTCACCTTTCCTCAATTTATTCTCTCATTTATTTCCTTTCCTCTTCTTCTCATGTCTCTGTTTTTCTGTTACTGATTCACCTCACATTTCTCTCTACCACTCTCCATTTTGCCATCTCTACCTTCTCTGCCCATCCTTTTTTTTTTTTTTTCTGAGAAGTTAAGCTGGCATCAGATGGCTCATAAAATTCTAGGAAGAAAAGTGAATTCATATCATAAAGCTGAACTTTTTAGAGGTTTTGCTTGTAAAAATTTGGCATTACTTATAAGTGTTTCTTGTAGGGGAATTTAGGGATTTTGAATTGCTGGTAATCTACTGGGAAGTATGGTGAGCCAACCTGTTTGGAAATCATGATGTGATTTAATTACAAAATATGTGTACATAAGTTTCACATTTTTTCCACTGATCTTTTGCTAAGTTGGCCCTTCTATAAGTAGTTATTGGTGAGTTTTTAAAAATTCTTCCTTTAACCTTTATTTTAATAATAAAAGACAAGACTTAATTCTTTTTACTTGTATTTTAATTGCTATGAATCTTTATTGGAAGGTTACAAATGAAAGCTTCAATGTAAAGGGCTATGGGTGCATGTGTAGAAAAAGAGAGAGAAATTATATTTATGTTCCAAATCTTTATGGTATAAAACTTGGAAAGTTAAATGATGTTTTTCTTTATTTGTAGGCTGTTGGTATAACTTACGGGAATCTCCAGACACTTTCTGATAAATCTGCCATGGTCACAAAGTCCTTGGAATACCTTGGTGAAGTATTAAAATATATTAAGCCTTATTTAGGAAAAAAAGTTTTCGGTGCAGGGCTGCAGCTGACTTATGGAATGATGGGTATGTATTCCTGACATTATTTTGCTAGTAACATTTCCTTAGGTTGGGCCTATACTATCATGATGGATAGGCATATATTGGCTAAATCACTATTCTCCATACAATCATAAGAGTAATCTGAAATACAGTGATTTAGCTTAAAATAATTCATGCTGGCCTTCGAAGCTCTGTCTTGCTCTATCTCTTTTCAATACTTTTGATTGTTTTAATATTAAAATTATGATCAATACAGAAAATATGCTAGCACCAGTTGCTTTCAGTAGTCTGTCATGAGTCACATTTCAATACCTGAATAACTAGAATGGATCTTTTTTAAAAAAAAAGCTGATCTATTGTTAGAATTAAAAACATCAGAAAACTATCACTTACATCTATTTCTATGGTCTGCTCTGTATGAAGGAGATAGGATTTAATACAGCACTAAAAATATTTATGCTTTAAATCTTGTTTCTCACAATACTCTTCTCTTTTCAAAAAGAAATCTTTTTCTGTGCCTGTTCTATAACAATGGAGTTTATCTTTCTTTAGGAAGTCAGTAATTAACATATCTTTGTTTACTAAAACCGTGGTGCTAACCAAAACTAGGAATTGGATAAAGGTAAATGAGAAAGATTTCCTTAGAAACTTTTATATAGAATTTAAGTTTTTTGGGTTTTTTTTTCCTTTATTTCTCTGTGGTCAAACCTTTTATCTGTTCCCTTTAATCTTATGAATGTACGAATAAGCCTGATTCGGGCTGTCTGAAACCTTTTATCTTTGTTGTAAAAGATAAAGGCGAATGTGAAAATGTGTAAATATAGAAAATGTAAATTATAGTAAAAGCTATAGCAATTCAGGCATCTTAATTTTAGAGAAAAATATAAGTGAGAATTTATAAGTTTAATAGTAAAATACAAATTAATAAGTATATTGTCATTCATGCTTATAATTTATTAGTGTCTACAAAAGTTTTCTGTTTCCAGATTTAGATTTTTGCCAAGCTAAATGTCTGATATAGACGTGGGACAAAATTCTACTTAGGAAAAATTGAGGACTTTGCTTTGCTGCCTTGTTGATTTTTGACTAAATGGCTGATCTGTATTCTTTCTTTTTGTCTTGGTTTCAAAGACTAGGAAGAGTATATTGCTACAATGTTGCCCATTTATTTGTTAGAAATTAGGATAGGTAACTTGAATTCTTCATGTTAAAGGTTTAGAATAAAACAGAGAAAGAGCAAAGTATAAACTTGGGAGAACTCCAAGGTGTTTTAAAATGTTGGGATTGCGATAGCATAACCATTTGAGGGAAGGAGTTAACCACTGAAACATTGTACTTTATTTACCTTGACAGTTCCTAACTGGGGACACCTCTCCTGTTCACTTACAAGGTTGCAAGACTGCTAGTGAAAGGCACAGAACTGTTGATGAAATCATCCTTCATATTAAGGAGAAGGCATCTGTGATCTTAATTGTAACTCAGTTATTTCTGAAAAGGCAGGGTGGATCCATCAACTTCGCTCCTCTGTAAATTTTGTTTTGTTTTTCTCATTCTTCATATCTCATAGTTTTTCTGTTTCCATGTATAAGGCTTTCAATCATCCCTGCCTCTTTGGCCATTCTTCCCCATTTTGCTTTGTAATTGAAATTCAAGTCATGACCCTTCGGTGCCAAGCGCAAATTTCCCCACTTTTCTCACATTCCCAAGTAGACTTAGACTTGATCATCTCTCTCGTTGCACTTCATCTGTCCTTTTCTTATGACATGATATTATTTATAGTTTGCCATTTGTTACTATTATTTGTGTACTTGACATGCCTCCACCAAATTTCAAACTTGTAGTAGCCATATCTTTTGAATTTTTTATTCCCATCATCATGTATTTTGAACAAAAAAGAACACTTATGTATCAGGCGCTGGATTGAGAGTAAGAGCTACATTAAAGAGCTCCAAAGTAGGAGATAGTGTATGTATACTATATAAATATTTCTGGGATTTAATAACTTTATTAACCTAGCAATAGTACATAATGTGTTTTTTAATGTTCTTTTTTGTTTTTCTTTGTTGTTGTTGTTTTTGAGACAGAGTCTCCCTCTGTCACCCAGGCTGGAGTGCAGTGGTGTGATCTCAGCTCACCACAACCTCTGCCTCTGGGTTCAAGCAATTCTCGTGCCTCAGTCTCCCGAGTAGCTGGGACTGCTGATGTGCACCACCATGCCTGGCGAATTTTTATATTTTTACTACAGACAGGGTCTCACTATGTTGCCAAGGCTGGTCTTGAACTCCTGAGCTCAAGCAACCTGCCTGCCTCAGCCTCCCAAAGTGCTGGGATTACAGGTGTGAGCCACTGTATGCAGCCTTTAATGTTCTTAAATGAGCAAAATTACTTTCTAACTATAAAGATTTAAAAATGTATATTGTAGTGATCCCAATTGTTACGTAGGGTAGAAAATAGGCAAAACACGTAGGGTAGAAAATACAGAGGATAGAAAATAAGTAAATACTCAAGAGCTTGTATAGTGGTTATCATTGAATGGGGAGATCCTAGGAAATTTTTTTGTATTTTCAGTTTTATTCATTAATAAATAATATATTTATAGCCAGGAAAAGAAAAAGAATTAGGTTTTTACAAAGGTACTGTATGTATTTAAACCTTTCCTAGTTTTTTACTTTAAAAATATTTTTATATTTCCATTTTACATGTTTAATAACACACACACACAAAAATATTCCTTGCTGAAACCTAAAAAGTAGGCGTCTGATAGCAAGCAGTAAAACAAATATCTCTACCTTATATGAACTCCTAAAGCTTAAAGTCTTCAGCAAAGTGTTTTAAGCGTTGCAGAAAATGAAATACAGTAGTTTCCCCTTATTCATGGGGAATATGTTTCAGTACCACTAGTGGATGCCTGAAACCGCAGATAGTACCAATCCTATGTATGCTGTGTTTTTGCCTATACATACATACTTATGATAAGGTTTAATTCATAAATAAGGCACAATAAGAGTTTAACAATAATAACTAATAACAGTATTAATAGAACAGTTGTGACAATAGATTGTAATAAAAGTTATGTGAACTTTGTGTCTCCAACTGCCTTCCCCACACCCTCATCAAACTATCTTATTGGTGTCCTATACCACGGGCAACTAAACTATACCACGTGGTACCCTATCTCACAGGTAACTAAACTATACCATGTGGTACCTATACCAAGGGTAACTAAAACTGTAGAAAGTGAAACATACCTGTATGACACCTGAGAGTAATAGGAATCATTTCTTATGCCAGTGATGGTAGCAATTTCCCTTATGGGTATGTTAATGTTATTAGAATATAAGTTCTTCTTATATTGCTGTCATACTGAAATATTCCACCAACTGAAGAAATGAGGAGCAAACCAGCATTATTTAAAACTTTGCTAAGTGAACATTATGTTTCTTTATGATTGATTATTGTACTTTTATAACAAAAGATGAATGTTGCTGTTTGTTCTTGGAAGTGATAATTGGTTGAGTTTTTTTCTTTATCTTACTCTTCCATAAGCATACTTTTTTTCTTTCAGAGCTTAAATTTTAAACTTTTTATTTAATGGAAATGACTTTGAATTTTATCGTTTTTGCTTTCTAAGATGGAATAAAATATGAAAGTTTATGCAGTAGATGTACCCCTGTACTTTTTGGATGAGCACTTAATCTGTTTTTAAATTCATTTTTCAGTAAGAAGACCTCAATAGCAATAATATATCCTAATGGGAATTATATATCTGCTCTTAATTACTTTATTAAACAAAGGGTGCTCATTTGTTAAGTTTTATTATCATCAGATGTGGCAATTAACAGACTTCTAGCACCAAGGAAGCCATAATATATTTCAAGTAGTAAAGAAATCTGTTTCTCTTCATTCAGAATTAAAATTTTGTTTGTTTATATTAAATAATCGAAAGGTGTAAAAACTGAAGTTCATGGAGGTTAACTGAAGTTCGTGGAGGTTAAGTGATTAGCTTATAGCTAATCCTGTTTTCCCTATTTTAACAATTAAATTTAATTATACTTCTGTTGCAGACTGAATTGAGGCCACCTATAAAATTATATGTAAGATTAAAATATGAAGAAATAGAGGTACAAAAAATGTGGAGTTTCATGATGAGGCCCAGGGAAAATTAGTATGCATATAAAACCATAATGCATAATCCTACAGTATTCTTTAAAAGGTGGATTGTTAATTTGCATCTGGGCATCCAAAAAGGGAAATCTGAATAATTTCAACATTCAGCCAATGTAGTCACATAATGTATAAATATATTCCAGTGTATATGTGAGTGTAAAAAGATTGAATAGCCCTTGTCTAAAATTCTTGGGACTAGAAGTGTTTTGAAGTTCAGATTTTTTGGGATGTTGGAATACTTGCAGGATACTTAACCAGTTGAGCACCCATAATCCAACAGTGTGAAATGTGAAATGTTCTAATGAACAGTTCTTTTGATCATCATGTTGGCACTCACAAAATTTTGGATTTTGGAGCGTTTCAGATTTTATATTTTCAGATTAGGAATACTTAACCTGTGTATATATTAAATGCCAGTTGCTCAGAAAATGTATGTTTTCCTTGGCCCAGAACTCTATGAAAAATTTGTCTCTTTAGTAAAATATATGAATTGACATAAGTATTTGTTATTTGTACTATGTGTTTCTTCCTATTTGCTATTTTAATTTGGTCCCATGGGCTTTCAATACAAATTTTTAAATTGAATGACAAAATGTTCTGGTCAGACGATAACAACAACATGCTGTTACTTCTCTTCTTTGTTAGGAATTCTTGTGAAATCATGGGCACAAATCTTTGCCACCTCTAAAGCCCAAAAATTACTATTCCGGATCATAGATTGTTTACTGCTTCCACATACAGTATTACAGCAAGAGAAGGAACTGCCTGCACCTATGTTGTCAGCAATTCAGAAAAGTCTTCCTTTGTATCTCCAGGTATAGTATGTGTGGTTGCTTAAAAGTTTAAAAAAAAGGAAACTTTGCCTTAAAAACATAGTTTACGAAATGCTGATTTAAAAACCGTACATTATAATCTCAAGTGATTGTGTGGCACATTTGTTGAACATATTTTAAATTGCTTTTATGTTTGGCTTTGGAAACAAAAATGAAAAAGCAGAGGACCTTAAAGTTGAGAGAGGAGGTAGATGAGCACAGACACTTATGGTAGTGTGCTCAGTATTTTTTTTTTTTTTCAGACCTCATCTATCAGTCAGACTGGTGGTGAGGAGATATAAGAGAATACACTATAGAGAACATCAGAGGTAAAAGAGCAAAATGGGTAGGAGTTGGAGGGCTTTTCATTTCAGAGGGAGCAACATGTACAAGGGCATGAGCTTTAAGAAAATATGGCACACTGAGGAAAATCAAATGGTTCTGTTGTGGCTAGAGATTGATATGGCAGGAGACATGTAATGGAGGGCTTTATATTCCATCCTAAGAAGTTTGGACTTAATCATTTACATGGGGACCTGATGAATTTTTAGCAGAGAAGTAGAGTGACATAATGATATTTACATTTTAGAAAGATGATTCTGGTGGCAATATGTAAGATAGTTGGTATGGAGGTTTTGGAAAGCAGTGGTGACGAGTTCATTGTAATAATCCACATATTGTCAGAAGGTTTTGACCTAAGGCAGTGGGAATAAAACCCATAGCAGCAGATTTCAAAAACATTTGGGAGCTGTGATTAAGAGTACTTGCTAAGTGAGTGTTGTGGAGGAACTCAAAGAAGTTAAATACTTCCTGGATTCCAGAGTGGCTATCTGCATAGATAGTAGTTCTACTCACTAACGTGGGAAATCCTGGAGATGTCGGGATGAAGGTGAGGATTGGTTTCTGAGCAGCTTTAGTTTGAGGTAAGCAGTTGGAAATATTCATATGCCATTCAGGAAAGGATGAGGCTAGAGATGTACTTTATTATTTATTAGTGTCTGATATTGAAGATAAGTGCTTCTTAATTTGAGGTCCAACAAGGGAAGCTGAGGAGGAAAGGGAAAATGGATTTTGATTACATAACATTCTCTTTTCAAAGATGTATTTCATAACAGAGTTTTAAGATTTCTGAGAAGTTTTAAATTTTCCCTCTAATTTTTATTCATAATAGCATTTAAAATGAAGTTTAGCCTGTTATCTAACAGAATGATAAAAAGGGGAAGCAGCCACACCACAGACTGAACCGCCAATCTCACAGAGGGAGAGATGAATAGAGGGGAGTGGTGGGTAGCAGGAGAGTCTGGAATATTTCTTCCCTGTGGTCCTCTTAAACCCAAACAGTCCATTTTAATAAGAATTCTCACAAGCTTTGTAAGTGGTAAATTTAAAAATTTGGTGTATTATCTGTTTGGCAGAACTGGAGCTATGTCTTTAATTTCTTCATGGTACCCAGCTCTCCTCTTTGGAATTTTCAGAAAATATTCATTTATTACTTCATTTTCTTCTAATTTAATGTGCTTTTCCTTAAACCATTCAAGAAACAGAGTTGGTGGTGGTGGGTGGATTGTGGGGGTTCATTGTTTGATTTTTTCACTTGTTTATTTGGTACAGTTTTAATAGCTGTATGCTATTTTTCATTACAAATAAACTTTCAGAATTTCTTATTGGGTAAATACCCGTTTACAACTAAAATGGAGACTTCAAACATTTTAAATGATTTCTCTTGGAAAACACATTGTGAGTCACCAAGTACCAAATTAAGAGTTAACTTTTAGAATATGATATATTGTTGTGTTGGTTATTATATGATTATCTATATTTAGTAGCATTTAATATTTAGTAATACTAGCAGAAAACATTTTCTCTCAGGGTATTGGTTTAATTGTTTAAGTGTTAAATACTGTATTATATATGAAAGTATTTTGTTAACTGCTATACAGATGGAAGCAAAATAAACAGACATGCAACAAAATACCAAGAGTTCTGTGTGACTTTATTAAACTCTTCACTTTTCTAAACCTTAGTTATCCTAGCTGTAAAATGGAGATACAGTATTACTAACTCAATGGTTCTTTGAGAAATTTAAATGCAATAGTGAATATAAAGCACACAGCACAGTGCCTGTTATAGGAAAACTAAGTAAATTGTTATTCTGAGTCTTAATTTCCATATTCTTTACTCTTTGTTACTACTTTTAAAAAAATTTTCAGATTTTTAGCATGGAAGACTTTTAGCAAAAATTGTATAGTCTTAGACAAAATAACCGGTACCTAGAAAAAAATGACTTAAAGATGTTTTATAACATTTTAAGTACATATAAATGTAGTTGATGAGCAAAATGTTCAAGTGTTCTGAGATTAGAGGAAAAGAATCTGCCTTTGTCTTCCTACACTTCTCCCCTGCTTCCTTTGTTTATGCCTCAAAGACGTACATGCTTAGATACCATATCATATGTGTTGCCCAGGCTTAACTCCTTGTAATTCGTATGTACATTATCTGTTGATTACATGAGGTATCCTTTTTGATTGTTATATTCTCACATGAATATTAATGCTGAGGACTTCATTAGTGAGTTTCTAAATGTTGTTTGTTCTTTGAAACTTTACCTCTTAGTATTTCTTACTTTTTTTCCTCATAGGGCATCTGTATCGTGTGTTGTCAATCTCAAAATCCGAGTGCCTATTTGAATCAATTGCTAGGGAATGTTATTGAGCAGTATATTGGGCGATTTCTTCCAGCTTCACCATATGTTTCAGATCTTGGACAACATCCTGTTTTGCTGGCATTGAGAAACACAGCCACTGTTCCGCCAATATCATCTCTAAAGAAATACATTGTACAAGTCATAAGGTACATCTAAATATTACATATAGGTGGTATGTACAAATTATTAAGCTGTATTAAAAAGTGATGAAGTGGCATTTCAAACATGTTGGCAACCCTTAGGATACTAGAAGTTCAGAAGCTTTTTTTTTTCCCTGAGAAGCATTATCTAAGAATTTATTAAAATGACATTTGCTTATGGCAGCCTAAGACAATGCCCTTTAAACTGCTTCTCTTTTCTCTGTGTAGCTATTACCTTCCCTATATATGTCCTAAAGGTACATTTTTGCTTTTCAGTTTTTCATCAGATAAACAATATTTGTATTTTATACTGTAAAAAACACAGTAATTATATTTGGCTGGGTGTGGTGGCTCACACCTATAATCCTAGCCCTTTGGGAGGCAGAGGTGGGTGGATCATTTAAGGTCAGGAGTTTGAGACCAGCCTGATCAACATAGTGAAACCCCGTCTCTACTAAAAATACAAAAAAGTTAGCTGGGCATGCTAGTGGATGGCTATCATCCCAGCTACTCAGGAGGCTGAGGCAGGAAAACTGCTTGAATCTGGGAGGCGGAGGTTGCAGTGAGCTGGGATTTCACCACTGCACTCTAGCCTGGGCAACAGAGCGAGACACTATCTCAAAAACATAAAATATAGTAATTATATTTTATAAAGATAATTAAGTGAAAAAATGAATGCTAATATTGGAAATGAAGCACCCTGAAAGCACCCTGAAATCTTATTTCGTTAGTTTACTCTTAACTCAGTTTTATTAAGCAAATGAAAAATGAAACTTCTTAAACATTCTACTAACTCCATATCCTTTAACATTAGGAAGTTCAGTAATAAAAAATGTTTTGTCGTTGTCTTCATGTAGTATTTATTTTTATATGAAATTAGTTTTTAAACTTTAAGATGCTATGGTGATATATGTTATTCTTATCTAGTATTAGTTTTCTGTGTTTTTTAATGACCCAATATTATCTGTTACCTCTCATTATAGAATTCCATGCCAAATTCTGTCTCCCCTCTCACCGTTTTGAGTTCCTAGTGTCCTGTTACTCAGGTTTGGAAGCTTTATCTTCTTTGCTTCCTATCCTTGACCATCCTTTGGCAATCCTGACCTCCTTTTCCTATTTCTCTTCCCTTAGTACATTGCACCTAAACTATTGTCAGAATCTCCTAACTGCTTTCTGCATCCCTAGTTTTTTCTTCTAGTCCACCCTAAAAAATGCCCCCAGATTACTTTTCCTAAAATATTATTTCATTATGGAACTTCCCTGCCATTAAACCTGCAAGATCTTTTTTGCCTGTGAAATAAATTTCACGCTCCTTAGTTCTCTGCGATCCATCACTTAACATTTCCAGATGTATTACATACGGTGTCATACAACCCCTAATAAGATTCGCATTGCCCCTCCAAAATGCCTCATACCTCCCTATGTCACAGCTTTATTCAAACTGCTTTCTCCATTAAAATGTCATTTTTGGGGGCTAAATCCCACCTATCCTTTATAAAACCTACACTTGATATGTCAGTGTACCATGTATGTTTCCTTTTTTGAAATCATATGGCCTGTAGAGCTCAATTTGCAGAATTATGATAGTTTTGCCTTACTTGTATCTGAATTTCCAACAGGATTATAGTAACCTACCACAGTGTTTGAAATATTGTGTAAATAATTTTAGTACAATCTAAATGATAGATGCTGAAGTGAAATTGAATCTGTAAAACTGTTTAGAACCCCAGTGTTTAGGATCCCAGGATTAGTTGACTTTCCTATTTACTTAACATACAGTAAAAATGTTTTTCTCATGGTTTATAGTTGAAGGCTTAAAAATGTAACTTTTTTTTTTTAAAATACTCAGGAAAGATACAGAGATTGCCTCCTATGACTTCTTCCATGCCATGCTTCCCTATTCCTGCACTCCCTCATCTGAGTTAGGGCTCTTTCCTCTGAATTCCTGAGAATTCTGTGCTTATCTTTGTCAAAAGCACCATTATGCTATATTGTAATTGTCTTTTTCTTTTTCTCATTTAACTTCTCCACTCGATGGTGGGCCTCTTGCTTTCAGAGACCATATTTTACTCAATTTTATATTCTTGTTCTTAGATATGTACCTGGCATTCCACTGGTACCCAATATATGTTTGTTCTAGGCATTAGGAATTCAGCAGTAAACAAAATTAGACAAACCTCAAATAATGAATTTTCTAATATGTAGTATTTGTTGGAAGTCACTGTAGGGAATAGAAATAATTACTAAGACATAGTTCTTATCCTTATGTTTATAATACTTAGTGATTTCTATTCCTCATGTTTATTATTACTTTGCAAATATATATTTTTTATATGTGTGTGTATATATATATATGGATGTCTAGTTTATATTTAGCTGTATTTGACAGATCTTCACATTGTCTAGACATTTGCAGAAACTAAGCAATTCCAACTTTTATTTATTCACTTAATAAATGTATACTGAACACTCATTATGAGCCTGGACCTGTTCTAAGAGGTGGGACTAAAGAAAGATTAGTCAAATTATTATCCTTATGATCTCTCTTGAGTTCTAATACTAAATTTTATCTTGTCTTGAGAGGTAATACTTAATCCTAAATTAGTTCTCTGAGTCTTTAACTTACTGGAGGAAGGAAGGAGATAAAGCTGGGATGTCCTATCTTATTCCTAGGACAGTCCTCTGTTTATTTGGAAAAATAAGACTCCTCCCAAGTCCTTACATAAATAGATATGAAGAGAGATTTCTTTATGCAAATTTAATGTTAGAGAAAATGTTGCAGCATTGAGGACCCAAAAAGGAGATCAAACTTGTATTAGAAAGGAAAAAAAAAAAACCACAAATTAACAATTAGGCTTTCATTTAGATTTTAAGTTCATTGTAAAACAAGGTTGCTTTCAGTTTAGTTTGTGACTGACTATATTGTGCTTTGGCCCTGAGAGCACACCAGAAGGATAACTGTATTAATTTTGGGGGGTAAATTTTGCCAGTATCTTTAAAGTGTGTGCCATTTGTTCTTGCTCTATTGAAGCTTTAAGCAGAGAATAAACAAAATTTTGCTTCTTTTCAGGAAATCCTACCTTGAGTATAAGGGGTCCTCACCTCCTCCTCGCTTAGCATCCATTCTGGCCTTCATCCTCCAACTCTTCAAGGAAACTAACACAGACGTTTATGAAGTCGAACTACTCCTCCCTGGCATTTTAAAATGCTTGGTGTTAGTCAGTGAACCACAAGGTTAGTTTGTTTGTAAGGTTATTTTTGTTACCATTTTCTTTTCACAAGTTAAGAAACTACTGTTTCCCATCAGTTTAATGGATAGTTACAAAATGTATCTGATTCTTTTATATCTCTTGATATGGGTCATGGTTAAAGAATAAACTCTGGCTAGGAGCTCAGGTTAGGTATGATAAAATGGTTACAAACTGAGATGTTTTTGGTCCATTTTAGTTTTGGCTTTTTTTTCCTCCTTGAGGCAAATAGTTTATTTAAGGGCTACTTCCTTTGATTAGATTTGGTAACCTCTCAAAGAATATTTGTTAAATCTGACTTCAGTATTAAAGGCAATTTGTTAAATATCAAGTAATGAGAGGTCATCATACTTTTTTTATTCAGGTTTTTGCTGAAATATCTAAGCTGATTTTTGGGGCAAACTTGTAGGGGTCCTTTGATTCTACTCCTTTTGTTTTCAGTCTCATCAACCTTACTTCTAGTGATTGCTTTAATATAACATTTATTGGCCTGGCATAATGGCTCATACCTGTAATCCCAGCACTTTGGGATAGAGCTCTTAGGTCAGAACAAATCTCAATCACTGACCTCAAAGGAGCCTGAATTTGATTAGATTAGTCCTTAAAGCAATTTATGCCCCAGGGTATTACTAAAAACATTAAAGCAATCACGCAGAAATTAATTAGCAGAGCGTAACAGCTGAGTGTGAGAGTCCTGCCAAAACCATTGTCTTCACATGGAGACTGTGGACATACCCGAGGTTACACCACCTCAGGAGCAACATCTAAGGCAGTAAGAGGGCAAGAGGAGGAGTAGACTTCATTATTTGAAAAGCGCAATTTTCACCAAAAAATTACAGGACTTGCAAAGAAACAGACACGTACAATCCATATACTGAGAAGAAAAGCAGGCAACATAAACTGCCAGTGACAGCAGTCAGATATTGTCTTTAATAGACAAAGACTTCAAAGTAACTATTATAAATATATTCATAGAACTAAAGGAATGTGTAATAAATGAAGAAAAGGAAAGTTTGGTGACAATAGGGAAAGAAGTTTTACGAAAAGAACCAAATGGAAATTTTGGAGTTAAAGTTCAATAGCTGAGTTAAAAATTTCACTCATTAGTGAATTAGAACTGGCAGAAGAAAGAATTAGCAAACTTGAACATAGATCAATATAGATAATGTAATCTAAAGCACAGAGGAAAAAAAATGGAGAAAATGAACAGAGCTGTTGAGAAATGTGGAACACCATTAAGTGCACCATATATAACAGGTGAACCAGGAGAAGGCAAGAAAATGGAAAATAAAATAAATAAATGTGTGTGTGTGTGTATATATATATATTTTTTGTTTTTTTGGGATGGAGTCTCGCTCTTTCCCCCAGGCTGGAGTGCAGTGGCGCGATACCAGTTCACTGCAGGCTGTGCCTCCTGGGTTCACGCCTTTCTCCTGCCTCAGCCTCCCGAGTGGCTGGGACTATAGGTGCCCGCCACCTCGCCTGGCTAATTTTTTTGTATTTTCAATAGAGATGGGGTTTCACCATGTTAGCAGGATGGTCTTGATCTGACCTCATGATCCGCCCGCCTCGGGCTCCCAAAGTGCTGGGATTACAGGGGTGAGCCACCACGCCCAACCTAAAATAATACATAATGTCTAAAATTTTTTAAAGTTTATTCAAGAATATTAACTTATGCATTCAGGAAGTTCAGCTAACTCCAGGTAAGGTAAATGCAAAAAGATCCACAAACAGATACATCATAGTAAAGATGCCAAAAGCTAAAGGCCAAGAGAAAATCTTGGAAGTAGCCAGAGAAAAATGACTCGTCCTCTACGAGAAACTCTGGTAACATTAACAGCTGACTTCTCAAAGGAAACAGTGGGGGCCAGAAACAGTGGGATGACATTCAGAGGATTTAAAGCAGGAGGGTAGAGGGGGACCTGTCAACCAAGAATCTTTTTTTAGCAAAGCTACCTTTCAAAACCGAAGGTGAAACAGACATTCTCAAATAAATTAAAGCTGAGAGAATTTGTTGCTAACAGACCCACCTTTTAACAAAATGCTAAAGGAAGTTTTTCAGACTGAGACTGACCCCAGGCAGTAATTCAGATCCATATACACACAAAAGAATTCTAGTAAAGATTCTCATATTATTATTAAGACAGTATGAATGCACATTTTTTCACCTTTATTCTCTTAACTGGTTTTTAAGAAGCATTTGTATAAAATAATATTGTTGAGCCTATAACATATAGAAATATAGTTACCAATAATAATACAAAGAAGGAGGTGAGAGCAAAACAGTATTAGGCTAAGGAAAGGACTCCACATGGCAACTCAAATACCCAGGAATACATGAAAAAAAAAAAAAAAAGAAAAGATAAATAAGAAGGTTAATACAGGATTAGTGTTCCATATCCAAAATGCTTGGGAACAGAAGTGTTTTGTGTATCAGATTCTTTTGGATTTTTGAATATTTGCGTATATATTATGAGGTATCTTAGCAGCAGGACTCAAGTCTAAACATGAAATTCATTTATGTTTCATATACCCCTTAAACGTGTCTCCTGAAGGTAGTTTTTTACAATATTTATAAATTGTATATGCAGCCTGTCACATGAAGTCAGGTGTGGAATTTTCCACTTATGGCATCATGTCAGCTGTTAAATACTTTGAGATTTTGAAGCATTTGGAATTTTGGATCTTTGGATTATGAATGCTGGACCTGTATAGCAGAAGTTAAGATATATGTATTTGCTGTTCTCTTTTCTTAGCTTCTTTGAAAGATATAAATTTATATAAAGTAAAAATTACAACAGTATATTTTTAACTTTTAACATTTGTAGATATTATATAATAGGTATAACAATACCACAAAAAGAGAAAGAAATAGAGCTATACAGTGCATAGGATTTCTGTTTCTGTATTAGTATAAATTTGAAGCTCTGATAAGGTATATATGATTAACTTAGAGTGACCACAAAGGAAATAGTTCAAAAATAATTAATAATGAAATAGGCTGAATGCCCCAATTAAAAGACACAGACTGGCAAATTGAATAGAGTCAAGATTCTTCAGTGTGCTGTATTCGAGAGACCCGTCTCATGTGCAAAGGCTCAAAATAAAGGGATTAAGGAAGACTCACCAAGCAAATGGAAAGCAAAAAAAATCAGGGGTTGCAATCCTAGTCTCTGATAAAAAAGAGTTTAAACCAACAAAGATCAAAAGAGACAAAGAAGGCCATTACATAGTGGTTAAGGGATCAATGCAACAAGAAGAGTTAACTATCCTAAATATGTATGCACCCAATACAGGAGCACCCAGATTCATAAAGCAAGTTCTTAGAGACCTACAAAGAGACTTAGACTCCCACACAATAATAGTGGGAGACTTTAACACCCCACTGTCAAACACCCCACTATCAATATTAGATCAATGAGACAGAAACTTAACAAGGATATCCAGGACTTGAACTCAGCTCTGGACCAAGCAGACCCAAGAGACATCTATAGAACTCTCCGCCCCAGATCAGCAGAATATACATTCTTGTCAGCACCACATTGCACTTATTCTAAAATTGACCATATAATTGGGAGTAAAACACTCCTCAGCAAATGTAAAAGAACAGAAATCACAGCAACCTGTCTCTCAGACCACAGTGCCATCCAATTAGAACTCAAGATTAAGAAACTCACTCAAAACTGCAAAACTACATGGAAACTGAACAAGCTGTTCCTGAATGACTACTGGATAAATAACAAAATGAAGCCAGAAATAAAGATGTTCTTTGAAACCAATGAGTACAAACACACAATGTACCAGAATCTCGGGGACACATTTAAAGCAGTGTGTAGAGGGAAATTTATAGCACTAAATGCCCACAAGAGAAAGCAGAAAGATCTAAAATTGACACCCTAACATCACAATTAAAAGAACTAGAGAAGCAAGAGCGAACAGATTCAAAGCTAGCAGAAGACAAGAAATAACTAAGATCAGAGCAGAACTGAAAGAGATAGAGAAACAAAAAAACCTTCAAAAAAATCAGTGAATCCAGCCAGGAACTGGTTTTTTGAAAAGATCAACAAAATAGACCGCTAGCCAAACTAAGAAGAAAAGACAGAAGAATCAAATAGACAATAAAAAATGATAAAGGGGTTATCATCACCAATCCCACAGAAATCCAAACTATGATCAGAGAATACTATAAACACCTCTACACAGATAAACTAGAAAATCTAGAAGAGATGGATAAATTCCTGGACACATACACCCTCCCAAGACTAAACCAGGAAGAAGTCGAATCTCTGAATAGACCAATAACAGGTACTGAAATTGAGGCAGTAATTAATAGCCTACCAACCAAAAAAAGCCCAGGGCCAGACAGATTCACAGCTGATTTCTACCAGAGTTACAAAGAGGAGCTGGAAATATTCCTTCTGAAACTATTCCAATCAATAGAAAAAGAAGGAATCCTCCCTAATTCATTTTATGAGGCCGTCATCATCCTGATACTAAAACCTGGCAAAGACACAACAAAAAAGGGAAATATTAGGCCAGTATCCCTGATGAACACCAATGCGAAAATCCTCAATAAAATACTGGCAAACCGAATCCAGCAGCACATCAGAAAGCTTATCTACCATGATCAAGTCGGCTTCATCCCTGGGATGCAAGGCTGGTCGAACGTAAGCAAATCAATAAACATAATCCATCATGTAAACAGAACCAACAACAAAAACCATATGATTATCTCCACAGATGCAGAAAAGGCCTTCGACAAAATTCAACAGCACTTCGTGCTAAAAACTCAATAAACTAGGTATTGATGGAACGTATCTCAAAATAATAAGAGCTATTTATGACAAACCCACAGCCAATATTATACTGAACAGACAAAACTGGAAGCATTCTCTTTGAAAACTGGCGCAAGACAAGGATGCCCTTTCTCATCACTCCTCTTCAACACAGTATTGGAAGTTCTGGCCAGGGTAGTTAGGCAAGAGAAAGCAATAAAGCGCATTCAATTAGGAAAAGAGGAAGTCAAATTGTCTCTGTTTGCAGATGACATGATTATATATTTAGAAAACCCCATCGTCTCAGCCCAAAATCTCCTTAAGCTGATAAGCCGCTTCAGCAAAGTCTCAGGATACAAAATCAATGTGCAAAAATCACAAACATTCCTATACACCAATAACAGACAAACAGAGAGCCAAATCATGAGTGAACTCCCATTCACAATTGCTACAGAGAGAATAAAATACCTAGGAATACAACTTACAAGGGATGTGAAGGACCTTCTCAAGGAGAACTACAAACCACTGCTCAATGAAATAAAGTAAAAGAGGGCACAAACAAATGGAAGAACATTCCATACTCATGGATAGGAGGAATCAGTATCGTGAAAATGACCATACTCCCCAAAGTAATTTATAGATTCAGTGCTATTCCCATCAAGCTACCACTGACTTTCTTCACAGAATTTGAAAAAAAAACTATTTTAAATTTCATATGGAACTAAAAAAATGTGTGCATTGCTGAGATAATCCTAACCAAAAAGAACAAAGGAGGAGGCATCATGCTGCTTAACTTCAAACAATGCTACAAGGCTACAGTAACCAAAACAGCATGGTACTGCTTCCAAAACAGATATATAGACCAATGGAACAGAACAGAGGCCTCAGAAATAACATCACACATCTACAACCATCTGATCTTTGATAGACCTGACAGAAACAAACAATGGGAAAAGGATTCCCTATTTTATAAATGGTGCTGGGAAAACTGGCTAACCATATTCAGAAAACTGAAACTGGATCCCTTCCTTACACCTTATACAAAAATTAACTCAAGATGGATTAAAGACTTAAACATAAGACCTAAAACCATAAAAACCCTACAATAAAATCTAGGCAATATCATTCAGGACATGGGGATGGGCAAAGACTTCATAACTAAAACACCAAAAGCAATGACAACAAAAGTCAAAATATATAAATGGGATCTAATTAAACTAAAGAACTTCTGCATAGCAGAAGAAACTATCAGCAGAGTGAACAGGCAACCTACAGAATGGGAGAATATTTTTGTAATCTATCCATCTGACAAAGGGCTAATATCCAGAATCTACAAAGAACTTAAATTTACAAGAAAAAAACAACCTGTCCAAAAATGGGCGAAGGATATGAACAGACACTTCTCAAAAGAAGACATTTATGTAGCCAACAAACTTATGAAAAAATTTTCATCACTGGTCATTAGAGAAATACAAATCAAATCCACAATGAAATACCATCTCACACCAGTTAGAATGGCGATCATTAAAAAGTCAGGAAACAACAGATGCTGGAGAGGATGTGGAGAAATAGGAGTGCTTTTACACTGTCGGTGGAAGTGTAAATTAGTTCAACCATTGTGGAAGACAGTGTGGTGACTCCTCAAGGATCTAGAACTAGAAATACCATTTGACCCAACAATCTCATTGCTGGGTATATACCCAAAGGATTATAAATGATTCTACTAAAAAGACACATACACACATATGTTTATTGCAACACTGTTCACAATAGCAAAGTCTTGGAACCAACCCAAATGCCCATCAATGATAGACTGAATAAAGAAAATGTGACACATATACACTGTGGAATGCTATGCAGCCATAAAAAAGGATGAGTTCATGTCCTTTGCAGGGACACGGATGAAACTGGAAACCATCATTCTCAGCAGACTAACACAAGAAGAGAAAAACACCATATGTTCTCACTCACAAGTGGGAGTTGAACAGTGAGTACACATGGACACAGGGAGGGAAACATCACACAGCAGGGCCTGTTGGGAGGTGTTGGACTGGGGGAGGGAGAGCATTAGGAGAAATGCCTAATGTAAATGACGAGTTAATGGGTTCAGCAAACCAACTTAGCATATGTATGCATATGTAACAAACCTGCACATTGTGCACATGTACCCCAGAACTTAAAGTATAATAATAATAATTTTAAAATCATTAAAGATTTGAAAGGCTACATTAAAAAAAAATTCACTTAATGCAATAAGAAAACAGTAAAGTTGATTAAAGAAACAAACACATGAGTCATTACGAAAACAAAAAGTAAGAATGCTGATGTAAATCAAACTATATCAAAAATAATACTATGTGAAAGGATTGACCAGTCCAATGAAAAAGCAGAGATGATCACAGTGGATTTTTTAAAAAAAACAAGATCTACCTATATGATATTTACAGGAAATACTATAGATTCACAGATATAAATAGATTGAAAGTAAAAACATGGGAAAAGATAGTTATGCAAACAGCAACCACAGAAAGCTTAAGTGACTATACTAATAGCTCCATAAGAATTACTAATTTATATGGAATTACAGGGGACCCAGAATAGCCAAATCAAGCGGAAAGCTGGAAAACTCATACTTCTGGATTTTAAAACATGTTACAAGGCAACAGTAATCAAGACAATGTGATAGTGACATAAAGATAGATATGTAGGTCAACAGAATAGAATTGAGCGTTCAGAGAGAAACCCGTGTTTATGGTCAGTTGGGGTTTTTTTGTTTGTTGACAAGAGTGCCAAGACAATTTAATAGGGGAAAAGTAGTCTTTTCAACAAATTTTGCTAGGTCAAATAGATAGCCACATGCAAAAGAATGAAGTTGGACCCTTGTTTCATACCACATACGAAAACTAACCTAAAGTGAATCATAGACCTTAGTGCCGGGGCTAAAATTGTAAAAGTCATAGAAGAAAATATAGGAGTAAAATCTTCATGACTTTGGATTTGGCAATGGATTCTTAGCTATGACACTAAAAGCATGAACCACAAAAGAAGAAAGGGATAAATTGGACTTCATCAAACATTAGGAGCTTTTGTGTTTCAAAGGACACTATTAAGAAAGTGAAAAGACAACCCACAAAATGGGAAAAAATACTTGTAAATTATATGTGATGATAAAGAGTGTGCATCTATAATATATAAAGAACTCTTAAGAATAAGTAACAAATAACTGAATTTAAAAATTGGCAATGAATCTGAATAGACATTTCTACAAAGAAAATAAACAAATGACTAATAAGCACCAGAAAAGGTATTCAACATCATTAGTCACCAGGGAAATGCATATCAAAACTACACTGAGATACCACTTCATACCCACAACGTTGGCTATAATGAGGAAGTCAGACAATGAAAAAGATTGGGGACAATGTGGAGAAATTGGAACTCTCATTTAATGCCCCTGGAAATGTAAAATCATGTTGCTACTTTGGATAATAGTCCGGTAGTTCCTCAAGCGGTTAAGCATGGAGTTACTGTATGACCCAGCAATTTCACCCCTAGAAATATGTATATATTTAAGATAAATGAACACATAAGTCCACACAGAAACTTGTAAATTAATTTTTATAGCAATATTGTTTATTATAGCCAAAAAGTAGAATACTTATGATTTGATGGATCAATTTAAAAATTTTGATACATTTATACAGTGGAATATTGTTTGGCTATAAGAAAGTATGAAGTATGGAAACATGCTATAACATTGATGAATATTGAAAACATTATTCTAAGTGAAAGAAGCCAGTCACAAAAGTCACATATTATTTCATTTATATGAAATATCCAGAATAGTTAAATCTATGGAGACGGGGCTGGGCATGGTGTCTCATGTCTGTAATTCCAGCACTTTGGGAGGCTGAGGCGGGTGGATCACTTGAGGTCAGGAGTTCGAGATCTGCCTGGCCAATATGGTGAAACCACGTCTCTTCTAAAAATACAAAATTAGTCATACATGGTGGCATGCGCTTTTAATCCCAGTTACTCGGGAGGCTGAGGCAGGAGAATTGCTTAAACCCGGGAGGCAAAGGTTGCAGTGAGCTGAGATCGTGGCACCGCACTCCAGTCTGGGCAACGGAAGGAAAGTCCGTCACACACCAAAAAAAAAAGTTAAAAAAAAAAGGTCTGTAGATACAGAAAGTAGGTTAGTGATTGCTTAGAAGGACTCAGGATAGCTAAAGAGTATGGAATTTCAAGATATTGAAAATAGTGTAAAATTGTGATGATGGTTGTACAAGTCTGAATATACTGAAAACCATCGAACAATATATTTTAAATGGGTAAATTGTATAGTATGTGAATTATATGATAATAAAGCTCTTCTTTTAACAAAAAGGCCAGGTGTGGCTCACACATGTAATCCCAGTGCTTTGGGAGGCCAAGGTGGGAGGATCACTTGTGACTAGGAGTTTGAGGCCAGCCTGGGCAACATAGCAAGACTTCCATCTCTACAAAAAGCTTTTTAAAAAAAATTAGCCAGGAGTGGTGGCACGCACCTGTAGTCCTAGCTACTTGAGAGGCTGAGGTGGGAGGATTGCTTGAGCCCAGCAGATGGAAGTTAGAGTGAGCTATTATCACACCACTTCTCTAGCTGGGATGATAGAGTAAGAGTGTTCTTTTAAAAAAAAAAAAAAACACTCATTTTGTTTTTAAAGGTAGTTCAGTTAAAGCAAAAATAAACCACATCTAAATGAGAAGTTATTTTAAAAAGTTGTAAAAAGTTTTCAAGTAAAAGGCAAGTATGCTGTATGTTCCTTAGCCACTAGCCTCATCGCATGGAAAACATTCTCTACTACCTAATATTAATTAAGTTGATGTTCATCATATATTTTGTGTTCCTGCTATAATGGGTTACAGTTTCTGAACATTTTTTTATTCTTGGAAAAAGCACTTTTTTCTCTGGTTTCTTATATTTAATGTGTCAAAAACAACATAAGAATTTAGTAGCATTCAGAGCATATTGGGTTTTCTACATCCTTTCTTGGTATTTTTGCATTATTTTTGTGTACAAGCACACAATTTTAAAGGATTTGGTTAAATATTTAAAGAATGTAAGTATTCTTTTTATGCTTTGTTATCCTTTGAAAGGAAGATAGCATCACAAACAACATTTTTGCATACACATTTGGCTAATTTTAAGTGAAAAGACATTGTTCATGGTATCTAGTTTGCTACTTATATGTTTGTGAGGGGGTGGGAGGAATATGCTTATGAATTTTTAAAAAATCAATCTGCTTGTCTGTAAATCAGCTGAATTTTTAAAGGCTTTCTTTTGTCGGTATGTTACTGTTTGTAGGGTTAGGATGGTGTAATCTTTTTGAATATGGGCACCTTTCTAAGAGAAAAATAGATTTAAAAAAACTTTTAAACTTTTATTTTCTTAAAATGGAAGATAGGTATACTTAGAATAAAACAAAAACTTAGAACTATTTCATTTTGAAAAATAGAAAAAGGATGTACATACTTTAAGAAAACAACATATTTTTCTAAATCAAGAGCGTTCATAAAAATGAGGATCCAGATGGTCAATTCAGACACAGTGCGTAATGCTATAATTTTTCCTTCTAGTTAAAAGGCTGGCCACAGAGAACCTGCAATACGTGGTAAAAGCCTGCCAAGTGGGGTCAGAAGAAGAACCTTCCGCCCAGCTGACTTCTGTGTTTAGGTAACTGGAAAATATGCCAACTGGCAAGGAGACTATTGCCAGCCATTTGACAGCCAACATGTTTTTTAAATAACTAATTATCCAAAACATAATGTGTTACTACTTGCTTATAGTATTTCAATTATTGTATTTTTGGCAGTAGTTTTGTTACATTGTGATGTTTTATTGAAAAATAAAAGTGCCAGTGAAAAAGATAAGTGAAGGGACTTAAAATTACCTGTGAATTTAGTAAGAAAGAATCTTGCATGAACAGTCATGTGTCTCTTAATGATAGGGATAAGTTCTGAGAAACGTATAGTTAGCCAATTTCATCACTGTGTGACCCTCAAATAGAGTGTACTTATACAACAAACCGAGGTGCTATAGCCCACTATGCACCTAGACTATACGGTGTGGCCTAATGGTCCTAGACTACAAATCAGTATAACATGTCCCTGCGCTGAATACTGTAGGCGGTTGTAACACAGTAGTAAATATTTGTGTATCTAAATGTATCCAAACATAAAAGGTACAGTAAAAATGCAGTATTTTAATCTTCTTATACTGAACCACCATTGTATATGCTATCTGTCACTGACTGAAATGTCATTACCTGGCCCTAGACTGGGTTTGAGAGGGTAAAGTGGGAAATGTGAGTCATGATGACGAGTACACAGGCCTTCAGACCTTGCCAGACATGTTCCTCAGGAGTGTAGAAGTACATGTCACTGCTTTTCTGACTTGCTTTAAGATACTAAGAGTAGCTCCAGAAAGCTCTGTTACGTTTAATTTGTAAAGCATGGACTTTATAGAAGTAGATCTATTGTTCATAAGAATAACAGTGCAACTTGAGGCATATTTTCTTTTTCTTCCCTCTCTTGTTCCCTTTAGAGTCTTGTGCTGTTAGGGCAGTATGTTTTTGTATTTCTTTCTGAAGATTTCTACCAGTTTACCTTTATTATTCCTATGTCTGTCTTACCACTACCATAAATAATTTGCGTTCGTTTCCTTCATTCTATGTTGGATCTTTGGTACCTCCATTTTTCTCATCACATAATTAGTGCCTTTCAAGTGTTTATAGTTTATTTAAATTGTGATCACTCAGTAACAGTGATTTGTGAAAATTGTGAAGCCCTAGGAGGGGAGAAAAGGATTTTATATGATCAAAGATTGAATGTTTTCTATAATTTACTAAGCTAGGTGGCTTTTATTTTGTTGATTGGTAGTGGAGGGTAGAGGTTTTAAGGCTAAAACGTAGAATTTTTATTTATAAAGACCTTCTATGGGTCTAAAGTCTTTTGTTCAGTTAAGGAACATAAAAATATATTAGGAGTAACTTGCCTTCCTCATAAAAATATTGTTTGATTTATGTAGAGCTACAAAGAACTAAAAAGTAACTAGGAAATCTGACTTTTTTCTCTTACTGTCTCCCATATCCTTTCCACTCAGATTTCACTGTGTAGAATATTGCAAAAAAGTCCTGGGATTAGATATTTACCCCTTCTTCTCCCTCCCAAGCTTCCGACTCTTCCCTTCACCGCTCCTCCCACAGTGCTTTCACTCTGGTCGTGGCTCAACTTAAATAAGCCATTTCAATTCTTTATTTTAAAGTGTTTTAAATAGTTTTCATATTGCATTCAGATTCTTACAGTCATCTTATATGAAATGATCTTTGTTATGTTCAGTTCATAGTTGATTGTCATGTAGATACCAGCACAAGGAATTGCCCCAGGAGTAATCCTAAATATACCTGTTTTACTTTCAGGCAGTTTATCCAGAATTATGGTATGAGGTACTATTATCAGGTTTACAGCATTTTAGAAACAGTAGCAACATTGGACCAGCAGGTTGTCATCCACTTGATTTCTACCCTCACTCAATCTCTGAAGGATTCAGAGCAGAAATGGGGCCTTGGCAGGAATATAGCACAAAGGTATGTTTGATAATTTAATTACATTTTTGCGGGGGGCAGTGATTATAAAATCTATATTTCATCTTATAGAAATGATGTATTTTCTTATTCCCCAAAATTTGGATGTGTTCTTTTGAGATGAAAAATGTTTCAGTACTGTGATTGTTATCAGTTTTACAAAGTGTGAATAGTAGTAGCATGGCTTATCAACAAACCTAGCAAAATCAATACATACATTTGCATGTTTTTCCTTTCAAAGTGACCACTTTAGAAAGCTGTATATTTCAGCACTGCTGCTGTTGCTCAAAACGCATTTCAGTGTTCCTCATTGGGAAGTGGACCTCATAGCCTTGGATGTCTTGTTTTTTAATAAAATTTATGATGGCAAATCATAACCCTTTGAGGGATGCTTGATTTATTTAGTCAGCTGTATCATATGTCTAGTGAATAAGTGACCCTATTAGACAAGATAGGTTTTGGTCAAAAATAGGAAATAAGACTTTTTTTATAGGCTCATAACTCAACTGAAAATAGTGCTGGACTATTTAGAGTCTCAACATTGTGGGAATAAGCCTATATTTATTTCTTAAAAAAATTGTTTTAGAGTAGTCAGTACTCACAGTGGAATTTTTATGTCCTAAAGGTTATTAAAGAATCAAAATACAGTTATGTGTTGCTTATCGACAGGGATAGGTTCTAAGAAATGTGTAGTTAGGCAATTTCATCATTTGTGAACATCAAATAGAGTATATTTACACAAACCTAGATGGAATAGCCTACCACACACCTAGGCGATGTGGTGTGACCTATTGCTCCTAGGCTACCACCTTGTATAACATGTTACTGTACTGAATACTACAGACAGTTGTCACATGATGGTAAGTATTTGTGTATCTAAATATATGAAAAGGTAGAAAAGGTACAGTAATTATATGGTAGCAAAGATTTTAAAATGATACACCTATATAGAGCACTTAACAGTGAGTAGTGAGTGGAGCTTGCAGGACTGGTAATTGCTCTGGGTGAGTCAGTGAGTGAGCAGTGATAAATGTGAAGGCCTAGGTCATTACTGTACACTATTATAGTAGACTTTATAAATAATACACTTAGAGTACATTAAAGTTATTTTTAAAATTTTTAATTTTTCAATAATACATTAACCTTAGCTTACTCTTTTTTACCTTTTAAGCTTTTTCTTTAACTTTTTTACTCTTGTAAAAATACTTAGCTTAACACACACATTGTATAGCTGTACAAAAATATTTTCTTTCTTTATATTCTTGAATGCCTTTTTTCTATTTTTAAATTATGTTTTTATTTTTAAACTATTTTGTAAAAAATGAAGACACACATGCATTAGCCTGAGCCTACACAGGGTCAGTATGATCAACATCACTGTCTTCCACCTCTACATCTTATTTCACTGGAAGGTCTTCAGGACCAGTAACACACATGGAGCTGTCATCTCCTTTGATAAGGAAGCCTTCTTCTGGAATACCTCCTGAAGGACCTGCCTGAGTCTGTTTTACGGTTATCTTTTATTTTTATAAGTAAAAGAAGAGTACACTCTAAAATAACAATAAAAAGTAAAGTATAGTAAATACATAAATTAAACCAGTAACATGATTGTTTCTTATTATCAAGTATTATAAACTGTGTACAATTGTGTGTGCTAGACTTTTATATGACTGACAGTACAGTAGGTTTGTTCACACCTGCATCACCACAAACATGTTAGAAAGGCATTACACTAAGACATTACAATGGCTACAGCATCACCAGGCATTAGGAATTTTTCAGTACCATTATAATCTTAATGGGACCCATCATTGACCAGAATGCAGCCCATCATTTACCAAAATGTTGCTAATGCAGTGCATGACTATAATCATATGCATGTGTCTGTGTATATGTATCTATACAAATACATAGTCTAATGAATATGCATATTCCAATTTTTAGATGAAAATTTTTTATTAAACAATGTCATATATGAGATCTTTCTTGGAGACATGACTATATTGACTATAGCTTTAGCGAACTAATGGAATCCAGTTTTTCAGTACAGTAAATGAAAACCATATAAAAGGCACGGGGGGGGCAGACTAGAGAGATCATCCTTGTAAAGCTTTTGTATGCCAGAATGGAACATCTCCTTTCTTCTGCATAGGGACTTGGTTAGCATCCTATGGTTTTCTAGAGAGAGAAGATTGAATCACTTCAAATTGTAGTTTGAAGAAGTGGTGTTTATTGTCATGCCACAAAACAAGCTCATGCACAGACATGTCTCACATCTGACTTCTCTGAGCAGTCTTCAGATTTGAATGAAAAAACTAGAGAGGCTATGTGTGAGCCACCCTAATGCAGTATGTTGTTAAAACAAATATTCAGGCCTACTACCTTGTGTGGTTGTGCAGGCCCATAAGAAGGCTGGTTTTAAAGGTTCTGAATAGAACAGGTATTTAGACTAGTGAGATAACTGCTAGGCACACTAAATCGTCTAAAACACCTCCCAGTTACATTCTCTACATACTAGAGAATGTAGGAGGAGAGACAGTATTTTATTTTCAAACGTCGTTACCTATAAGAGGTTAAAAGAAGAAAATGGGATACATACTGAAATTGCTACACAGGTCTATTTTATGGTTACAGAATTTTTGTTTTAATACTTAGGTTTGTGATACAAGTCTTCCCATTGTAATCATACCATCATTGTCCTTAAATAATATTCCATGAACGTATTTTATTACCTGTGAGCATTATAATATTTCAGAAGGTTAGTGAACTTATGGTTTTTTTAGCACACATTTTATATATAAAAATCACACTTAATACATCTTAACATCTAGGTTTACTCACAACAGATATAAAATATTACTTTTTAAGAAATGTTGTGCTAAGCCTGCTGGACAGATGGCTAGATAGATGGATGATGGACAGCCAGACTTAATTTGTAAATACTTAAATGAAAAATAATGAAAATGGTAATAAATATATTTGCTTTCTTTTCTTTTTTTTAAACAGGGAAGCATATAGCAAACTTTTGTCTCACCTTGGACAGGTGGGACAAGATGAGATGCAGAGGCTGGAAAATGATAATACTTAATATATTTTGTGATTCATCCTGTCTATTGATTATCAGTATCTAAAGCCACATTGTTCCACTCCAATTCCTACTTCTAATTAATTGTATAATGTTCTGTTTAAAATAATTTCTAGGATTTTTTTCCTTTTATATCTGTAAGTAAAAAAAATGTATAAATAAGGAACTAAAGGTTAATTAGCAACTATGTAATAGGATCCTTGGAACTTTGCAAAACTGCATTCTACCTTGATGAAATTTTAAACTAAATTAAAGAAACTTTTTCTAACTGGGAGTGTTTTCTGTGTATGAGTATTAAGCAGATACTTAAGCAGATACTTCATCCATGGACTTTTGTTGTAATATGACTTCCTACCTTTCTGCATTGTGACTGATTTGTCATGTTTATTTTTTATTTTTACAATAATAGTTATGTTTTAAAATGATACTTTTTCAATAATACATTATACTGGCTACCCTATACTGTTTTTTTGGTGGGGGAAAGGTGTTGGGAAATATGACTGTGTATTTGTTTTTCTTTTTTATATGTGTGAGGCAAGTTAATAAATAAAACCCTTACAAAGCACACTTAACTGTGTTAGGAATGAGACTGAATCTGGCTAAAGGATTATACAGCTGATATCCAAAAAAAGTGTAAACATGCCAACAGGGTTTATATTTAGGTTCCAAGAGTTGCCAAATTTTTTCTTTATTCATGATTTCTTTTGAGGTTGTCATTTTAAAAAATCAGGAGGAGGAAATAAAGGAGACTTTAAGAGGAGAATAAATAAAAATATTCTAGAAAAGTAATAATAGTAGTGGTCTGAGAAGTCAGCTGATCTATCTTCTTGCTCTTTAGCCAGAGCTTCTTATAACTTAGCATTTTATCCAAGAAACCTGTTTAGTTTCCTTTAACAACATTGTTTCTCAACTTTTGAACTCTTACCTCATCCAGATTGTTTTACCAGTTGGATCTTGTCTTTGACTCCTTTTCATAGTGATCATTATTTGGTTGAAAGAACTCCGGTCCTAGTTTTGGGAACCCACCTGAGTCTCAAACTCAGCTTTGCTTTATGATCTTGAGCTAGTTACATAACCTTTCTCAGTCTAGTTTCTTCCTGGAGAAGAAAAGAAGAATCCCTTTACTATTTGACAATGTTATTGTGAGAATCAGTGGGATAAATGTGAAAACATTTGGTGGCCCATATTCTGTTGGGAAATGTACAGACATGATTAGTTTATTACTCATGCACAATTAAGGCAAAGAACACCTCTCAATTTTATCTTTCTCTAATGATATGTACCAGATGAATGATCCCACTTTCCAATGTTTTCTTACATCATATTTTCTAACTTTGAAGTAATTTGTTTCCTTCTTGGGATTATAGTCTTTATCGTGTTTCTTACTCTTCCTTCAAGAAAACATTTCAACCCTTCTGTGGCTCAAGGAGTATCTTTAAAAAATAAATACTTTGCAGTCAGCATTCTATAGTGAATAGTTCTCTCTTAATTGTAATCTGTGAAATCCAAAGGAGTATCTGTTATTTTCATAACATATAAATGGTCTTTCTCTCAAATCAACTTCATCAAATGGAATAAACGAAAGCTTAAGGCTGCTTAATAGACTTCATAACACTGAATTTCTTTTCATCATGATAGTGACTTACTAAACAAATAATGTATGGCTTGGCAAGTTCCAGCAGTTACTGAGGGGTTTTATCTATTTAAGGTGATGCCTTTAAAGAGGTTATTTGTGTGTGTGTGTGTGTGTGTGTGTGTGTATGTTTTTTTTTTTTTCCCCAAAGGAGATTGATTAAAGATATGTTTGAGAATCTTGCTCCTTAGAGTATGAAACATTTAAAGGATAGGAAAAGCTGCTACTGAATCATGCTTTAGGACATATATCTGTAGATACTAAGAATAACTAAAACTTGTACTTAAAAATGGTAACAACAAAGTCTGTAACAATATGTGTGTGTATTATATATTTTGTATTTATGTATAAGTAAAATTTTTTTAAAGCTTTTTTTTAATTGATGAAAGAAGAAAATTTATGGCTCAGTTCCTTTTTTAAAAAATCTTCACTGATCTTTCACTTATTAATACAATCTTGCCTTCTTCCATTCCCAGACTTGGAGTCCCTTATACCTGCTTCTTTAATAGCCACTTTTCCCTAAATACCCTGTAATTTCAGAGGCTACTTCTACCAGTGTAATATAAGCCATTCTCTTTTGGTCAAATCTGAGTTTGTTCTCCTTTCTCATGTTCTTTGTCCTTTTTGTGACAATTGTCTTTTATCTTCCCGTCAGTTCCACAATGATGCTGCTCCTTCCTACATATACAGTTGACCCTTGAACGTTCGACACAAGTTCGAACTGTGCGGGACCACTTATATGTGGATCTAAAATACAGTATTTGTGGGATGCAAAATCTGAGTATATGGAGGACTAACTTTTTGTATAGGCAGGTTCCTCAGGGCCAATCGCGGGACTTGAGTATGTGCAGATTTTGGTATGCACAGGGGATCCTGGAACCAATCCATTTCAGACTACCTCCTGCTTTCATTTTCTACCCAGGGAATACACTATTGTCCTAAGTTATTTAGCCTTGAAATGTCAGAGGCGTTTTAGGTTCTTCGTTTTTCTCCCACTTTCAGTTGATTACCATTACAGGCTCTTAGGCTTCCTTTTTTCTTTTTGCAATGCCTTGCATCCACTGGTTTGTTGTTTGTTTTTTCTGTTGGGCACTACTTATTTCCTTACCCCTGGTTTCCTCTCCTACACCTTATGTTCTGAAATGTGTATTCCTAAAATACTGTTTTCCTCTTGTTACTTTTCTGCTCAAGGACTTCCAGTAACTTCCCATTGTTTATAAGGTGATGGTCAAACCCTTCAATCTGGAGACTTTCTGCTACCTATCTGACTGTACCTTTTATCTTCAAGCTTATCTCTTTCCAAACAAGAGGCTTGTTTAGCAGTTTTCTCTGATTGCCATGTTCATCCTACACTCAGCCTCATTCAGTTTACAGTGTGGAAACTGTATAGGACCTGTTTCCTATAGAAATTGAAGACACTTAAATAGGAAGAAAATTAAAATACACATTTGGAGACACGAGTAGTCCAGTCAAATAATATCTATAAAATACCAGATAGAGTATAAAAGACGATTGAAGGACAACAGTGATGAAAGGACTTTATTAGGCATTTGGATTTGGTTATGATTTAAATTTCAATTTAATTAGAACGTTTCCATGGCGAGGAAGGAAGCACGGAGGATTGTGGAAAAGTCATTCAGTATTGAGTTCATTTGCATTAGAAGAATTTCATAGTTTAAAACTTGTATATCTATACCTGTCCTTCGTATGTTTTCTTCTTAAGCATATTCGACTTTTTCTACTTAAGCATCTATATAATATTTGTGAGTCAGATGTTTGTGGGTTTTCATTACCTACTATTATTTTCTTCCATGCTTTACAACAAATTTTTTAAACTACCTTGTTCTTAAATAATTACATGGACTTGTTTCCATGTACTTTCACAGAATCTTTGACAGCTAAAATTATATGTTATATAAAAATTTGACAAGCTTCTACAGTTGGGAAAAGCCTTTAGAAATCTGCCTTCCCCAAACCGTACATGTTATCATACCACTCATATCTCCCCATGTCTGAAAGGTAAATGGATACAGAAACCTCATCAAAAGTTGAATCATCTGTACTAACTGCTTTTTTAATCCAGACTTTTTATATAAATCTTATATTTTCCAAAAAACTGATCTTTTGCCTACCCCTCTTAGAGTTAAAAATATTGCCTTGTCAGGCAAGAATATAGTATGCCAATATAAATAATATGCTTTATTTGGTTAGAAACAGTTGGTTTGGGAAGCTAGCAACATAGCATATTCGTCACAAATTTAATAAGATGTGTATTTTGATACTGTGATAACCTGCATTGTAAATTACCAAATGGTTGGAATTGACCAGTTTATACTTAATAAAATTTTTGTGCCAATGGCTGTCCAATTCATTGCATTTGTGAATTGTGCTTCTAGAAAAATTGTAGACATTTAAATTTTATATACATATTTATGACTTATTTGTGCATATGATAAAAATTTATATATAGTAATAAAAGTATATATTTAACTTACATTGTGCCCTTGATTATTGAAAACTTCCTTTTTATAACAGATTCATTATTTGGAAGCTAAAGTAAAAATGAGCCATGTTACCAGAAGGAATAATTTCTATCTTATTACTGATGTTTTTATATATGTGGTAAAACTATGGAAAGTTAGGTTTTCAGATGTCGTGGTAGCTGAAAGAGTTTGATGTACATGTGGTTAAAGTGTGAAGAAAATATGAAGGAAAAAGTATGAAAAGTACCCTAATCATTACCTAATTGCTATTTTGTTATTAATGATCTAAGAAGTGTGACTGCATTGTACAGATGATTTTAGAAATTCACATCTTTGCTGGCTTTTCCTTTAACACCAAGAATATCTGTTATCATCTGTGTGGTACTGTATTTTGTTTTCTCTTTTAAAGTAAAATCTTGAAGTGATATTTAAATGTTTGCAAGTCTCATGACCTTCCTATAGAAATTCACATTAGTATAATAATTTACATTACAAATACAATATAACCTTTAATTTTGAAGAATAAAAATGGAAATGGAAGATGAATTACTATAGGGTAGTTCACTTAAATCGAAAATGTATATTTGAATAGTTTCAGTGAAATTTGGCTCATATGACCAGACATAGTTTAATAGAATTCTATTATTGATAACCTTGAATAAAAGGATCTAATTATAACTTATTTAGGTTTTTTCCCTTTTAGGGAAGAGATGTTATGTTTTTGTACTACTATTGGCTATAGCTATAAAGGATGTGCCTGAACCCGCTAAAACTTTTTAAAATTCTGAGTTCAGTTCTGTAATATTAGTGAATATTACATTATAAAGATCACTTAGGAGGGGTTTGATAATATATGCTGATTTGTTTTATATGAATTGTTAGAAATATGTACAGAAATGAGGGTAGTCTCAGGCTACCTTTCCATTAATTCGGTAAGCTTGTTTTTAGAGCTTTCCCTTTCATTGATTGGATGTAGGGCCTGGGAATACAAATAGATTTTAATAGTTTCACTAGGTAAAACTGCTAGAGAGAAAATTCATGCCCCAAGTAGAAAAATTAATATAGCTGAATACTTAAGTCCCTGTTGAAAAGATTTCTGAAATACTGGAGTTCATTTTCCTGCCTTGGTAAGGCATTTTTAAAATTTAGTTTAGATGGCTTAAACCATTTAAAGAAGCTGTCTTCATTCTAAATATCAATTGTCAATATCAATTTTCACTGTTGAGAACTGTCCTCAACAGTGGTTTATCTATACTAAAGGAAATATACTAAGTATACTAAGGAATTTAGTCTACTAAATTCCTATTCTTTTTAAAATTTACCTGTTTTCCTTTTCCCTAGTCTCCTTCCTGCCCTTTAAATCTGAATAACCAGAAACCATATATTTATTTCTATGTTTTATGTATAATGATATATGAAGTTAGTGAATTCTGTATGTAAGACAAAAAGATGGTTTTTATTTACTTTTGATTACAAAAAAATGGTTACATGAATAAAATAACAATTTCCTTTAAGAGAGGGATTGCTGAATGATTAAACTCTCAAGGAAAAAAGAGTGAATTCTTCCTTTTAATAAAGGTGACCTAGGTCCTAAGGAAGTTAGGAAAAAAGAAAAACTCACATTATACTTGTTAAATTTGTTTTCCAATGTGATTATTAAGTTGTTGTATTTGTTTTTTGTTATAGACAAAGCAAACTCAAAAACTAGCCTAAAAAAGAATTCCTATGCATTATTAAAAGTGATAGTAATAAAATATGTATTGGTGGTGGAGAAGAATCCCACAAGCACTCAAGATTGACATAACCTTTAACAAAGTGGAAAAACTTTTATTAGAACTGCCAATTCTAGGTTCAAATTTATGTCAAAGCACTTTATGGTACCATAATTAGTACAACTAAATTATTTTTTAGCTTTAAATGTCATTTTTCACTAAATGATTTTAAGTGAGACATCTGAGAGTTACTTGAGGCAAGTTTAGATATCTGTACAAGTTTAGATATCTTTGATTTTAATAAACTCCCTATTTCCTAATTGTGTGTCTCTTTCACATGCTTTTTAGAATCATTTATTCCATAACATGTTTCCAAATTCTATCTAGTAATTTTTAAACTTCAAAAATAATCTCCCTGTTCAATTACAAGGTTCTAAAGACAGTAAAATACCTTGTAATTTCAGTAACATTTTTCTTTTTCTTGAGCAAAGTATTTCAAAATGTTTGCCTAATCCTCATGATGTTCTTTTAAATTATCCTTCTTAAAAGGTGGGAAAACTGAAGCATTGTAAAGTTCGGCTCTGACCCAAGGTCAGAGTAACCAAGGTGAAAAATCTGGGTGTTTCAACTGCTGTTCCAGTGTACGTCTATTATTCGTATCACCTTGAATAAAATATGGCATTTAAAAATTTATGATGTCATAATGCTGAGTCTCTACTGAGCAGGGCTGCATAATGTTAAATTTTAAAAAGAAGAATTACAAGCCCAGCTTTAAATAATAAAGGGATTAAGTACAGAATATATATTTTTTAAGATCATCGATGCCATTTTGTCCAATAAATTGCCTTACTAACAGTGTTTTCTTAAGACAGTGCTGATTAGAAAAAGTGTACAAAGAATGCTCTAAAGACCCTCGGGACACAATGTACCTTAAGTTGGCACTAAGCGATACCACAATAAAAGTCATACATATTGCATATTGACATACACTGAGAAGGGTGACAAGAGTTTTTAATAATGTATTTTAGAAAATTGTTCATTTTTTGCTTAAATTTATCAGAATACAAGACCTATAAAGCAAGACAAGGAAGCATTGAGCACTGAGTCTTTTCATGCCCAGTATCCAACAGTCAGGGCTATGTTTTCCTCCTGTTCATGATGGCATTGGCTTTTCAGATGGTGCCAATCCTGTGATGAGGCACTTGAAGAGTTTGAAGGTTAGGGCATGTGAAATATGGAGCTGGAAGGAAGCATGCTGCTATTCCATTGGAAGCAAAAGGGAGTGTAGGTCCATAGAATACTTCTTCTTTGCCTTCTCTGCTTACATCCAGTACCTTCAAAAGAGGAAGAGAAGAAGTCTGTACATCAAAGATGACTGCCCAAAATAAAGCTATGTATACATAAAAGAAATTCTGAACTTAGTTATGCTACCATCACCATATCTGAGGAATTCTTTTTCTTGCTTGGATGATACCAGAGATAGTTATTAAGCTCCTACTAAATGCTACACTATGTTAGTATGTTTCTGGATGTACATATATACATACATGTATTATTTATAAGCATTTAATCTTCAAAACAATTAGAGGTAGGTAGCATTATCTTCATATAAGAAAACTGCCTTAGACAAGTTAAATAACTTGCCCAAACTAGTTAGTAGGTGGTCTGTCATCATGTTGGCTTAAACATCCTCACCTGTGAAATGAAGAAAACAAGACCTTGTAGCTTTGTTGTGAAAACTGATGACATCTAGCTCAGTGTCTGGCAGGTAGTGGAATATAACACAGCTTAGTAGCAAGTTCAAAATTAGTTCAGTTGATTCTGGAAGTTTTTCCCCAGTTCTTTCCTGTTCATGCTGGAGTTCTACTTTTTTTTTTTTTTTCTTGCGACAGGGGCTTGCTCTGTCACCTAGGCTGGAGTGCAGTGAGGCTCACTGTAGTCTTGATCTCTTGGACTCAAAACAGTCCTCCTGCCTCACCCTCCTGAGTAGCCAGGACCAAAGGTGCACACCACCACGCCTAGCTAATTTGTAAATTTTCTGTAGTGATGATTTCTCACCATGTTGCGCAGGCTGGTCTCAAACTCCTGGGCTCAAGCGATCCTTCCACCTCAACCTCCCGAAGTGCTGGGATTATAAGTGTAAGCCACTGCGCCTGGCCTCTCTCTTCTTATATAGCACAGCTTCTTTGTTAGTCAGTGCCTGCTATCTCCTAACTGAACCTGGCTGAATCTTTGAAGTAGGAAAATTCTTTCTTCAGGAAAGCTGCTCTCACCCAATTTGTCAAACCTATTCGGCTCTTTCAAGTCTGCAGTTATCTTAATCCCTCTTCATTTGACTTTTCTCTATTTAAACATTTGCCCCCCTTGGAATTAGTGTTTTAAAAAAATGAAAGTTTGTCATTGACATTGTCATATTGCAATCCACCTTGGGTCCCTTTTCCTTCATCTGCATCCTGGACGTAGGTGTTTCCCAATATTTCAATCACAGACCTCTTAGTATCCTTCTTTAATGATCTAGTCCACTATCATGCCTTCATCTATCACCTGTGTGGATAAATCTTAAGACTTTAACTGCAATAGACTGGGCGCGTAGCTCACATCTGTAATCCCAGCACCTTGGGAGGCCGAGGCGGTTGGATCACGAGCCCAGAAGATCGAGACCATCCTAGCTAACACGGTGAAACCCCGTCTCTACTAAAAAAAAAATTAGCCAGACATGGTGGCAGGCACCTGTAGTCCCAGCTACCCTGGAGGCTGAGGCAGGAGAATGGCTTGAACCCGGGAGGCGGAGCTTGCAGTGAGCCGAGATCGCGCCACTGCACTCCAGCCTGGGCGACAGAGCGATACTCCATCTCAAAAAAAAAAAAAAAAGACTTTAACTGCAATAACGCATTATTTTGCAAGAAATGGGCCTTTGAAATTTGGGAATCCATGTTCACAAAAGAGGAAATTACTAAGTCCTAGAATAAAAGAAAGAACAAACTTAAATGGAGATTAGATGTCCCAATCTCTTTATTGAACAATATACTATCACTACTAATTTAAAATAACTCATATACTAAATACAAACGTTTTCTCTGTTCTCTTGTTAATTGATGTACTTTCTTTCCGTGTCACATTTACACTTGTTTTGACTAGGTAAGGCAAGACTCCATTTATTTTCAAAATTTTCTTGATTATTCTTACACATTTTACTTTCCTAGAGAAACTTTCAAGATCAGTTTGACTACTTTGCCCCATGAGAAAAGGGAAAACCCCGGTGGGGTTTTGGCTAGTATTTCATTAGATACAGAAAGTAAATCAGAGGTCGTTTAGTATTTACCACAACTCTATAAGAATAAGTATTGTCTTCAATTTACAGAGAAGAAAATTGATACCAGAAAAAATTAAATGACTTTCTCAGGGTCACACGGCAAGGGGTGGAGCCAGTATTTGAGCTCAAGATGCAACCCAGAAAGAGCAAGGATTTTGTGCTCTCCCTTCTGACTGAAAACATTTTTAGAAGGCAAAATACTAATGAGATAATCATCCAGAGAGCTTTTGTCTGGTTTCCTGGGCCAACAGAGACTGCATATGTTAAGCAGATGTAATGTATTTAATCTGAGAAGGGAAAAGGAAGCATTGGCAGTTTTTCTCCAAACACTCCCCTGTAAACTGGCTGAAAGAAGGCGTTTGAGAGAATGTGGTGCCAAGCTGGCACTGTATCCTCCAGCCAAAAAGAAATAATAGTAAATGAAGAGAACAGTAGAGGTGATCTAGAAACATAGACTAATCACTTGCACACTTACGCAGATGCTCCTTTATATGCCACTTGTCATCCATGGCACGCAAGATTAGAGTCAAACCTCTGTGACAGACATTAGTTTACACACCCACTAAATAAGAACACCTTCACTTTCGTCAGTAACCTATTTCCACTATTTTCCATGAGTGTTTATTACTAACAAGTCCAAATCTCAATCTAAGAGTATCTCTGCTTTTCTCTTGTTTGGGTTGTCCTTCTGATGGATAAATAGTCTGTGCTAAATCAGAGTAGTAGCAGGAAATAAAGTATGCTTTTTCAACATTGGACATGCTTCATCCCACTGTGGTTGAATCCTACAAATCACAGTTAAATGAGCTTGGATTAGGGTCCAGAAGGGACAGTTCAATGAGAAATTATCAGCTGGTACTTGTGAGGGCAAAAAACAATTAGTACTTCCAAATGTTAATAGAAAAATCTCAGAACTATTTAAATATGACTTCCATTAATCAGCCATGCTCTTGGATTAATGATTTGTGGATTAATCTTAGATCAAACATTACATAGATTTGTGATTGATGACACAAAAAATTTAAACCTTTGTATTTTTAGTATGCATATGATTTTCCCCATCATGCTTCTGTACTTCTCAACCCACTGACATACTTAGGAATTTCCACTGTTAAGCATTTTCTCATAAATACTATTCCAGTCTCCTATCATCTTGCCTCTGTTGGATGTTCTTTAAGTAGTAAAGAAGTGGCCTACTTTTGAACATGTAGCTATTCTCTCCAACCATCAATTTATTACTGTGAATGTATTGAAACAAATTGTTCTGTAGTCATCCATAACATAAAAAAAAAAAAAAATTAAGCTTTAGTTCAGAATGAATGATAATATAGCCTGTAACCAGCTGTCATTAACTAAAATGAAAGATACATGTGACTATCCTTGAATACCTCTATTTCAAACATCTCTTTAAGTGATAATCCATATGCTTATAGGGATACTTGTTACCTATTAATAGCAAAGGCTCCTAAAAATAACAAGTGGGCCAGGTGCAGTGGCTCACACCTGTAATCCCAGCACTTTGGGAGGCCGAGGTGAGTGGATCAAAAGGTCAGGAGTTTGAGACCAGCCTGGCCAGCATGGTGAAACCCTGTCTCCACTAAAAAATACAAAAAATTAGCTGGGCATGGTGGTGCATGCCTGAAATCCCAGTTAGTCAGGAGGCTGAAGCAGGAGAATGACTTGAACCTAGGAGGCAGAAGTTGCAGTGAGCCAAGATCGCACCATTGCACTCCAACCTGGGTGACAGAGTAACACACTGTCAGGAAAAAAAAAAAAAATTAACAAATTTGTCTGTGCTTTGTCAGACCAGTGTGCCAGCCAAAGGAATAAACAGCATTTGCCAAACGATTGATTCTGTTCATCAAAATGGCTACTGGAACACAGAAATACCCATCATGCTGACTTTTATTTAAAAGCAAATAGAATATATTATTGTACAATCTCAGAGGTGAAACTTATTCCACTAATACAGGTATTGATTTAAAAAAATAATTGAATCCCCTTTGAGAATCACCATAATCCTGAGGATACTCTCAAACATCCTCAGTGGTTTAAAATATGCACTTGTATAACTCTTCATTTCTTGTGGATGGATTTGTTTGAAAACAGTCAAATGTCATTAGCAATTAATTAGTGTATATGATTAGTGATCATTCTACAGAAAAATTCTTTGGTGACAAAAAACAAATGATGTGACTACGAAGTGTTTTTATTTAAGTTTCTATGTCTTACAAGCTAACATTCAAGACTGCTAAGAAAATATGAGATGTGGAAAAAAATGTGCACTACGGCAGCACTCTGGTCTCCTAAACTTGATATGTACAGCATTTTCTTTATTTCCTCATTATGTTATGATTTCCATTCATTTTCTATTCCTTGAGCTAATCTGATACTAAAATTAGTAGACATATGCTCATAAATGTATTTAAAATTTACAATTTTATTTCATGATAAACCCAAACTTACTTCCATTGTGCAAGTGATCAAATGAGGGTCCCAAAGTCACTTCAAAAACAGCGTTCCAGCACCATAGAGAACTGTTGCCCAGTTCTAAGTTCTACCAATTCTGAAAAGTAAAAACTAAAAAGAAACCTAAAAGACTATGCAAGACTACCAAATACATGCTTGGATGAAGACTAGAAGCACTCTTTGGAGAAAAGTTTGCTCATTTGTTGTTATTCGAAAGACAGGACGAAGCTCTAGTCTAAGACAGCTTTCCATTAACTAACTAAAACCAGTACAAGGCAGCCTTCAGTGAACTCCCTTAAAGTCTTATGTGGTTCTTCGTGTGTGTGGCTTTGATAATTATTTTCTCCTGTATTATTGTTTCCTAGTTTATTAATTTTCTCTCATCTTTATCATCTCTCCCCTTCTACTTTCTTTGGGATTACTTTTTGGTTCATTTTCTAACTTACGAAGCTATATCTCACAAGCTTTGCTGTGTATTGTTTTTATTACCACAGTTCTGGGAAATTTTTTGAGTTCCATTATGATGTCTTCTTTAACCTATAAGTTATATAGCAATGTGTTTTATTATTTCCAGTTATGTAGGGTTGTTAAGTTCTAACTTAATTACATTTTATTAGAGATACATAATACTATACAATACTTAATTTTTTAACTAAAGTTTTTCTTAACCCTAACCCTAGTACATGACTGTTTTTGTAAATGTTCCATGTATGCTAAGAAAAATATATTCTTTCCAACTGCTCAATCAGAACTCATATCCATTCAGACAAGCTTGTTAATTATATTTTCCTTATCTACCTTACCCTTGCCGACTTTTTTTAACTTCATCTATATGAATAATAGAAGTACTTTAAATTCCCCAGACAAACCTCTGTCAAGACAAATCAAGAGAAGAAGAGACAATATTATGAATGTAAAGGTAGATATAACTAAGGACAACACAACCACTATATGCTAGCAATTTTGAAAACTTAGACAACATGGAAGTTTCTTGAAAATATATGTACCTTATGAGATGTGACTGATAAAGAAAGAAAAAGGTTGAACAGTTCTGCAACTATTAAAGATATTGATGCAGTTGTTAAAAATCTTTCCATAAAGATGAGATTAGATAATAAAAGTAGTTATAAAGATATACTTTTCTGGAAGTCAGGAAGAAAGGTCAGGGCTAATACATGTCAATATTTTATCAGAGAACATGTAAAATAGAAAACTATGGTAATAACCGTAAAATAATAATAGGAATAAGACTATGAATGTGTCTATCAACAAGGGCTATTGCTCTTCTGAAAGGCCCAGCTGGCAACTTGCCCGGCCTGGGCTGCTCATACGCTGATGCACCAGGGCTATTCCTTGGAACAGAGGCTGTCCCTATCAGGGACTTGAATGAACTGTATGAGAATGAATGAAGTGTAATATAGAAAATAAGGCAACTGTGTGGAAAGGAAGTATTTGTAAAACTTGGGGGATGTGAAGGAACTATTGCCAAAGATTTTTAGAAGTGTTTGGTTTATGAGAAAGGGAAAGCTATCCCAGTTTCCAATACATATTACATATATTTTTCAAAGCTCATCCCCATTTCTATTTTTAATAGGGCTCAATAATTTATTTAGGCATCACTTTTAGGATACAGGATGAAGTTTAGTGACTGAACTAGTTGCACAGAAAAAGGAGACGTTAAGCCTCTTTCTAAATATAAATATCTCTTTCTTCAGTAGCAGCATTGCAAAATGTAACCTCACTGAACCACCTGAACAAACTTCAAAAGGAACTTCAACCACTCACCTGGATACAAGCCAAAGGCTCATTTGTCCAAATTGAATATCCACCAACTAAATATATTCTCCCATTATGGACAGCAACTCCAGATTCATTTTGGCCTAAAGTAAAGAGAATTGAATAAAAAGAAAAAAAAAATCCATTTCTTACATATTTTAATTAACCCTTTTGCCACTGAGGGATACAATTTTTCCCTGTGGCACATTTGTATACTCCATGGGATTTTTGCAACAACTAATCACTGCCTCCCAGTACTCAGAAAAATTAAGCACTATTTCTCAGAGAATGAATCTGTGTCGGGTCAGAACCAGGCCAAAACACGTATTAGCCAGCCAAGTTAGTAAATACAGCATTAAATACAGCAATAGTAAGCCATGTAGAACTGAATTCTATACTATGTCATATGCCATTAATTTACAGTGGTGGAAATAAGGTATATTATAGAAATGCAAACACCTCTTCTAGTACCCACAAATGCTTTTTAGGCAAGTGCTTACATTTGTAAAGTAACAGCTGCAACTCCAAGAAGCCAATAAAGCAGAGCCATGCCCCTAGCATGCCCCAAATGAAGACAAACGGCAAAAAAGATTGATCAACTTGCTATCCTACCTTTCTTTACATACCCAACATTTTAAAGATTATATTAAAGTTCCTGAGCTGGGACCAGCCTGGATAATCCCCAGATACTGACACGCCAAAATGATGGAAGGTTTCCCCTCCCATTTCAAAAAGAAGACAGAATAACTCACTACCACATATTCTTCCCTGGAGGCCATCAGAGAGTGAAAGAGTCTCTTTTTATTGATGGGCTGACACAGGATTGACTGGGGTAATAAATAAGCTGGATCTTACAAGCAGGCAGAATCACAGATCCAGAATCGAGGGCCCGAGTTTCTAAGTCCTTGTCCAGTGGGCCTCAAAAATCATTTTGCAAAAACAGGAGCTCAATACAAGTGTCTAAACCTCTGGTTAGATTCCCAGTGTTGCCTCCCCCAGCAGCAGCTGCAAGGGATTGAGTGCCCACTCAGCGTACTAAAATGTCTCAACCCAACCTACCATTTTCAGTTTGTGATTTTTCCTATTATTTGAGCAGACCTGGAAGGGATCTGATCACTTATAGATGTTAACAATGCAAGCTGACAAGGGGGAAAAAGTTATTAACTCCATAGAGAAACATGAGGGGTAAGTTGTTCACCATGTTACCTTCATCCTTTTTTGGGATGAGAATGGTCCATATCTAATGTTGCCCTGTGGTAAATGCTTGGATGGGTATTTGTGGCCAGAAATGCAGCTAAACTCCTGTGCACAGAACTACTTAAGGGTTTCATTTCTAGGAGAATACTCCCAGAAACAGTATTTGACAGTGACAAATAATGAAGACCATGCTCCTCCTGAACTTACAAGAAATAAGACTAAAAGCAGTGAGAAGCAACAGTAAATTCCTTCTGTAAAGAGTTATTAAATCTTTCAGTGTCTGGTTCCTCCTATTTGTATCAGAGTTCCATGTTAATACTGATGGATGATAATGGACTTGACATGCCTCTGAGCCATATGAGGATGTACATAATGGTAGTAATGTAGGCCCTGAGAAACCAGATGCTCAGCTACCTAAATGAGTCCAGTTCTGTTAGAACATAAATGATACACATCTTTCTGGTTAATAAATGCAAGTTCTTCTACAACTATGCACTTAATATTTAGTGATGCCCTAAAGATGTCTATGAAACATGTTTGGTGACTTCTTAAATCTACTTTTCCTGATTTACTTAATCAAAGGTACTTGCCAGTCAACAGGTTGAAACTGCAACGTGTCCACTGGTCAGTGTCCATGTTGTAAGAATCTATATGGCGCACAAGGATCCGGTCATTATTGTAGTCTAGGTCATTGCCTCCAAGAACATAAAGCTTCCTTTGTACAGCAGCCATGGAATGGTAGACCCTTCTCTGCAGCATGGGGCTACGGCTTATCCACTTATTCTGAAAAAAGAAATTTAAGTGCATTCTGTTAGTAAGAGACCTCCATGTCAGAAAATAGTAATGAGTGCCTCATAAGTAGCGGGAACCCTAATGTTTATCAAACATTCTGTTTGAATGTTGTTTATATATGTTGAAAGGTATGTGCTTCTTACATGAGAACAAGTACAAAAGAGTCACATATTTCAATTGTTTCTTGCGATTTACACATGGCATCTCTTCTAGTTTGCATTGCATTTTATAGTGCATTTTGAATTATATAAGGGGAACACTGAAATTTTCATGATGTTTATCTCACCTAATTCAGAGAATTTATTCATGCAAATACATTAAGTGTGAAAGCACATGGCTAGGTATACTGTATACAGTGGTGCAATGATTAAGAAAACAGTCTCTGGATCTAGACTGCCTGGGTTTATAACTTGTATGTGATCTTAAGCAATTCACTTACTATCTCTGTGCCAGTTTTCTCATCTGTAAAACAGGGATAATAATGCCTACCTGATAAGCCTATTGTGAAGATTAAATGAGCTAATACACATAAAGCACTTAGAAAAATGCACATGAAAAATGTTCAATACATATTCATTTTTTCAAAATGATGTGATGATAATCATTGGGTACCTTAGGCCCCTTGATAAGATAGGGTAATGGCTTTGCTGTTCTTTCCAAAATTAACCTCCTGAGATCAGTGGAAGAGCTAAGATTTTGTTCAGCAACAAACCACCCACACTTCCTTTAATCAGCCTCCTTTAATATATTAACAGTCACATCTTTTGCCAAATTGGGAAAGGTTATTTCTAGGCACACATTTATTTGTTTTGGTGGAAGACTAAGTTTTGTTTTGTTTTGTTTTGTTTTGTTTTTGAGACAGAGTCTCGCTCTGTTGCCCAGGCTGGAGTGCAGTGACATGATCTCAGCTCACTGCAACCTCCGCCTCCCAGGTTCAAGCCGATTCTCTTGCCTCAGCCTCCCAGGTAGCTGGGATTACAGGCGTGTGCCACCACACCTGGCTGATTTTTGTATTTTTAGTAGAGATGGGGTTTCACCATGTTGGCCATGCTGGTCACGAATTCCTGACCTCATGATCCACCAGGCTCAGTCTCCCAAAATGCTGGGATTATAGACGTGAACCACCATGCCCCACTGGAAGACTAAGTTTTATATGATAACTTTAGGGAATGGTGAAACCTCCAATATTTGGTTCTGGTTCACCCTCAGTAATGAGAAGAGTATGCCTAACCTTTCTTAAAATAAGGCTCTCATTGTAAAATTAAATCAAGACCAAATATGACTTTAATTTTAAGTCTCAACTAAGTAATGGACAGGCAAGTAAAGAAAGTAATGGACAGGTAAATAAACCTAACAGTTTTCTTTCTACATAAACACTAAGCATACAGGAATAACCCAGATTCCTTTTTGCCAAGAAAAAATTGGATTTCGGCCAGAAAAAAAACTCATATGATATTTTGAATACATAGAATTTCACCATTTCACAAAACTGTAAGGGAAGAAGCAAAAGACAACAACAATAAACATTTTGTATAAAAATTGGTCCACTCTAATAGGCATATAGACTAGCTCATTTCTAATTTCTCTTTTAAAGATACACTCAAGAAAAGAAGTGATTTGTATACGGCTTGAAAAGCTTGCATTCATCTGTTCCCCCATTCGAACATATCATAAGAATTTCCTTCCAATCAAATGTCTTCTTTAATAAAATAGTCAAGTCTGCCTTTCAGCTATTTTGCTAATATCTATAATACATTACACATGAATATATTTAACTCAAAACTCTGAGGATGCTTTTCTTAGGTGTTTTCTATGATACAACCCATTATAGTATTAGGAATCAATGTTTGCATTAGCAGTCCAGTCCCCTGCCACCAGACTATGGATGCCATCTGGTTTGCAAAGCCTGCCTGCATCCCCTGATTATATCTTCAGCTTCCTTCACTGCAGTGCCTGCCAGGTGAGCCGCCAACCACTGTAAAGGCAAAGAAACAGAGAGGCCTGGTGGGGTCATTCCTAATAAGCTAGCGTGTGAATACTAATCAGTGGTGGGGAAGCAGAGGTCACCCCAGCCTGCCTGTTGGCAGGTAGCAATGTGCTCTGTGGCAGATGGCAGGCATTATCGACTCTCCACAAAGGCCTAGAAGAGAAATAAGCACCAGGGCTGAATGATAGAGTTATTGAGATTCTGAGCAAGATGCAAGCAGATGTGATGTTTGCCAGTACCCACCGTAAACAATATGCCAGCAGAATTTTTTAAAAGAGCATGTGTGTACAAACATGAAACAGAACTCATTTGAAAAATGTTAACACCTTCTTCCTCTTTAACCACGTGTGCACCAAACTCAAGTAACTGCAATTAACAATCTCTCTTGAGACAGCTGACCCACGGACATTTGGTCTCTGAAATCTACAGCTTCTAATGACATCAGAAAACACAGTTTGCAAAGAGAGAAATGCCTTCATTAAATACAGAATCAAGTAATTGCTAAAATAAAAAGATACCAAATACACTGAGTCCACTATGCACATAAATTTGGTGACCAGTCCCAACCCAGACTGCCAAAGCCAACCTGTTGTGTCATATCCCATTACCTTCAGCTGATGAATATTAAGCCTACAAATCATTTTGGAATACTGTCATAATCAAAAATATTTACATTACCAAAATCACAGAAATGGCAAAATTCAGCAGACAATTGCCAAGGTTCATAAATATGTTGGTATATGGAAAAGAGAACAAAAGTATTTCCTTTGGGGGAAAAATATTAATTGGGTGTACATGAAAAGTGGACAAAAGAAGGTACAGGCACGATCCAAATGCATATTCAACCCCCAGCTGTTAGACGAAAACTCTTCAGATACTTCCCATCTCTCAAACTCTTCATATACTTCTTTAGAGTTGTCCTAGATACTGTTTTAGGTCATTTGGGCTATATTAAGTTAATACTTGTGTTTTAGAATAAACCATAAGCATGATTCCCTCCTAGAATGGCAGCCCCTTCCAGAAGGACATTGCAATAGGACAGTTAAAATCATTTCTATATTATGCAAAACTCTGAAAGGGTGATGTGTTGTGTATAGCACAAAACTAGAGGAGCCGAAATTTTTTGAGTAACAAAACAAAAAAATGAACCAAAGAGCAGTTTAATCAGATGCTTCCTTTTCTCTATATAAGCTTAAGATGCATATCTGTATGTGTAGACTTGGCATTCCAATTACTAATTACTCTGGAATCTTTTAAAATTCATTTTAATTAAAATATTGACGTGTTCTTATATGATTCTTACCTGGTTAGGTTCGTACACCATTAGCCTGTTCTGATATTGTGCCGTGTTAGTTACTCCACCTGTAATGGATTAACATGTGTTAGAGCTTTTCATGAATAAGAAATAGGATATTCCAACATAAGAATGAGATACAATTAAAAGAAAATGAGCTACTGCTGAGGATCTGTGTGTATACCCTCATGGTGAGCCCATGACATAATTAAGAAGCTTATTGTTGAAGCAGTTTCATTTTCAAGAAACATTTCAGAAGCAATCCAGTTAAGAGCAAGCAACAAGTATGCTGACATTACCAAGAGGACCCCAATTCTGACAAGCTGTTCTGCATGGCCAGAATGAGGGACAAAGTATTAGGGAGTGAGAGTGAACATAGTACACACAGATAAATCTCTATACAATTTATGCCAGGGACATAGTTAAATGGAAAATTCTTGTCCTTCACTAAATTGTCAATTTTAAAGCTCGGACCTCTGTACTCTTAACACAGTGATATCTTGATATCTCTTGATATTACTTATCAAAAAAAGATCTAAAGCCAGTGCTGTCCAATAGAATATAATAAGAGCCACATATGCAAGTCACATATGCAATGATAAATTTTCCAGTAGCCACATAAAAAGTAAAAAGAAACAGTGAAATTAAATTTAATAAATTTTATGTACCCCAATATAGCCACAATTATCATTTCAACATGAAATCAACAAAAAAATATTAAGATTTTTTATATATTTCATATTTTTTTTTCATAGTAAGTCTTCAAAAGCCAGTGTCTATTTGACACAACGCATCTCAATACAGATTAGCCATGTTTCAAGGATTCAATAAGCCACATGTGGCTAATGGCTACCACATTGGGCAGCACAGATCTAGGGCTCTTCAGTGCAATTGCTATTGTCATCAACCCTTTTGAAGCCCTCTTGACAACCGCTAAGGTCTAAGAGACTTGAGACCCATCTAATCAAGAACCACTAAAAAAATCATCACACTTCCAGCTAAGTTTCTCTTATTTGTCCTCATACTTCTTTTCATACTTGTAGTGTATACTGAGCCCTGTAAAACCCAGAAGTTACACATTTTGCTTTAAGTTTTACCATTAAGTGGAAAAACTCTAAAAAAATACGTAAAACAGCATAGTAAGAAAATATCACCAGTAGACATTAAATGTTAGATAATAAAATATCAAGGATATGGGACCAAAGAAATCTATCTTTAGAAATACTGCCTTACACATAGTTCTAGGCACTGGTGTAAAATGAATAAAACTCTTATTTTAATAAGTATCACAAAGAAGCACCTAATTTTTCAACAAAGATATAAAATTAAGCCAAACTAAAAATAGTTTCTTAATGGAATTTTTTGAATTTAAAAAACATATACTGTAAAAATACTGACCAAGATGGCCTTAACATTCCCCTAGCTTGACTAAACTTAAAAAGGCTGCTTCCTGACTCTAGGCCCCTTGACCTCCCTTTTCTTAGATTACTTACTTTAGAAAACTTGTAATCATAATTTCTTTCTCTCCCTCTTTCAGATGTAAATCATTTTAAAAGCTGCTTGCCAATTTTACAACCCAATAATATCTTCCTTAAGGTCCAGAGAGCCATTCCTTTGAAATGTAATCATCAAGGAAGATAGTCCCCTATATCCCAGCCTCTGTGGGAAGGTAGGACAGTAACTTTTTTTTTTTTTTTTTGAAACAGTCTCGCTCTTGTTGCCCAGGCTGGAGTGCAATAGCGCAACCTCGGCTCACTGCAACCTCAGTCTCCCAAGGACCCTAACTTTGATAGGCACCAATTAGCACCAAACACAGATGGCCTAATCACAGAGACCAAAATTTTCAACTCAGAAATAACTGCATGGGTACAACATATCCATTAATCAAGCTCCCTCAAAGTGTTCTTCAGTACTTTTCTACTAAATCATCCCAGTGCTTAGAAACCCTCCTCTTAAAAACTTTGCTTAATAGAATTGGTTTCAAACTGTATTCTGATCACTCTCTCCTATTGCAATAGTCTTGAATAAAGTCTTCTTTCTCTGTTTAACCTTATCTGGTGCAGTTTTTGCTTTGACAGTTCAAATACTTTGAATAGGAAACCACCATCAACTACATGGCTAGGAGTCAAGTCAATGAGAATCCAGAGGATTAGTGTCTAATCCTTAACTGAGCTGGAATAATCAATCAAAACTAATGGATACATAAAGTAGAAGGAACCTATCCAGGACAATCATTACTATCTCACTCGACCCCAGGAAGGAGATTATATCTTTCATATAATTGGCTTTGGCTATTATTAACTAGTGGACTATTTCTAAAATTCTCTCAGGAGCTTGAAGATTTAAGATTTTAAAGATCAACAAAAGCTTTGTCTGCAGAGAAATCCACAAAGAACACGGACATGAGCTTCCTGCCCTCAAAGAAAGTCTTCTCTGGATTTCTCATCGAACATCTCATTTTAAAAATGAAATTAGAGGAAAGGAAAACACACTTAAGAAAGCTGAGGCTGAAATGCCTATATAGTCAGGATGTGTGTCAAAATATAGAGTTGTGTTTGCTTTTACTCCCAACCTTCCCTTTCTTGTGTGATTAAAAACAGAATGTTCAATAATTCTTTCTCAGCATAACCACACAAGAATAATTTAATCTCTTGAGACTTCACAAGTCTTCAGGGTTAAAATAATTGCTAGTGCTTTTGATCTGGGCCATAACCACCAGATTAATGTCCAGCTTGCCTACAATCACTTCTCTAACTGAAAGGGAACAGAGGGCAAAGCTCCACCCATCATTTAAAGACTTCAAAAGTTTCTCTACTTGTTTTAGAAATATGGGATAGAATTAATATCTACTGCAGTAAACTATCTGTTTTATGACACTATTTGAAAATACTTACACTACTCTATGTATCAGACTCTGCCCATTATGGATTAAACATACAAGCAATGGATTAGAATGTAGCTATTACATCCCCTCTCTCAAGCAGGGCATACAATTTATCTCCATGCTTTTCAGAACTATTATTTACTATCTTCCACAAGTGCATCTATAATACATTTTCTTCTTAATCTGCACTCAGTAATTAGATTCTTTACCCTTACATACAAATTTTCACTCACATGACAATGTTTAGAAATGAGATATTAAGTTACTAGTTGGGAGTAAAAATTAAAGTCCCAGTTATGTGATATTAATAGATTCCCTCTAGAATGTTAAACTACAGGAGGTGCCTAACAAACCTACTGCTACAACTTTTGCCAAGTCAGGATTGCAAAGAAAAACCTTGGAAACTGGTTCTATTGCTTTCCCCATTGAAATAATTTACAAATGAGCATATAAATAAAAACCATTTTTCTCTCAATACTAAAATACATTTTAAAAAAGCATCCAAGTTTGCAGCCTACATTTCTTTAGCAGTGTTACTCATTTGCAGGGCTTTATCATTACATTCCCTTCACATAACACTCTTCACTTTTAGATTAATCTGCTGAAATGAGATGCTAAGGATTTGCATACAGATTTGACTATACAAAAATAGATATGGAATTAATAACAGTCTCTATATGTTTTAATTTCTCCTAGACTGGAGTACCCTTGCCTGCAGCAGTATTCCTGGCTTTGAAAGTCATCAAGCTGATTTGTCTGCTCTGGGTTACGATGCCACATGCTGCTATACTGTCCCCTGCAATCAAAGCACTTGCAAAGATAGATTCCATGCCTTCCTCTATCGAGTATATTTTATAGATTGGCAGTTTTGATCTCCCTCCCCCACCCCAGGGGGGATAATCTGCATCTTAACAGCTTTCTATAGATACATCTGTCATTAAATATGCCATCTCATATCAGCATCCATTTTTAAAACCAAGTTTTCTCTAACTTTGAAGTGCCACAGTGAAAGTTAAGACTTTTCAGCCAAAATTGAAAATGAGCAACCTTGTCTTATACTTTTGAACTGTGACTTAAAGATATACTGCAGGTTCCCCCAAAGTCAAATAAGTCTTTAAAAACTGCCAGAAGGAATGAAAAGTTACCACCATGCTACCAGCAGTGAGAAATGCTTTCTATCATCAAGACAGGAGAAAAGCATTTTTCTTAAGCTTCCCTGTGCAACTCGCCACAAAATGTTGTGACAAATGGATGAGTGCATACTGGAGAGATGACAAGCGACTGCCAAACAAGCAACCTTTGTCTCTGCTACTGAGATCACTGACTCTCAAACTCATATCCTACTCAAAAGCAACAACTGGTCAATGCTGACAGTACTCATAAAATAAGAGTATACAGAAAAACTGCTCTCATGGTACATGGGCAGACTGGGTCAAGTCTGATGGCTCTGTTAATTTTCTTTTAACGACAGAAAATACCTCTGTTGATTAAATAGAGTAAACTTCAGGAGTAGATGCCTATGGTTCGTAATGCAGTGCTAATGCACAACCAGGACAGAGTGGGATGCAAAGAACTGATCCCCACACATAGGGTGGAGCATGCTCCAGGTTGGAATTCTGCCAGCAAATTCAGGATTGAGGAAAACCATCTCAAGTTTTCTGCAACTGTCCTGGAGACATGCAGTGGCCAGGTTCACACTAGTCTAAGGGAAGAGTTTCAGGACAGGCTGTGGCATTAACATGGGTCCTCTATGACTGTATCCTTGGGGAAGCCATTTAACACAGCCACCCTCAGCTTCCTCATATGCAAAACAGACATGATGATACTTCCTCATAGGTTTCAGACGAACTAGAGTGCATGGCATAGAGACAATCTACAGAGGGAAGTTTGCTACAATCCTGTAGCGGTTTATAAAAATTTCTTACCATTTCCATAAAAGATACAGATGACTGTATGTGAAATACTGAATGAATGAATGAATGAATTGCGTAGTGTGAAATAGATTTCTTATAATTCTTTTTTCTAATAACCAGAATTACCAGGGTTTTTTTTTTTTTTTAAGAATCCAAGGCCCTTTTCTTTCTTTAATAGTTTAAGTTCCTCTCTTCCATAAACTTTCTCCAGTTCTTGAAAGACTAAAACTTCATGCTTACAATGTAATTACCTAAAGAATAACCTGCCATTAAGTGCGAGTTCCTATTAGTCACTGTTTAGAGGACTACACTCATTGTTAGCCCTTGAGAAAAGTAATACCATAGGAATATTTATAATAAATGCAAAACCAAACTTATTATCTATTTTTATATGACATCAGACTGTCCATATTTTCTGGACGTTTATAATACTAAACAATTATAGCCAAGAATCTTTCTACTAAATTAGCATCTTGAATAGAAGTATACATAATCCATGCATTAAATTAAAACTAGCATCCATATTATTTCTGTCATACCTGAGGAACCCACACAGATGATGGGTACTTAATATACTCAAAACCTGCAAAGTCTCTAATTTACAAAATACCTATAAAGGCAGGGTTGCTGCATTTGAAAATATAAATTATGTCATTTAGAGCAAACAGATACAAACTTGTGACCCAGAAATATGCAAAGTATGCATTATGTATTGTTTAATAAGTGAAATGATAAAATGGGGGTGAAATCAACCATAATGCAGATATCAATTAGATTCACCTGCCCTTTATAATCTCAATAATATTCACTTTAACCCCCATTCCTCATTCTATAGAAAGCTGAAATCCTGCCTCCAAATATTTTTGCACATTCCCAGCAGGGTCAAACTCTCAAGGCCGCCTCTGTCTGTCTTTAATGTCCCAGCTTTGATGAGCTCTTTGATCTTTTATCTCCCTTCCACCATCAACCAAGTTCTTCAGCCATTCCCTACTTCTATGGCCTAGCTTTAACCATCCTCTTTCCTCTTGGGAATAAAGCAAATGATATCGTTCAAATATTCTTTGGTAGAACAATACAGCTCACCATTTAGTTTACCATCTTTTACTAGACCCATCTAGTTAGACACAAATGAATCGTCTAAACAAAAGCGGTTCTCTCCGTGAGAAGAGTTCTGTAGCCAACGATTCGGACATAAAACAACAACAACAACGACAACAAAAAAAACCCAAAACTTACAATACTAATTTTAAAGGCCATTAGTCTCCTATAGTACGTAATCCTTTCAGAAAACAATTTTCTAATCTACACCAATGTATTTTAGAGTAGTTCCATGTTATCACCTTTCTCTTTACATTTTATGTTTTAGAAACTGAACCGTAAAATCACAGAGAGACATTATGTGTCTCTTCTCTGCCCTGAAAAGGACGGACAGTTAAGCTATTAAGGACAATCAATGATTGTTGATTCTAAACAAATCTCCAGATAGCACTCTGCTTCTGTGTATCATTTACTTTCAGTCTTATGCCATTTGGAAGTTCTTTTTACAATTTAAGCATCTATTTTGCAGACCTTCACTGTCATGATAAACAACTGGTAACCTGTGTGGTTTGGTGGGAAAAGCATGGTCTAAAGAATCAGAGACACAGAGTTCAAATTCTAACTCTGTCAGCTGTTTAAGCTGTGTGATCTGGGGAGTCATTTAACCTTTTCAAGCCCCATTTCCTGGGCACTGATGTGAAGGTAAATAAACAAAGTACAACTTCTTCGGGATACAGGTAAGACGGTTTAGGATGAAAACTTTGTTAATTATTTGGAGAACGTAGGTGATCTGATTGCTTTCTTTCCTTTAAATCATTAGCTCTCCAACAAGCATTGTAGAATACTACATTTCTGTTTGGTTTCCACCTCAGTTCAATACTACAGTGGCTTTCTTTTCATCTCTTTCAGATGTGGGGTAGAAAAGATTGGGGCACAAGTGAAAAAAAGAAAAAGGAACTGCTGGGGGCAACTGGTTGCTAGCATCTAAAGCAACAAAGATTTAATTCTTCATGGACATTCCAATTCACTAGGAACTTTTAAGTGGATGCGCCAAGTTATCCAGCTCCAAACCTCTATCAGGCAAGTAAGTGGCTTCCTCATATCATGGCTGCCTCCAGCGACAACAAGGGGCATTCTCTTACTCCTTACTCCCACAACACACACTGGAGCAAACCTTCAGCCCTTGCATCTCACTTAACTGGGATCCTAGCTTGCTGAACTCCTTCCAGGAGGATCCTCTGGACTATTCCAGTCTCAAAATCTTTCATCATGAGTGAATCCACAGACCTGCCTTCTTCAGTCCTCTGCTGAGCACCACAAAACGACAGAAATTTGAAAACGGAGCCACTACAGTTTTGTGGTTTCCAAGGTTAGTGTGGATTCTGTACACCTATTTTTCTTTAACCGGTTAATTCCCTCTGTTTTCTCTCAGAGGCTTATTCCAAGGTCACTCTCCTCAAGTCCTCTACTTAGTCCCGACAGGCATAATCTCAACAGACCTGTTTCTCATTTGAATCAATCTACAAGAAACTCCTCAGGTTCCTGCCCTTCACCTGTGAGCTTACCTAGGTTCACACCCATAATTATCTCCTTCTCTCCAGGCTTAAGGGTCCCTCCCTTCTCAAGTTCAAGACCTGACCCCTGCCCAGCTCCCTCTTGCCTTTCAGGACTCTGTGTCTGTTGTCAATATTGTATCCTCAGGACTCTTCACTGTTCCTGGTACCTGGGAAATGCTCTCAGCGTTTACCAGCCAAATGGATGCCCCTCCTCCCTACACCTTCAATTTCACTCTCTTTTCTTATTTACAAATATGCTTAGTGCACTTGCATCCTTAAACAAACAAAAATCCCTCCTTCACCTCTGGATTTCCTCTTCTAACTACTCAGCCAAACTCCCCTCTTCCTTCCTTTCTTTACTTCTTAATCGCCTTTATTCTTCCTAAAGCCAAAATGCTTATTAATTTATAGTGAAAAAATGAGGCTGTTACATGAACTAAAATATGTGTACAACTAAAAACAGCCCATTCTCTCCCTATATGTATACAGGAAGCCAGATTCTTAATTTGAAAGTTGTCTGATAAGCTCAGATTCGGGGATTGAAGTTTAGATAATACACTTTTTCATTAGTATTAGACTAAGACGGGCTTTATCCTAACTTTTTGCCAAGGTAATCTGTACCTGGGGTTTCTATTTCCTCACGTTTCTATCATACCTTAAACTACTGTATTCTAGTTTCCACCTTCTTCCAATCCCCTGAAACTGCTTTCACTAAAATTTTCCCAAGTAAAAAATGCAGTGGAAATATTTTGGACCTTAATATCCCTGCAGTATTGAACAGCTCTCACTGCACCTTCTTTTTCGGTTTTGGTTTCTGTGACACTCCTCCTCCTCCTCCTCTGACCCCACCCATTCCACATTCTCAGGCTCCTTCCTTAGTACCAAACTTCTGCCCTTAGCCCCTTTCCAGATAAACTCTTATCCATCTCTCTTGTCACACTCTCTGCCTCCTCCTCCTATTATCTCACTTACATTTGCTCTGAGAAACCAAAGGCAAGATCTTCTCTCTGAGTCTGAGAAGAGTCTCTCTGGGTTCTGAGGAAAATCAAGAAGTTCCAGCCAGTGAAGGAAAGGCGTGAGAGAGCAGCAGTAGGGTATAGAGAGGGCTGAGAGTGCCACTGTGCGTGATGTGCTGAGAATATACCCATATCAAGCCTTCCTGCTGATTGTCCTCCTCCCACAGGCGGAGCCGCCTAGGTACAGACACAGACCAAGCAGATCACTGGGTTTGTCAAACACTGCATGTTTCCCAGAGGACAAGATAATTATTGAAGTGATTGGACCATGAAGTTCAAGTATGAGGACAGGGAGGAGTTAATGGATAATAGAAAATAGCCAATGGACCTGAAGCTAAGTTAGGCACCTTCAGGGTTAAAATAATTCCTCAATTATTTTAGGTGCTACCTTTCATGCCTTCTGCAATAGTCACTCCCTGCTTTGCACTACTTTTGTACCTTGGAAAGACTTCTGCTGTCACCCTCTAATTACCTGTTTGAAAGTCTGTTCCCTCTACTATATGCTACTTTAATGCTCCAGCACTATCCCAGAACAGGACTTGGAGAGCTAACCTCTAAAGGCTGAACTTTAGCTCAGCATCTCATGATGGATAAAAAATGCAGCACAAGATTTTGTGTGTGTGACCACAGTCTGTGGTCTCAGTGTACCACAACTCAGCCTCTGCCATGCCTGCTTTTAGTTCCCAATATTTTGTCTACAATTCTTTTTTTTTTTTTTTTTTTTTTGAGATACAGGTTCGCTCTTCTTGCCCAGGCTGGAGTGCAGTGATATGACCTCGACTCACTGCAACCTCCACCTCCCGGGTTCAAGCAAGTCTCCTGTCTCAGCCTCCCAAGTAGCTGGGATTACAGGCACCTGCCACCACACCCATCTAATTTTTGTATTTTTAGTAGAGATGGGGTTTCACCATGCTGGCCAGGCTGGTCTTGAACTCCTGACCTCAGGCGATCTGCCCTCCTCTGCCTCCCAAAGTGCTGGGATTACAGGTGTAAGCCACTGCACCCGGCTTTGTCTACAGTTCTCAAGATGTAAGTAAAACAATATCTGCATAAAGATAAGGCAATGATATTTTTAAATGTTAATAAAATTTTACATTATTTTAATTAATACTAGAAAAACCCAAGTCCTATTAGTAGCTTTGAATAAATTAAAGTTATTTAAAATGGGGCAATGCAAACTTCATATAAATTTAATCAAGATGAAAATACACATAGTTTCTAGGGAGTTAAACAAGGTTTAACAAATGTCCTTTCATTAACGAAATACCTGAAAAATTATTTGATTGCCATCTCCTAGAGGGCAGGAAGTATGTTTGCTAAATGAATTTCATGTATCTGTGACTCAGCACTATACTTTACAAGGATGTGACATTCACCAAGAGAATCAAGAAAGCACTTAATACTGCTTTTGAGTAAATGCAGTAACATTTGTCTTATTTTTATAGTTTTAAAGCACTAACTTTGCAGTTAGCCTCTTATTTTGTTATCATTTGATGAAAATGAAAAAAATAAGCTGTTCTTCAAGATGAGCTAAGTATTAATTTTCCCTCACACACAAAAAAGGTTCTTTTTAGTAGTTCACAAAGTATACCTTCCAAGAGAGAGCATATATTTTAAAAATACAACTGTAGGATATTTAAGTGCTTATTTTACTTTGATACTGTGAATTTCAAATCAGAATGGTATGGAACACTTGTGAATTGGGTCACAATGTCAAACGCTACAGGAGCCTGTAAAATTCGACTCTAACATCTTTAATTAAATGCTAATGGATATGTACATACAGCACGATTTTCTGAATTCCTTTCTGCTTGTCATACTTTAAAAACTATAAACAGGTTTCAAGATTTCCTGACCCCAAAATGGAATGAAATGGGGGAGAGGTGTGGAGAGGGAATGAGCATGCTGGAAATGTCAAGTCTCTAAAGAAATATTCATTCTGTGTTCTAGAGAACAGAACCAAGACCCTAAAACCCACCTTCTATAATCCATACTACCCCCACCTCAGGCAAAGTTTGCAAAATACCAGAAAGATGCCCCATCAATTAAATTGGAAATACATGATTATTTGGTAAAGGATAAGGAATAGCCTCAAACATTTGCATTTGCTCCAATAAATCAGGTTACACTCCCAACTCAGTGAACGGCAGGGTGAACTATACCTGTACTTTTGTTAAGGGGCCCATTAGCAAATCTAGTCACCCCTCCCTATTCATGGTTAGATTCACAATTGATTTATTATAAGCTGGGCCTGAGGAAAGAGGCAGACGACTGAAGGTATTAGAAATGTCACTGGTGATTTCCTCTTCTTTCCAATTAAAGGTATTGTACTGTACACAGCAAAGTGAGTTTCTCATCTCAAGTACACAGTAGGGAGAAACAAACCTGAGAAAATTGTGATTGTTTTCATTAAGTATGGTTAACACAGGCAGCATATATTAGTGCAAAACAAGAACAAAGGAAATGTATTTCCTTTCACAGTAGGAGAAAAACAAAGTGAGATAGCAATAAGGATCTGTAATAAGTTGATAGATTTAATAAAATGAAAAAGGAAACATGTAGACCCATATTGAGAGGGAAGTCAACTTGATACCAGGACAACGGATCTAGCGAGTCTAAGAGGAGCTTCTGTGCTTTCTTAAGGCCTCACTAAAGAAGGTATTAAATCATGATATCTTTAAGACAATGTAAGGGAAAACCCAGCATTCTCTTACAAGCTAGGTTTACAGCCAAAACACAAGGAATATTTATTAAAATATTTATGAGAAATTCATACAAAACTTAGAAAATGCAGTGCAAAATTTAGGAATACAGTATTTTAATAATATGTGAAACTAAATGAGTTAATGGAAGGAATCTCAATGGGAGAAAACGTAAATGGCATTGATTTCATAAACCCATCGTTGTTTTGCCATCCAAGACAAGTACAGATCTGTTCCTTCTATTAGCAAAGACTTATTTGCTGCCTAGCTTGAAATTTCTTCAGCACAGCTAAAATAATATAGTCCTGATGGTTATTAACTGCTGAAATATATATTTAAAGAAAAAGGAACAGTAATTAGATAAATGAGATTTTAATTTAAATATATCTACATATACTAACATACATACTTGTTTCTAATGTTTCTTTGGTATAGAGCCAGTAAATGTTGGATCCTCTTCATCTATCTGCTTCCTTAGTCCTAGTCTTCACTTCACTCATTAATTTATTGAGCACTTAAACTCTGATGTGAGCTAGGTTCTGTCAATAAAAATCAGTGAGTTGCCAATAACTGAGGCACCACTCAGAGAAGCTGAGCCTGTGACTGTCTTCCTGGTTATTGAGGACAGCAGAAGAACAAACAGTCAAAGTCCAAATGAATTTAGTTTAAAGAAGTGCAAGGGAGAATTTTGTCAGAGCAGGTGTTAGAACACTAGAGATGATTATTGAGGAAAGCTGAGAAGCCTTTGCAGGTGTACTTAAAGGTAATGATTTCTTCTAAGTACAAACATCAGGATTATTCTTAACATTTAAGTTTTTTACCCTTTCTATTCCTCTTAGTGCTTGATGACATAGAAATCCAACAAGCTCCATTTGGGTTACAATACGAGTATCTTCCAATTGGGAGAAAATTCAGCTCTCTTCCTGATAGAAAAACCTTTCAAAGGAGAACACTTGGGCCCTTTCTCAAAACTAAGATTGAAAACACAGGTTGATGATGTGATGTTGATAGCCATATGCCTCACAGACTCCTTCTGTATAAGCAAAAAGGCAGCCCAGAGGGGTGTGAAGGGTCTGTGGGTGTGGAGAAAACAAGATTGGCAAGGAGTAGTTAACTGTGGATTCTGGGTTGTGGGTAGATGGGGTTGATTAGTCTAGTCTCCCTACTCTTTCCATAATCAAAAGGTTTTCAAGAGATGAAAGGTAAACTAGAGCTCAAACTGTACCATCAGTAAAAATGGGAGAGTAAATTGGAATGAAGGGTTAGAATGGCACAAGTAATTACCATTCACAGATCATTTAAAAAAATTTTTTTGTTTTAGGCTGGGCGCAGTGGCTCATGCCTGTAATCCCAACACTTTGGGAGGCCAAGACTGGTGGATTGCTTGAGCTCAAGAGTTCAAGGGCAGCCTGGGCAATGTAGTGAAACCCTGTCTTGAGAAAAAATACAAAAATTAGCTGAGTGTGGTGCTGGGTTTCCTGTAGTCCCAGCTGTTTGGAAGTCTCAGGTGGGAGGATCACTTGAGCCTGAGAGGTGGAGGTTGCAATGATTCGAGATGGCACCACTGCACTCCAGCCTGGGTAACAGAGTGAGACCCTATCTGAAACAACAACAACTTTGTTTTGTTAACTTATATCCCCTCCCTCAATGCACAGCATAGTGATTATTTGGATATATACCTATTGCTATACCCAGAAAAATTGATTAACTGGGCTTTTACTTCTCTTGCCTTGTCTTTGATGAAATGGCTCTAGTCAGGCAGCCAGGGGTGAAAGAAAAAGCAAAGGACCTAGATAAACCACAAGCTGTGCAATACAATCCATGAATAATCAAGAGCTGAGAGGAGAAGGTCTGGTAGAAAAAAACAGTTGTGATGGACCAACAATTTCCACCTTGAATTTTTATTCCATTAATCACTCAGAAAGTCACAGAAATTCACATTATTTCCAATCACATTGCTCTCTAGAGTAGGTGCTCAATAAATGAATGTTAATTAGCTCAAATGGCACGCTTGGTTCAATCTTTCAATTACACATGGCCACACTATTAAAGCTTGACTTTTAAATGTATACCACAATGAAAGTGTGTTTTGATAAATCCAAAGTGAGGTATGTTCTACCTGATATCCAAAGAAGACCATCAGCCACATATCCAGCATGGCATGAAAGGGATCTGTCAAAGGACTGAACAAAAGTCCATTTGTTCTTCTTGGGGCAATATCGCTCAACTGTAGGCAGAACCTGGCGCAGTTCATTCCTGCCCCCAACTGCATAGAGGTATTCCTCCATGGCACCCAGCACAAAATGCTCCCGGCAGTTTTTCATGGGTGCTATTTCTGCCCAGGAATTACTGCGGGGGTCATAGCGACAGGCAGTCCTCACGGCACACGTCCGGCCACTGGCATGCTCAACTTCCCCTCCAGCCACAAACAGGAAGTCCCCCATGACTGCCACACAATGGTGGCTCCTTCCCACAGGCATGGGAGCCAGCTCACTCCAGTTGGCAATGGCGGCTATGAGAGCATTCTCCTGATCGACAGGATTGAAGTACCGAAGTTCCTTGACCTTGCAGACCTCACGCTTTTTCCCACCAATGATATACAGAGTGTCTGACTGGAACCGTGGTTTGGTCCTGCGAGTCTGCCAGACGGGCTGTGCATAGATGCTCTGGTGGTATTCCAGGGCCTCGTTGACAAGGGCTGTTGCAGTCTCACTTGCTTGGACAAGGGGGTGGGACAGGGCAACTGTATGGAGAGTATCCACATCCATTAGGCCAAAGCGGATGTATTGCAGGAGCTCATCCATGTGCTGGTAGTGGCAGTTGTGTTCCAACCACCTCACAGCTAGCTGAAACAGAGGGAAGCGAGATGAGAAGAGATACAAAGGTAAGAAAGAAAGACAGAAAGCAACAGCATATAGGTAGGTTACCTGTATTCTTCCAGGCAGGGAATAATACAGACTTTCTTACAAACAGTATAACTGGAATATTTTGATGCCCAGATGAGTAACTTTTTTTCTGTATCAGCAAAGACACAAAAGAACTCAAGACACTGCTGTAGGGATAACAAACAATGTGAAGCAACACTGACGGGGGCTTCAGATATCATTTGGGGTGAACAATAATTGATTTTCAAAGAACGAAAATACTGTTGTGAAACAGCCTGTTCCCTTATTTTTCATGCATAAGAGGCTCAGTACACCCCACCACCAGGAAATGTCAATGGTGGGCAGTGTCATCATAGCTCAAGTAATATATGTCAACCCATAAGCCAAGGTGCCGTATCAATATGAGTAACGTAAGAAAATATGTGATCATCTGAGACCACAGGGTGTACTTGAGAAAAAATCAATATAACACTAGTAGAATGATTTAGAAAGAAAAAAGACTCCCCCTCCCACCCCACATTCCTGTAGTAGGTATAACAGTCAGGAAGCAATAAAAGAAAGAGTAAGATTCTAACCTATTAATTTTTTTCCCTCAATTAATTTTTACCTTGAAGACAGTTGTTATTTGCACATGTAAGATATTGGCAATTTGTTAGAGTCATTTTCACAAAAACAGAATATAGAGGAGATCATCTTTGCAATATGTACGTAATAGCAGAATGTAATCCTAACCTTTTTATTCCTTTCAGATTTCTTTTAAGAAGGAAAGGAGTTATAACATTTTGATATCAGCAGTGAAAATTTCTTAAAACTAAAGAAGGTACATTGTCATAAATAATAAAAATTATTGTTTAATTTTATTTATAATAAAATCATATAAATAAAATTACACATTTATTATTAAATAATAAACAATCGTTTAATTTTGTTATGACAATATACTGCTTTAGTTTTAATAAATTCTCCTTTTTTTTAATTAAAAAAAATCATCAGGGCCAGGCACAGTAGCTCATGCCTGTAATCCCAGCACTTTGGGAGGCCGAGGCAGGCGGATCACGAGCTCAAGGGCTCGAGACCAGCCTGGCCAACGTGGTGAAACCCTGTCTGTACTAAGAATACAAAAATTAGCCAGGCGTGGTGGCACATGCCTGTAGTTCCAGCTACTTGGGAGGCTAAGGCAGGAGAATTGCTTGAACCTGGGAGGTGAAGATTGTAGTGAGCTGAGATTGCATCACTGTACTCCAGCCTGGGCAACAGAGCAAGACTCCATCTTGGGGGAAGAAAAAAAAAATCATCAACAAAAAAAGCACAGTTCATTTATGGAGCACCTAAATTATTTTAATTAGTGTGACTTAATAGTTATGTTTGGCAAACCTTCCCAGACACCAGCATAATGAAGTATATCTAATATCTCAGTCAACGTATTTGATATGAATTATTCTTAGCAGCACTTACATTAAAGTAGATTTCCCAGACAATGTGAATGTGAGTCTGAAGGAATTAGCAGAAAAAAATGAAGCAAAGAAATAGAATATTAAATAATTTGATAGGGGCAGGAGGCAGGAAATTCTGGGCAGAAGAAGGTGGGTCCCAGTAAGGGTCCCACCCTCAAGCCTGGCACCGCAGCCCAAAGTGAGAACATACATTCTTGTTTTATGCTCGAATGTTGACTTTTCCAAAACCACCCATGACCCACCCCACCCCCCATCCTGTACCCATAAAAACCCCTGACCCAGCCAGCAGAGAGGAGAAGCAGTTGAACATCAAGAGGAGAAGCAGCAGCTAGATGTCAGACACTACAGTTGGAGAGAAGTGGCTTGACTTCAGAGGGATGGCTTGACAGCATAGCTTCAGAGAGGAGTCTGGTGGGTGATGGCCAGACTTCAGGGGAAGATTACTTTGCCACCCCATCTCCTTTCCAGCTCCCCTTTCTGCTGAGAGCCACTTTCATTGGCAATAAAATCCCCCACATTTACCATCTTCAACTTGTTTGTGTGACTTCATTCCTCCTGAATGCCAGACAAGAACTCAGGTGCCAAGAGGGTGACCCTCCACTGAGCTGTTAATATTTAAGCCACCCACAGATGGCAAAGATAAAAGAGGGCAGACTTTAACACTCCTTCTAGGGCTTTGGGGGCTACAGGCACTCCCCACTAGATGCTGCGGTGGGGCCTGCACGGAGTTTTGCTCCTGCCAGTGCCCAAAAGCACTTGCCAGGTCCTGCACCCACTCACCTGCATGTTCCCTCCCATGAGGGGTTGGGTGCAGCTGGTTCGAGTGAGTGAAGTTCACCTCTGCTGGCGCCGAAGCGGCTGGCTAGCTCCAGCACTCACATTCCAGTTCCCGCCCATGAAGGGGTCAGGGAAACTGGGGACCCGCCCAGGATCTTCCTCTGGGAACCTGCCTAGGATACATCAGAAGGGTGAGTAAAATGCAGATCTGTCTCTTATTGTCCTCAGACTTTCCTCTGAGCTATGACCCTTGCAGAGGACAGGATGCAACCCTGCCAGCTCTCTCTTTCCTTCAGGTGAAAGGAATGTTGGCTCTATTTCCCTTCATGGAGGTTTAGTCACCATGTGGGACCAGAATAAAGTCCTGGGGCAACTGAAGGCATCTGGCCAAGGCCACTCCTCAGTGTTGCTGGAAGGCCCCTGGACTGGACCCAGTCCCAGATTTAATGGGTGGTTGGCTAAGAACCCCGCCTCCAGACTTTTCTGTGGTATCTTTCCTTTCTTCCTTTATGGTTTGAAATGGCTCCTATCTGTTATTTTATAATGTTAAGGGTTTTTCTACAAACTGCAGAAATGTTACTAAGTAGAATGAGCATTTGGCCCAGCAATCAGATAAGCAATTCAGAACAATGTGATTTCCATCTCTTCTTAGAGGTGCCACAACCACCCCCACACCAACAGCAGGAGGTGCCTGTTTTGAGTTTGCCCCTGCCAGTGCCGAAATAGCCAGCTAGCTCAATCACCTGTGCTCCAGTTCCCGCCTGCAAAGACGTCAAGGAAAATATCCTGCTTCAATTTTATTGTGCTTTACTTCCTTTTTGAACCATGGAATCAGGATTCTGGACTTCCCTGTTCATATGATAGATTTCACTAGGGGATGGGGGGGAAGTGTACTGAGGGAGGGAAAAGGAAATGTCCTATTCTCAGACCACTGCTCCTTGGCAAACACAAACTGGGTTTTCATCCTAGTGAAAAGAATCACTAAATTCTCTAAGGCACTGGATGATTTCAGACATTCAGAGTTTCTGTATCTATTTGAAAAAGGGTTCCAAAAGTCAAGATGCATTTGGGGCTTGTCTTTTTAGTTTTCTGAATCAAGTGAATGTGGAAGTGAATTCACTTCTGCAATGTCATGAATTGCATCTCTTAATGAGTGACAGAGTGAGAGAAATGAAAAAGGAATGTCGCTAGGTGACAACGAGGCAGACACGGTAGAGGTCAGACAAGTGATACGCTCCAGATGCTTTTATAGAAGGTAGCATTTTTAACTAAATAAGATACCAACCTGACAAAAAAAAATTATCTATGTACGGTAATATCTGCAATAATCAAAGATATTGCAAAAGAAATGAGTGATATGGAAAAACCGTACTCATCAATCACCAGGTCTCTGCCAGAAGTGGAGACAATTCCCACATGCCACACCCTAGATTTTCTCTACCCTAATCTTGGAATTTTCAAGAGATGGGGTTCCAATTATTTCTGGGGAGACTGTTCAGCAACTTGATAAATAATTTTCCACTCTGCCCACAGTTTGCAAAAGTTCTCAGGGATAAAGTCATCTGGCTCAAGGTCATTTCTTAGGAACCAGGAAAAATTTTCTGAAATATTATATTTGCTATTGTTCCTAATTTAATCAAGTAATTCTAGCTGATATTGCTTTGCTCTGCAACCAATTTCTTGGCATTCTTATATCCGTACAGTTCTGCTTCTTTCTATGGGAAACAGCACTACAGATATTAGATAAATATCCATGTCTCCATAGGCTCTTTTTATAGCATAGTGCTGCCCATTTAATTATTTTTCTCTCTCCTCATAAATCAGTTCTTCCTATGCCATAATCAATCTTCTAGCCCATCTCTGAACACCCTCTGGTTTATCTTTCTAGCAAACAGTGTTACTAACTACGTGAGAAGCACACAAGCCTCAACTATGCTATGCTTTTAAGAAAATCTCTAAAGAATAAAATTGGCCATGGAACAGTGACCACTGTGACCTATTACTGATTAATTTCTGGTTTGTGGTCTACTATCATCCCACGTGATATGTGTCATGATGTTTTCTATGTTCAATTTCTCCAAATACTATGTATTACAGAATATTTTTTGCATAACTATTAGTTTGCATTTTCTGAGATATTTTTATCTTATTTCTTTCCAACATTTCTAACTTCTCATAGATTTCATATAACTTTCAACTTTTATCATTTATTAATATTTTCAGACTATACACATCATCCCTACTTGTTGGGTTTACATTTGTTCCAGATCAAAGGTGAATCTAATTTACAACTAACTATCTTGTCGCCAACCACAAACTTAACATGTACACAAATTACACGGGGTTTCTGGTCAATATCTAGGCTCTGATTCAGTAGGTGGGGGACTGGAGGATGAGGAGTCTGCACTTTCAACAAGCTCCTCGTTGCATATGCCACTGGCCCATGTACCACACTTTGAATAGGAAGGCTTTGGACAGATTTCCATTCATAACAGTATTCTCCTATCAGGCTGTCATGAATTTTGTTACTTTAGGAAGCTGTATATATTAACTGTTCCATCCACTACGGTAAATTGCTGCCTTATCAGAGAAAATTCACTCTGTTTTTTTAAATTTAAGCAGGTGTAAATCCAATGAAGTTGAAGTAATGCTTAGGTTATGATATAGGATACTTAATTAGCTTAATATTACAGATGAGGTAGCATTTTTTGAGACCTTAGTTCTATACAGTCTATAAATCGATGGCTGATTCTGATAACATAAAGTAAGCCATAGAAACACTCTGCATTTTTGCCTTTGCAATAATAAACACATAAATGTAAAAGTATTACTGTGCTCTGTTTTTACATTCATAAGAATCTAAAGGAAAAACCCCACTGAAATCACAGATAACTCTTGTTTATTCAAATAATAATTTAAAAATGGCAAAGAAAATTCAAAACAATGGGCCACTTCAAAATCACCTCTGTGTTGTGAACTTCATCTGACACTATTCACTGCCATGCTGGTGGAGGGAATCCTGGAGCCCATTTAAGGAGCTTAGAGACTACAGCAAGAAGAAGGCTGATTTATCATTGGGGCATCATGGAACCCAAAGACAACAGTTAGCTTTGTGGTATATTTTGGTGCTTAAGCTTGAAAAAGATTATTCTTGGAACTGGTGGCTTTTAAAATAATGACATTACACTGAGAAAGCACAACTCAGGGTAAGCTGAATCCTATCCTATTTTATTTATTCTGGCATACTGAAATCCCTATCACCCTAAATTCTAGGATTTAATCGGGAAGAAAATGGAGCAGGCAGCTTTTTTGGCAGCCAAGCCAGCAAGAGTGGAAAAGAAACGACAGATTCAGTTTAGGAGGACATTACAAAAGAGTGTTTAGGAAACATGGCCATTAGGTAAGACAATTCCTAAACCACCTGCAACACAGTGGACGTTATTTCCACGTACAACAGGAGGTCTCTCAGGCACCCTGCCTGACCCAGTTCACCTGACCACAATGGAGAATTGTTTCTTCCTAAAAGGAACATTAACTACAGTTTAATCCAACTTCAACCCAATTGATCCTCAGATATTTCCTAAGAACAGCAGCTGACTCACAGTTTGCTATAAATATTTGTTGCATAAATGGAAACTCCTGTTTTTAGGCTATTTCTCACATTCTCTTAAACAAATAGTATCAATTTCTTTATTCACACATACATACACACACATATTTATCTATCACAGGCTTCAGTTTTCTATTTTATTATCTCATCTTTATGGCTTTCTTATAAGGCCTTTATAAGCCCACAAGGCTCCACACTGCAGCATTCAGTGCCCTAAATATAGATACGTACGCCCTTGTTTTCCTCCCTCACATGTTTGGTGTTGGCCACTTCTATTTGAGATTCTTGGCAAGGCAATAGGCACTGTAGTCTTTCAAACCTTCACATAACTTATAAAATATTTGAGCAAGAAGAAAGTTGAGTCCATTTGGCTCAAGCTTTTCAATTTTACAAATGGAAATCAAATCCAGACAAGTTAACCGACTTAACTCAAGGCATGCAATGAATTAGCAGAAAAGCTAGAACTAGAAACTAAGTTTTTAACCTATACGATGTATTTTTTTATTATATCTACTTGTCATTATTTTTCCATCAATAATTATTTCAAGAGAAAATCCAGGCAAATGCACTAAGTCCAAACATAACTTCTATATTCAATAAATTAGAAAAATTCTGCTTTAAAAATAAGAATGCTTTGCTTCAAAATAGGTTGGCAGTATTTTTCAATGAGCCTCATTTAAGGATTACTTCAGAAATAAAGACAATAGGTTTATGATACCAATTAAAGAGTTTGTAATTACAGAACAAATATGAGGGGAAAGGACATGTCTGGAGTCTTGAATTATTGCTTCACTTTTTATGAGATTATATATTTTACATTTATTTATTTATTTATTTATTTATTTATTTATTTATTTATTTATTTATTTCTGAGACAGGGTCTCACTCTGCTGCCCAGACTGGAGTGTAGGGGTGCGATCTTGGCTCACTAAAACTTCTGCCTCCCAGTCTCAAGCGATTCTCCTGCCTCAGCCTCCCGAGTAGCTGGGATTACAAGCGTGTGCCACTACCACCCAGCTGATTTTTGTATTTTTAGTAGAGATGCGGTTTTACCATGTTGGCCAGGCTGGTCTCAAATTCCTGACCTCAAATGATCCATCTGCCTTGGCCTCCTAAAGTGCTGGGATTACAGGCATGAGCCACTGCACCCGGTCTATTTTTTAAATGTATTTTAATTCTAGATTATTTCCTGTTAACTAAAGTTGGCCCAAAAATATACAGAACAAATAATCCCTTCCCTTTAGTTTTCTCAGCATATCCCTACTGATTGCTATTCTACAGAGTAGAATATATGATATATAATCCTAAACATAATAGTATATAATCCTAAATGCTACAAATATTGCCCTAGTTCAATTAAAATATGCAAGTTACTCATATGTATTTCAGAAATATATCAATTATATGAAAAAATGTTATATTCCTAACATTATCAAGTCCTCATATTGTGATTCTAATTCCTTTATTGTTCATGTGAAACACACTCAGATAGAAGCTGCTGTTTTGACGTCTAAAATTCCTGATCCTTTTAAAGAAGTGGATGTTTTGAATTCTGTTTGTATATATCCATATATATTATATTATTCCCCAAAGGAATGCCAAAACAATGAAAATATTATTCTCAGATTTCCAGAAAATACATTATGAAGTCATCCCAAATTCAAGAATAGACATCACTGCACTCTTCCACAGAACTGTCTTTATATCTCGCAAATACATATAAATACAAGTGCCCTTAAAAAGCAGGTTCTCATCAGATGAGTGATGAAATCTTTTTAAGCAATGCTAACAAAGAATAAAGCCCTATGACATTGTCTTAAAGTAACAAGTATTTTTTTGTCTTGGTCTACAAATATTGTCTTTTACTTCATCATGAAGAGCTGAGTAAGCAATGACTAGTATTTTTGCTGATAGCCTTTATTCTGCTCCTTGACCAAGGGCAGCTATTATTGTGCTCCTATGTAAAATCTGGATGCAGACAGCTCTGCTGAAGGTGCACACTGAGTCCTCCTCTTTGCAGAATCCCACACTGTGAGGCACAAGTGTCCATATCCTTACCAGTCTTGTCATCCCATTGAGATACGCCAGGGCACCAGTTTCCCCTCAGTGCACAAAAGGCAGCATAAATTCCACACTTCTTCAAATTCAGAAAAACACAAAGGAAGGGCACAGGAGCAAGTCAAAAACTCACTGCTGAACCTCCATCAAAGAGCAGGGCAAGCTGACGAGCTCTTGGGCAACAAGTAGGAAGCCAGGAAAGCATGTTTTAATAGAATGGATGATGATGCATCGACGAATCTTTTCCTTTCTAAACAGAGTATCAAGCATGTTCTTTATCTTCTAATTTATGTTCTCAAAGGGAAGAGTTCAGTGATCGTTCTATATTAAAGTACATTGTTTTATATGTTATTTTATAACACCTTGAATTCCAATAAAGACAAAATTTTAGCATGTTACTGTTTTAATATTACATACAGTTTCTTTAAAAATGTGATGTTTCCCTAATGCAAGTGAGCAAGTGTTGCGATTTGCCATGCAATACTACACAGAAGCTCCCCTCTGTAACGTGAGTCATGTAAGGTGAAATAATGATGTAATAAACCAGAGTAACAACTGCCATAGAGAGAAAAGTATATACTAATAAATAAATGTGACAGATCTTATAGTTACATTCTCTTCTTTGAGACCGAATGAAAAGTTTCAGTTCAAAAAGACAACTTTCCCATAAAATCCAAAATCACCAGAAACTAGGGACTCAGCATCAGAGCATTTTCCTTTACCAGAACAATGAAAATGTTACCATGGAGGAATATTAAAAATTATAACAGTGCTCACCTGAGTGCTATAATTAAAACTGTGTCAACATTTTCCTTGTAAAACAGATCTTTCAAGGGAGATTGCACATTAACCATTATAGCTGACTACAGACTTATGTAAGACGCATAGGCTATTTTTTCTTCTAAGAAATATATTTCAATGGAACCAAATCTGATGAGGCCCCGGGCTCATATACTGTAAGAAAAAATAAACCTGACAGATTTTTAAAGCAATATTCAGTTTATAACAGATGATAATAATACATTATTTCATTGTTCCTTTAAAATTCTGTGAAATTGAAAGATTGGTAAATGTTATTATGTTCACCTTTAACATATGATTTGTTCTCTGGTAATCATCTTTAAACATATTTTTTAAAGTACATACTTCAGAACTCCAAAAGCAAAAAGCCCTTGCAACTAAAGGTATCTCTTTTCCACAAATGGGGATAAACACACAGGACTGGAAGAATCACAACAAAAACTACCCTGAGACCTGCCATCTGTAAGTTCCAGATATTTAAGGGGGGTGCACGAAAAGTGACCTGAGTTGCCCTTTGCTCAATCTTATAACAATAACAAAAGAGGATTTGTTTAAAAGGTAAATTTTATATCAAGATGAAGAGAAAATCAAGATAGGATAAGAGGTGAAGTTAATAACCTATGATATCCTTTCTACCTGTGAGATTCAGCCACCAGTGTAAGCTGATCTTTGAAAAGCCAATATTAAAAGGGCAACGTGAGTATATGGCTGATATTGGATCTATTATTTGGCTTCTCATCTGTAAAATAAATTAGTTGATGAGAGAAAGTCCGCCTTCTCTAGGATATATGTTACCTATGGATCCACCAAAAATCTTGTAAAGTAGAATTCTCTAATTTTCCTACAGGTGGTAGAGGCAACCAATATTAATCTAGTACCCAAGTCACAGGTTTCTGTAGCACAGATAGTTTTGATAAATCTCTTTTCAGAAAAACAAGGTGACTTTTTTTTTGTCTATAACTCTGCTCGGCTGAAATGTCTACCTGAATGTTTGCATGTATGAAAATGCACGTGCACGTGGGGCCACATGCAGAGAAGTGGGTTACATCATAGTTACTCTCCCTAGGAACAACTTTGATCAGATTATATTATGAAATTGAATAATAATACCATCTCTTGTAAAAATAAAATTTGTGCCAAATAATACAAATTTCAAATTTATTAAGGTGACTGCTTCAAGGTAATATTGGTTAGAATCTCAGAATAAGATCTTATACATGCCCGAGGGCGGTGACTCATGCCTGTAATCCCAGCACTTTGGGAGGCCGAGACGGGCAGATAACGAGGTCAGGAGATCGAGACCATCCTGGCTAACATGGTGAAACCCTGTCTCTACTAAAAATACAAAAAAATTAGCCGGGTGTGGTGGTGGGCACCTATAGTCCCAGCTACTCCGGAGGCTGAGGCAGGAGAATGGCGTGAACCCAGGAGGCGGAGCTTGCAGTGAGCCGAGATAGCGCCACTGCACTCCAGCCTGGGTGACAGAGTGAGACTCCATCTAAAAAAAGAAAAAAAAAAAAAGAGAGAAAGAGATCTTATACATAAATTCAAGTTTTAGTAAATTGTTCACATACATTTTACCTCTGGACTGTCTTTAAATGTACCATTCCCTCCATGAGGGAATATAGTGGTATATTTATATTTATATATAATGGCATATTTATATTTATATATGTTTAATGGTATATTTATATTTATCTCATAGAGGTAAATATACCTCCATGATGGTGGAGGGTGGGAGGAGGGAGAGGAGCAGAAAAAATAACTGTTGGGTACTACGCTTAATATCTGGGTGATGAAATAATCTGTACAAATCCCCAAGACATGAGTGTACCTATATAACAAACCTTCACGTGTACCCCCAAACCTAAAACTTATATGTATATATACCATTCCCATTCCATATCTAATATATATAAAACTTTTAAATGGCAAAAATGTCCTACAGGACAATAAAAAACAGCACCACCCTTGCCAATAATGTTGTAGGAAAAATGAAACTTCTTGGTCTCCTCATATTTGAGCAAAACACATGTACAGTTATAGAATAACACCCTATAATTTCCCTTCAATGGTTTGATCATAGTCTCTGAGCCAAAAGACAATATTCACCCATCTAGTCACTGATGGCTGGGATTGCATCAGAGCATTACTCAATGCTGGATTGATGACATGAGACTTCTAAATAAAATGATAGCTCCTGCATATTTATATAACATGTCCTACTAGATACTGAAGGAACTTTGCATGTGGTCACCGAGATATTCAATTTATATTGTTAGAACGACACTGGAAAATGAGAGAAAACCAATTTGATCAATAAAAGAAAACCCTTCTGTATCACATTGGCAATAGGGACTAGAGCGACCTTACGTGGGTCACAACTTCCCCCATTGTTTCCTAGCTACTGCATGCAATAGGAATGCATTACCAGGGTGAAGTCAGCTGAAATGGCCAGGGAAATCCTAATGCTTTTTTCTGTCATGAATTGGTATATGCTTATAGAGGTAAATGTGACACAAGGAAAATAATACAGGACTTGATGTCAAAAGACCTGTTTCTGCAACCTAATGTATTTGTGCATTTATGAAAAACCAACATACTGATACACAGTTTTATCAACATACTAATACTCTGTAAAACAAGTATGGTAATACCTATGACATAGGGTCCTACAGAAGACTGAATGCGATAAGATATGTGAAGGTGCTTTGTGAACTGATATTTAGACAATGTACAGAATTTATATGATGGCAATATGCCTCCAAGAGAGGAAGGTATTCCCCAATATAATTATCCTTTTGAATTCTTTTTTTTTTTTTTTTTTGAGACAGAGTCTCGCTGTGTCTCCCAGGCTGGAGTGCAGTGGTCAATCTCGGCTCACTGCAAGCTCCACCTCCCAGGTTCACACCATTCTCCTGTCTGAGCCTCCCAAGTAGCTGGGACTACAGGCGCCCGCCACCACGCCCGGCTGATTTTTTTGTATTTTTAGTAGAGACAGGGTTTCACAGTGTTAGCCAGGATGGTCTCGATCTCCTGACCTCGTGATCTGCCCGCCTCGGCCTCCCAAAGTGCTGGGATTACAGGCATGAGCCACCGCGCCCGGCCCTTTTTGAATTCTTGATAAAGCCATCACATGCAGACCATTTTTATGCAATACAACATTGTGTGTTAGTGATGTAAATTTTGAAAGATTGCTATAGTTGATAAGAAATTTGCTACATAGTATTAAATACTTCACATATTTAAAGTGATAAAAGTATGGCAGCATGACAGATTATAAACTAGCTCTTATGATTAACCATATTTCACACAAACTCAGTAATTCTAATCCAGTAATTTAAGTTCTGTGACTTTGTTAAATTCAATGTTGGAGAAGCATGACTGAATGAATGAATGAATGAATGAATGAATGAATGAATGAATGAATGAAAAGGGAGAGACAGACTTAAACCCAGTTGTTTTTGTACAATACTCAACATATAAGTCACTTTCATTACTTGGCTTGGGTTTCCCATTACAAACACTTCTCAATTTCTTAAGTGTCCATTATGTCAGAAACTTGGTGACAAAGAAGATTCTAATCAGTATATATCAACATTCTCATTTGCCATTCACTTCCATTAATACCATAAAACTCGATGTTTATTCTTGATTTTGAGTGTCTTGATATGTTCCTGTAAAATATTCTAATGAAATTTGGAATTGTCGGGGGGAATCCTGCAAATCTGGAAGTTTAAGCCTTTTGTAGACAGATTTTTCAGAAACACACAAGAACCATCTTTCTATGTTGTCATTTCATTGGTGTCCTAAATGTTGCTGGCACATTTATATATTTTATGGTTAAAAAAACTGTTTAATTTGTAAACATGCCCTAGAGCATCCTGAGAGCATCAAGTCTTTGAATATTTCTTCATGACTTGATTCAAGAATAATGAGCTTGGCTGAATGCAGTGGCTCATACCTGTAATCCCAGCACTTTGGGAGGCCGAGGTGGGAGGATTGACTGAGCCCAGAAGTTCAAGACTAACCTGGGCAAAACAGGGAGTCCCTGTCTCTACCAAAAAAAAAAAAGCAAAAAAAAAAAAAGCTGGGCTACAGTGACACATGCCTATGGTCACAGCTACTTGGGAGTCTGAGATGGAGGGATCACCTGGGCCTGGGAGTTTGAGGCTTCAATAAGCCATGATTGTGTCACTGCATCCAGCCTGGGCTACAGAGCAAGACCATGTCTCAAAAAAAAAATAATAAGCCAAGAGCACAAGAGCAGGTTCACTGGCAAATATGCTTACCATCTGAAATCAAATCTTTAATATTATGACCAAATGGACCTCAGGGGCTCAAGCAGCTGCCCCAGGTCACTGACACAGAGACAGTCAAATCCCTCAAGCGAGTGGTACTCTGATGAGTTTAGATGTCCAGAAAGTACCCAAGTTGCATTTCAGGATTTAATGTTGGCAGCCTCCAAACAGAAACAAAAGAATAGTCAAAGGTAACTTTAAACATCTTTTAGAGCCATGAGGTGTAGAGATTGGCCTGGGGGAACCCACAAACTGAAGCACAGGACTAAACACTGTCAGGGCCAGACTCTACTGTCAGGGGGATAGGACAAGGAGCACTGCCAGCCAGCTGGGGAAGGGGAGCCAGGGTCTACACTGTCAGTGAGCTGCAAAGGATACACACAATGTGATGGCACCACTGACTACCTGTACTAGGTGAATTTCAGTCTGGCTACTGATGTTTAAAGAGCATACTTTGCACTGCATTCTCTAACTTCATTTCATCATAGTATAAAAAACTAGGGAACTATGAATCGTCTATTTCTGCTTTGCAACACCTGTGAGTACAGTACACGTATTTTATATATATATATATGTATTTATATATGTATTTTTTGAGATGGAGTCTCACGCTGTCACCTAGGCTGGAGCACATTGGCACAATCTTGGTGCACTGCCACCTCCACCTCCTGGGTTCAAGCAGTTCTCCTACCTCAGCCTGAGTAGCTGGGATTACAGGTGTGCACCACCGCGCCTGGCTAATTTTTTTGTATTTTTAGTAGAGATGGGATCTCACCATGTTGGCCAAGCTGGTCATACAAATAATATTTTTATCGAAGAAGATACACTCTTCACCACAGTGATCACAGATTTTTTTTTTTTATCCAAATAGACTTTTCAGAGAAGATTTGGGGCAATGCCCAGGTAGTCATATCAAAGGATTTGGGTTACACAAGGATCATTACAAACAATAAATGTCAGATGGGTCTCAAAACAGAAATCAAGCATATAAGGAATCAAAGCAGCCGAGAGAGGGGGACAGGGCTTAGTTCGGGTGGGAGAAGTGGCCTAGAGAGCCCAGCCTGCGGCAGTCATGCAAAGAAATCAGAGATGTAGAGAGATAGCCCTGTGGTGGAGAACCAGCTGCCTGATAGTCTCAGAAGACTCGTGAGAGAAGAGGGAACTGTGGAGGAGGAAGGAATGAGTAGAAGGTATTAGCTGTTGCAAAAGAGAATCTGTAGGATAGTTGAGAGAAAGACTGTATTGCAGCCTCACTGAGAACCGTCGATATTGAATGAAAGAATGTGGGAGTCCAATCTGGGGAAATCACAGGTCTGAGACATTCTTTATCAGGTTAGGAGGAAGAGCAAGGTGAACCCTGAAGATAGCGAAGGACACATTGAAGAGGAAAAAGAAACTGGGCCCCATGAGCAGGTCCAGCCTGGTAGCAGAAGCATGGCCAGCACAGGCAGGCAGTGAAGGGCAAGAGGCCCCAAGCGGGAACATCACTGCTGAGGGGCGCAGTCTGGGTGGACAGAGTCTGCGTGAGAGCAGGACAGCGGCAGGCGTGTCATCCGAGTGTATGAGGGCAGAAGGCCCTCTGTGTTGGAGATGAGTTTGATATGAAAAGTATACACGTGGGGAAACTCAGAACTCCGTCAGGCTTAGACCAGAAACAATTTGACAGAATGAGTTATGCTTTCTTTAAGATGAAACGGACTTTGCTTGAGTCCCATTACTTTAAAAACATAGTGAATCTATAAAATAAAATAATTCATTGTCACAGATTCCACAAGCTAATATGAAAATTAAACCGCGCATTACTTTTCTAGTAGCAAAAACTATTGATTGACTTGATTGACGCACTTCTCTCCAAATTATCTTTTTAGTTCCCACTGATTAAAGAAAAACAAGATACAACTAAGCAATAATTTTAAGAAGCATCCCTGAGGTCTATTTTACTATTTTATAGAGATAAAAAAATAATCATTTGTGGTGTACTGCAGTGAGGAATCTTGTGAGACCATATATACACAATCCCATTCTCATTTCTTTTTTAAATAAGCATTTTAAACAGAACTGTTCATTAAATAAGGGCTACATTAAAACAACAACTGGAATCAATGACTTAATTCAATTTTGGAGCCTTCTCAGGTGAGACTGAATGATCACCTAATGACTCTCTTTACTATTACAAAACAAATAGGGTTTTTTGAAAGCAAGAAAAAAATAATGTGAAAATAGAACACTTGAAGTAAAATTATAATCATTATGATGTTGTCACTTTAACATCTATAGACGTAATTGTTTTCCAACTGACATGTGAGAAAAAATGTCCCAGACTAGGTAAAAATATGCTGCTGAATGTTCATTGGAGAAAAAATAAAAAGGCAAAACGATTCTAGCTCTCAGGTGCCTAATATATGATGAGACCACTATGCATATCTTGGAAACAGAAATAAAGGTTTTCCTTTATTTTTTCTTTTCCTCTATTTTTCTTTTTAAAAGGTATGCATGAAAGAGGTACAAAGCTCATTATAATACAATGTGAGCTGCACATTGTATACACCAGCATTATTAGATGTCTGTATCGTTTTTGGCCTATACTTCTAACAGCTACAAGCTTAGGTGCTGGATTTATACAAATTGAAATTTGCAACTTTTAATAACCTTAGTGCTTCCACAGACAAGTATCTGTCTTCCTTCCTCAACCCCTTCCCTGTGTTTGCCAAGAAGGAGGGTAACAGGAGTAAGATGCTGTGTTTGGAAGCAGGAATTCCAAAAACTGTTGTGAGACATGCTAGTGATAGAATGGAGCCTTCACTTTCATATATGTGCCCATTTTTAATTTACTGCATTTGCTGGTTACTGTGCGAAACAGGGCACAATAACTGTGTGAGCTGCTGCATTAGCAAACTGGCTAAAGTATCTCTGTCGTTTATACTTCCCCACTGCACAATCAGAATGGAAACATTTGCTCTATTGGAAGGCAGTGATAAGGACAGATTTTTAAAGTTTCCATTTTTAAGTGAAAATGAAAGAAAAATGCTCTTCTAGATGTGTTGTGCCTTTGAGCTCCATTTGAAAAAAGAAAAAAAAAAGGCAGAGAAAGCTGCTGTGAAGGTCACCGAGTGAAAGAACTTCCTCAGGGCACAGAATAAATTAAATCCCAAGGAAAAAATAAAATGTGATTTCCAGAGTGTGAGGCACAAACTCCAAATGACAATGATTGACAGCCAAACTATATCCGTGCAATATCCAAGACTGCACGTTCTCATTTACCTCAGTGTAGCCAGCAAGCGCCCATTAAACATCCGTCTGATGCCCAAATTAACCTTCTTGGCAAACTGAAAGAGGCACAAACTATCATAATCAACCTTTCATTATCACAGCAGCCTCTAGTTAAAGGGTCAGAATAATTGTGCCATCAGAGCCTTGATTGTTTTCAATCAACAGACGGCTGGAGTGACAGCTCGGTGATGGAGGAGTCTGATGAAACCGCACCAGGCCTAATCAGAGCAGATGAAAGGAAGGCATGATTGGTGCAAATGAACAGTCGTGCCTCTCCTTTTCATTTACAATCTGAAATTACTCTTAAATTTGTGGGGTTTTTTTTCCCTCCCTTATGAGCACCACTGAAAGAATGTTTGACTTATTATGAGTTCTGACAGTGCAGAGTTATAAAACACAGGTAGGGTTATCAGCTGAGGCTTTAAGTGGGTATTCAGCATAATTCTAACAAATTCACTCTTGAAAAGCACAAAATGACTAAAAAGGCTTCCAATGACCTAACCTCTCAGTGCTGTTTCATTAGCAGACCCATTTATTCTGCTGCTGTTAAATGATGAGACGATAAAACCAAGGGCAGGAATATCCTGTAAATGTTTTCTCCCAGTCTCACTGCTCTGCTTACTTCAGTATTAGTTCCTTTGCCCCAAAATCCTTAGAGTTCTCTAAAAGCAGTAAGAACATTAAGAGCTCAAAAGAGCTCATCCATCAGCGGGCATGCCTCAAACAGGAGTTGTTTTTCCTTAAGAACTTGATGCTATGGTGGGAACCACAAGTGATAGGAAAGGGACTGGAGCCCAGCCATCCGATGTGGATATCAAAAAGAATATCTGGGGAAGGAATAAAAAATTCTGCAATAGGCCACGCTAAATCTAGCATAAAAAGAATTTAGAGAGAATTGAAACACCATAAAGCTATATCTATACAGCTGTTTCTGTTAACAAACTACTGGCATTAACATCCTTAAAAAGTTCAGTGATGAATGGAATATACACTTGGAGTGCTAAAAATAAGCTTCTACTTTCTATTTTCTTTAATGCTGAGACCAACAAGCCAATCATGGGAGTATTATGATTTATATCAGTGCTGCAAAACAAAGGAAAGCCTTTTAGCTGCAAAGATTAATATGCATCTAATATGTATGCGTGTGTCTACCTGTAAGTGGGTGTACTGTGTGAATCCCACCTGCATATGTGTAAGTGATAGAGGACAGGACGGCTGTTGGCTCAGAATCCAAGGTACTTTTTAACCTCTTTACTCAAAATTTTTATATAAAACTTATGCCATTTTATTAGCTAGATTGGGCATAAGAATGATGAGATGGGATATATAACTAACAAGGTAAAAAGAAGACTTATAAAATAACAGCCTCGAATTTTCCATGCAATATTTAGCAAAATTTGTTGCCTCTGAACTGGGTCTCATTTTATGAGCCAATTGCTCACCATGAATGTATCCAGAATGTACAAAATTCATGTAGTTCTACCTATATGTAAATGAACTTCAAACAGAATATTGCCAAACCCTGCATATGACTTTCTGCAAAATCTCAGAGTTTTTGTTTTGTTTTTCAGAAGACAGTTGTCAAAGAAAGCTATCTGGGAGGTAGTTCAAACACATGTATTTTCCAAATCCATCCTCACTCTCACACACTTTCTCAAGTGCTGCATTCCTCAGCGGATCACTTTACTTCTTGTGTGCTCCCGGGCACCTTCCACAAGCTTTATCAATGAGTGACACATGCTCCATCATCTCCTGAGGGTTTAGTTCTCTCAGTGTGGTGCTGGCTTTTTAAGGCATGACTTCCTTCTGCCCAGAAGGCAGTTTGTGTATAGGTCAAATAGGAGTGGCTTCAGGATACTGACTACACATGGGGTTGAAAACAGGATTTCCTGGCTGTTTCACAGAGCATGAAGACGAGAAGCAGGCCAATTTGGGTAAGTGCCTATTCTAACTCCCAGAATCCAAGGGGTGTAGAATTAATCATTCTAAAGCACTACACAGCCCCTCTACATTGCCTAAAACTTACATGAGATGAGAGCAGCAAAAAGATTCTTCAGGGGACCTGGCAAACCTGATAAGTCAACCCCTTTGTTTACTTTATTATTTACACTTTATTGGATTGATATGGGGCTTCACTCCAAAGAGTACGTAGTCCTAGCAGTGGGCAGAATAAGGAATTGATTACAGTCCTCAGCAGGTCCAATGTCATTCTCACTGCCAAAGAGACAGATGCCTAAAGTGTATTTGCCACTTAACTAAGTGTCGTCCTTTCTGGATGGAGAGGTTTAGTTTTAGTTTCAGCTGTGAGTAATTTTCCATTGTGATTGGCTGACTTATAGTCAATTTAGTATAATTAATGCCAAATTACATTGTAATTCACGTAGAATTACAAATTAAAAGCTATATTAAGAGCAAATGAATTAATCAAAATTAATGATATTATGCTCACTTGTTTTAAAGTGTTAATAAGATAGGTCCTCCTAAAACGTTTAAACTTTAGCGCACCATCCATCACTCCTTTAATTACCTGATTTCCTTGTGTGGCCAGAGAAGGTAGCATGTGGGCATTCCTCATCAACAAGAACACACACAAAGAAGATATGTGCACTCAGCCTCTGGTGTGCGGGGTCTTTTTAGCTCCTGTTCTTGAAGCATAAGTAATACCGTGCCACTTACCAATACTGACTTGTAACTCTTCCTATAGACAAAGGAGAACAACGCACAAAATCTTTGATACATAACTTTAGAATCATTCATTGACTTTTTTTTCCCTGAATTTGTCTTCCTGGTTATGCTTTCTCTACCAGAATATCAAAATAGGTTTGCAGTTCATCAACATGCCACCGCACGTAACAAGGAGGAGGTGGTCAGATGAAGGAGTGGATCCTCACCATGGCGAATGCATTATTATGAGCATTAAAAAAGCCCAACAATGATGTATGAATGCTTTCCTGATTATGATCTCAGAATGGCCACTTTTCTCCTCCAGGTGTGTTGAGTCAGGGTGTTATTTTTCCTTGTAGCAGAAGTTTTGGACGCAAGGGTGGGAGAAGCACTTCTAAGGAAGTCAGTATTCAACAACAAATGTTGAGGCTTCTCCTGACATCTCTTTAGAATGTAAATAATCCTAGAGCCTCTGGGTCACTTTATAAGTAAATTTACATCCTCTCCTTCAGAACTCCCAGAACAGCAAATCTCTATTGTCTGACACAGCCAATCAGCATGATTGTGATCTAACACTGAAGAAAACGGATTCACAGGATCATTTGTGTTGGAAAGAGACTAACATTTATCAGTTTCAAGAAATTTCACCTTTTCTCTTAAGCCCCACATCTAAACCATCACCCAACTGTCAATTTCTGCTGCATACATTTCTAAAATTTCAATATATTGGGCATAAAATGAAAATGGAATGATCAGTCATTTCCATTTGTTCCTTCCAATATCTGGTCTCAAATAGGGAAAACAGCCTACAGACTTTTCCCCACATGGTCTGTTCACTGCAGCAGAAATAATGGCACTCCAGGTTTTTTTTTACTCTAATTTATGTCTCTTGGTCAGATTTTAAAGAGATCCTCCCTCATCGTCTTTCATTTCCTGCTTTATACTACACCATCGTGTCCTTTGAAGGAATAAAAGATGGTTCCCTCCCTCTGCCAGAAATCTCTATGCATTCTTCCTTATCAAACCATCCAGAGCCCCAGTTTCTGGGCTCTGATCAAAAAAGACCCTCAGCAACACTTTCCTGTACTACTTTATTGGAGACATTTTTGCAACTTCCCACAAAGTCTCACAACAGGTGAAAATGAAAACTGGTAATTTATTAGGAAATGTCTACTTCTGGTTCACTCATTATAGAGTAATATATAAAAACCTTTGACTTATGAGATGTATAAGGCACTTTGAGGTTCTGTTTTCTTAAAGAGTTGGTATATTTCAAGAGAATACAGTGAAACCTCCATTGAAATCTATATTGTGAAGTGAGTCAACTATTGAACTTCCAGAAGCTTTAGTTTTCTCACTAGTTAAAATTTGGATCATACTTGCCTTATCAACCTTAACAAGGCTGATGAGAGACTCAAGAGAAATTATGTGTGTGAAATGCTTTAAAATATAAAGCTGTCTAGGCTTGTAAAGAATTATTATTGTTGGTATTATTATTGATGGACTTCTATGCTAGCCTCAGGGTTTCTACCTTGTATATGGCTTATAGTTTTAAATCCCTGATAACCCAGGTAGCAGCAATATTACTGCAGGCCACCAATGCATAAGTAATATTCTCCAGTCATCTTTTTCCTTCTCACAGCAGCAACAACAAAAATATCAGTCTGGAAACAACATGAATCACAATGAAAATTAGAAGCAGAGAACATAAATATGTCATATCTCATAAATCACCTTGTTCTGTTGTGCTTATTCTTTAAAAAAAAAAAAAAAAAAACTATTAACTCATGAGAACAGCAGCACATGAACACAAGTTGGGTCTCCTGTAATTTCTGATAATCACTGCCCCTCACAGCTACTCAGCAATGCACAGCTCTAGCACTGAGGATTAGCTGGAGCAAAGCCCCTCTGAAATGAACATGTCATGCATCTCGCAAAGGCACACAGCCCAGACAAACAGCAGCAAAGCCACGAGTCAAGCTACTGGGGGATGCACCCTCACAGAGGAGTTAGCCGCATGTAGATTAGGAGGAAAGACTAAATATATGCTCTGGCAACTAGGAGAACCAATCCCTGAAATAGCAGCATTACTCCATGTCCAGCTGGGGGCCCCTCAAAGGATAAAACATCCTCTCGGCATAACATTATTTGGGATGCAAAGGAGCCACTGTTTATTCTCTTTACTAACATCTAAGAAGAAGGAAACGGAGACACCCTCATCACATTTGTAGAAAAAAAAAGCTATACGTAGTTGGGAGAAACTATAAGAAGTTTCAGAAAGAAAATTAAGAAGTGGTACCAATTTGTAAGTTGGGACTACAGGTACGAATTTCATGAGTTTAAGAAGTGGCAGTTTTAAAAAATAGGAGATATTATGAAGACACCCAGAAAGTAGCTATCTGGGAAAATAATAGTAACAACACATGCATGTATGAAAGAGAATTGAAGAAGGGCAGGAACATGATGAAAAATTATAATTTGTTTGAGGATAAGAGTTCTTAGTATTTTATTCCGTTTCTAGTTACCAAGGTCCATATATTAAAACATGAACACAGCTTGTAGAACTTTTTGATTAAATATTTACCCACAGCCTGATGTGTTTGAGGCTTGGACTGCATCACATGGATTGACAAATGTTTGTGAAGCTGTTTAGAGGGTGCATACAACGATCAAGAGTTAACAATAAGCAAAGCATTGAACAAAAGGTGAAAGGACACTGGTTGGTATTGAAATATCCAGTCAAAAGCATGTCATCTCCATTATACCCATATCATTTCAACATGCCCCAACTTGGCAAAGAAATCATTATGCTATTTGGCACAGGTCAGTCCTCACTGGGAAGGAACTGGGCAGGTGGGAAAGAGCAGCAAGCGGAAAGCCCCACATCAGACACTGTCAGGCCCATGACAGCAGGACCCTGTTGGTCCTTCACATTACTGACTGTCTAGCACCCGTCATATGGCAGGCAATAGTAGTACCCCACAGGACATGGCTGGGCAGAGCAGGCACTCAATAACTATTTGGAATGAATGAAAGAATGAATGAGGCATATGTCATCTAACAGAATTAGAATTAGCAACATGACACAGACATGGAGGCAGGCACAGAGGCCATGATTTGTTCAATCCATGGGCACTACCCAAGGGAACTAGAATGATCATGCTCTTTTTTCTGTTTTTGTTTTCTGGGTTTATTTTTTTCCAGACAGGGTCTCACTCTGTTGCCCAGGCTGGAGAGCAGTGGTGCAATCACAGCACACTGCAGCCTCAACTTCTTGGACTCAGGTGAACCTGCCCTTTGGGTAGCTGGGACTACAGGTGCATGCCACCATGCCTAGCTAATATTTTCGTAGAGACAGGGGTCTCACTATGTTGCACAGGCTGGTCTCAAACTTCTGGGCTCAAGCGATCAGCCTGCTTCAACCTCACAAAGTGCTAGGATTACAGGCATGAGCCACTTGTGCCCAGCTAATCAAGCCCTTCTTAATTCCTGTTAAAGTCAGAGGATTAATTGGATGCACCTCTGTGCCCATCGCCTGAGTATTTCTGAGCTTCTATTACAACTTTAGAAGCTAGAGACCAAAGTAGACATAGCTCAAGAATTAGAAGACATGAGTTTGATTCCTAGATATGTTGCCTCAGTTTCCCCTTTTGTTCTACAGGAGAACAAAGCAATAATAAATGCAGATGCATTCTCAAAACTGTGATGTGATATTCAAATTGGAAGTATTTTAATAGTATTGTTTGACATATAGTACTATTTAAAGTCCTTGCTTCTTCCTGGCCAGAGGTACATTTGGGTCAATTTATCATCGAAGGATAAAAGATGAAAGCCGAGTACATCACTAGTGTCCTCTACTTTCCAACTATAAAGGGATAGTAGTTTTTGGTTTGGGTTCACTTCTGGGACTCCTTTTGAAGAAAATGATTAATTCAAACTGTAACGTGGCTGATTCTGTGGTATACATAAAAGCCCAGGAGGAGCGTGTCAACAAACCACTGCATTTGAGATTGTTGACTAAACAATATGTGGCTTATGTCTCTCAAGATATAAAATGAATATGTAATTAAGAGTATGACGGCCGGGCGCGGTGGCTCAAGCCTGTAATCCCAGCACTTTGGGAGGCCGAGACGGGCGGATCACGAGGTCAGGAGTTCGAGACCATCCTGGCTAACACGGTGAAACCCCGTCTCTACTAAAAAATACAAAAAGCTAGCCAGGCGAGGTGGCTGGCGCCTGTAGTCCCAGCTACTCGGGAGGCTGAGGCAGGAGAATGGCATAAACCCGGGAGGCGGAGCTTGCAGTGAGCTGAGATCCGGCCACTGCACTCCAGCCCAAAAAAAAAAAAAAAAAAAAAAAAAAGAGTATGACTTAGGGAAGCAAATTTCCAACAAAAATATAAGGAAAAATGCAGGCCAAACTCATTTTCTATATCAATTTTCTTAGAATAAATCCAGCCTTATGTAGGAATAGTAGGATGTCTTATTATCCATTCAATACATTTTAATATGGAAACTCTACATTATAGTTTTTATTTATTATTAATAGAGTACAAAAGAACATGGCAGTAGGTAATGCAAACACTACAGCACAGCCTCTGCCTCTAGGGATGGATAATCACGGATAAATATGAACAGGATTGCCCCAGCCCCAAATCAGGTGACATGGTCCCTCTTTGCCACACTAAAATAGGGCACAATTTAGATTTGTGCAATTGCTTTTGCACCAACCTAATAGAATAAAGGCAACCCTCCCTGCTGAGGTCTCACCTTGTTTGACGTCACTCACATAGCCAGTGAATTTTTTGGTCTTAGTATCTACTTAAGTCCAGGCAAAGTGAGACTCAGAATACAAGTTGGAAGTGTCCTCAACCCCAAGGTTAATAAAGTAAGAAAAGTGCTGTTCTTTTTTTTGAGATGGAGTCTCATTCTATCATCCCGGCTGGACTGTAGTGGTGCGATCTCCACTCACTGCAACCTCTGCCTCTCGGTTCAACTGATTTTCCTACCTCAGCCTCCGGAGTAGCTGGGATCACAGTGCCTGCCACCACACCCAGAGCTGTTTTCTTTCATTTTTAAATATCTTTCTTGTTTCTGCTACTTTGGAGATAAAATAAAAATTCAGAGAGCTATACTTATGGTTTAAAATCAGAAGGATTCTCTCCATTTGGGAGGAGGCCTGGGAGAGGAAAACGGAGTTGGCAGACCTGTCCTCTGCCTTCCTTCCACTCTAGCATAATTTTGGGTATTTAGTAGGTGCTCAGTACATTCTGATGGGTGGGCAGCCATACTTTCTCCCTATGCTACTGTATATAAGAACTGATGTTATATTCAGGTGTTTTCTATAAATTGTACTGCCATGGAAAACAGTAATATCCTTCTCACTCTGGTGAAAGAGAACCTAAAGGCAGAAAATGCAGGAAATGCATGTTCCTGAAAAGAAACAGAGATTACTCAGCACTTCCTATGAAAATGAAAACAGATCCGATCGTGAGAATGATATGGAATTATTTCTATGTGTTGTTCTAAGTTTTTTTAATGAAGAATTGCCATGTTTTGGCTTATTTAAAAATATTTTATTGACAGAGAAGGATTGTATAGATTCAAGGTATACAGCATGATAATTTGATATGCATATACACTGGGAAATGACTACCACAATCAAATTAATGAACATATCCCTGGAACCCATGCTCTACATGGGTAGATCCCTAGAACTTGTTTATTTTCTAACTAAAAGTTTTGTGCCCTTTGATCAACATCTCCCCATTTCTTGCACTCCCCAGCTCCTATGGCAAGACACTGGCTCAACAGTCTGAAAATATATGCAAAATCTAACAGAAGATATTTAACAGGGCCCTACTGAAATGAAGTTCTAATTGGGAGCTAAAATCCAAAAGCAAAATCAAATGGATAGAGATTTGCCAGGTCACAAATGCAAGTGACCTCATGTCCCATATTTCCATTTCAGCTGATTTGTTCGGTTTTAGTTTCCTTTCTTTGAACCCAATAGCCAATTTGGTGTCTTTCATCTGGAACCTGATAAATTGCTGGCCTTGAAACATAAAACCAAATTGTTGAGCTGAATTGAACTAAATTTTTAAAAAACAATATATTTTAGGGAACTTCTATGTCCTTATCCATTCTAAGGTATGTATGTGTACAACTCTCTATGTTACCTCTAAATATAGAGTGAAATTAACCAACAGATCAAGTCATTTCAGACTTGAAATGGAAGGGATAAAAATTTGTCTAGGAGGGACCAAGAAGATTTCTGTGAGAGAAAAGACTCAGAATAAAGTTTAAAAAGGTCAGATGGAAAAAAAAAGGACAGTTCCAAGGCATCATCTTGGGGTATTACAGATTCACAGATCCACAGAATGATCACTGTGGTCTGCATACGGCACATTTTGTCGAGGAAAGGGCCTGGGTAAGGAACAGCAGGAAAAAGTGAAAAAGAGTTGGTTCAGTGAGGATAATTTGAAGGTTCTTATGACAGGTCTTCAGAGCCAGACTGCATGAAGTCTGGTGAATAATGAAAATTAGATCTTTCACCAAAAACAGAATGGTCCCAGATTACATTATCAGGACATAGTAGAAGAGCCAGCTGCCTAAGTGTGTGTGTGTTTACCATGCTCTCACCTAAGTTACTGGTTGCACATATTAATCAAATAGCACGCCCCCCTCCATCCAGTTTTCTATAACCTGTCCTACCTTGTGCCAATTTCCTTTCTCCTCCCCAACACCCTTTGCTTCACTCTTCTTCTTTAAGACATGGGATGGGGATTTGTTAAAGTCAATGAGCACTTTATTACAGTGAGAACGTTCCGTAATGAACAATTCAGCAATTTAATGAGATTCTGTAGATCTGTCTCCAGCCTGTCCATCAAGTTTCACTTCTATAAAGCACCCTGACACTAATCCTCTGGCATACCCAATCTCTACCCTGGGCTGAATATTAGATTCTTCCATGGTATATTGCATTACTAGTATAACCTCAGCAAAAATGATGAAGTTAACTACACTTGAGGCAAAATAGCTGGTATGATTTGATTTTTCTCTATGGGGTTGAATATGAGGGAAATACTTATTTACTAAGATAAAGCAAAAACAGTTTCTTATTGCCTGCTGAATGCCTAAATTGATAATATTTATGTGAGTCTTTTAATTCTTTCTTGAGGACCAGGTATTAAAAAAATTATTGCCTGCAGCAGAAATCAGCTTTTAAAATTCTACATTATAATATTAGTAACCTTTAGAGAGGCAATTATGATAACTCTTAAGTGGACAGTATGGAATTTTCTTGACACTCAGCCATCTGCACATTACCATGTCGATCTCTGGCAGTGCCTTCAACTGCGCCACAAAAAGAGATAGAAGCCACAAGGATGGTTAGCCTCAGACGTCAATTCAGTTAGAAAAAATTAAATGCAGGATTCATTCCAAATATTTCTTTTTCCCTTGGGAAGTGAAGAAAATTTGGCTACTTCCCACTCTGAACTGACCAAAGTAAATTCTGTTGATTTGTGTTTATAAGAGAGAGCCACAGATAATTGAAATTTCTACCAAAAACAGATCCTCGCCAACGTATTCAACCTCTGCCTAAACAAACATTACCAAAAATACCCAAGGAGCCACGAAAATTTATTCTTTAGTGTCTTTTCGGTCCTTATATTTTCTTTATCAAGACAGTGTGGAATAGTGAAGACATGGGGTCGGGTGTTAGCAGACTTAAATTTGAAGGCTGGCCCTGCTCTGTGACTCTGAGTAAGGCACAGAACGCTCATTTTGTTCATCGGGTACATGCAGTGATAATAGCCATTCTTTCAGGCCTGCTGTCAATAAGTTTGCAAAGAGCCTGGGACCCAGAAGGCCTTCAGGACACTGCAGCTCTTTAATTCCCTCTGGTGGAAGCAATAATGAAGAGGGAAGTTACTGATTAAAATAACACAAATAATGAAATAAGGCAGAAAGGCATCAGGAAAAAAATCAGTGAGTAGAGTTAGCTACTGAATAATTAACAGCTACCTATATGACTATTTTGGCCAGAATTAAAATACTCCCTAAATATCACTTGATAAGACACCAGGGATTCACTGTTTAATCAGCTAGTAGAAGACTTTAAATTTTCCCTGGTAGTCTGTATATAATTATTTTTCAAATGATCGTGAAATCTTGGAGGCATGGCACCTTAGAAGTAACAAAATGGCTAGCCAGTGCTTCAGAGAGTGAGATAGACAGGCTGTGATAGGGAGGAGGAAGATGGGCTCTCTGAATATTCCCCAAAGATGCCATGTGGATTGTTCAAGGAATAGTCACTGGGGATGAGCAGAAGAGGATTTAAATTGAATAATCAACTTCAAACCACAAAACATCCTCCTGTCCTCTAGACAAAGGAACGACACAATGTGAAAAGAATGCTATGTCAGGCGAAAAGGCAGGGCTTAGGAAAATAGCAATGAATGCAGAATGAGCTAAGGATGGAGATTTTTCCACTGCTATGCAAGAAGAGCTTCATTTCATTCGAGATCCAAGCTGCTCTCTATTGCAACAAAGAAATGTTTCTGAATTGTTTACAGCAAAGGCCCAAATTTACTCTGATTCTACTGGTCTTAAATATGCATATATATCACTTTACAATCCATTTTTTGGTCATATTTTGTTTAAGAAACAATTTTTTATCAGGAAAAAAAATCCCTTGACTCAGATGTGACCATGTTAGGTTCTGGGAAGCCACAGTGAGGGTCTCATGGATCGCCCCTGCAATTCCCTGAGTTAAGCTGCAGAGTCCGCTGAGGGCTCTGAGCCTCAAGGGCCAGTGTTCTCTACTCACTTGTCTGTCAAGGAAGCATGACTTCTAAAACAACTCCATGAGGACCAAAGCCGCTAAAATAGTGGTAATCCTTTAACTTAAAATCATGGCATGCCTTTTCAGTGCCAAAAGAGGACCGTGCACAGCGCCCTTACCTGCCAGATCTGCTCTTCGCTCAGGGAGGTCAGGCGGTCGCTCTTCAGCACCTCCTGAAGCAGGCAATAGGGAAGCGTTAGAACATCTTCCGGGCGGCTCTTCAGGAGTTCAGAGAGATGTTTCACTAAGAAATCGATCACTGCCTTCTCCAACAAAGTGAGGTTAAAGAGGTCAGCAAGTCTGTACAGATCCAAGTAATTAAAGCTATTTAATTCCTGGGTGCCAAAAAAATAAAAATGAAAAAAAGATCTCTTAGAAATCAATCCAAGAAAGAGCAGGCAAGAAATTCAGATGGACTCACTAAGGTTCTCATCACAGAGGTGGGAGAAATGGGAGGGCTAGTGTTAAAAAACAAAACAAAACAAACAAACAAACAAAAAAACCAGAAATCACAATTATAAGGCTCTGCGTAGAGAACGGCTATTCTAGAATTCATAATTTTTCCTCATTTTACTCTTCTTAAAACCCATATATGCAAAGACATCTTAATAAAAGGAGTGAAAGGGGTCTCTGGTTTCAAGGGCTGAAATGTTATTTTGCAACATTCTAGAGACATTTTACTAATGAGGGCAATTGATTTTTCTACCCTTACCATATTTTATAGCTTTTTCTCTACTAAAGATAATGTAAGGGCAGGTAAACGGAGATTCATGATTAGATGACATTAACTGTATGAAGACAGACTGACTCTGCTCTTTTTCTAAAACTTCAAACTAAGTAGGTCTTTAAGTCGAAACAACCCATCCTGTCTTAACTAAAACCCAGAGTTTTATATACAAGGTCTCAGGAAATGAGGAAATCTCACAGAAAAGACTCCTGTTTGAATAATTCTATATTGAATCCACCTAAGATGGATGATTTGTAATTGTTCTTTGTTTTTTTTCTCAGCCTCAAACATTCCATTTTTCCCACCTTTTTGAAGAGTTTCTACAGAAATGCTTCAAATTTGGGAGGATTTTACCTGCAGTCTCAAGCTCATAGCCAGGGCTCTACAATTTTGCCTCCAGAGAGTCACAGCTTCCACTGTACCTTTGTCACTGTACCCCCGCAAAAATCAGAGATACAGTACACTTGTTGAAAGAAAATTTACATATGTCAAGTAGAATGAGAGTGGGCTGTTTCCTACTTTCCCCTCACTTTTAACTTACAATTATTAACATAATTATGAGCAATATTTTTCCAATAACTTGAGGAATGCAGAATGCTATCAAATAGCCATTTCACTCTATAAATCCAAGTAATTTTCAACATACTCTCCCCCCTTTCTAGTTATCTAAGAGTATTAAGAACTCTTTACTGAGGTGCACAGTTTGCACCTCAGTAGATAACTGTATAAAGCAGGGAGCTGAAGGAAAAAGAAAACTCACCCCAAGGCAATGCTAACATAGCATGCACTCCTCCTTTTGGGGCAGATGGGCTCTGTGAGCCTTAAGCAAAACCATTGCTTCTCGTCCTTTTGGTTAAGCCATGTGTAAACAAAATAAGCACCAATAATGCTGCTTTTAAACTTTCCATTAATGTGATGGGGGAAGGTGGGAAGCAATACACTTCATTAAATGCCCAACAATAGTACTGTGGATGGGAAACAAAAAATACTGCTGTTATAGAAAGAGTGCCATTTCTAGTTATAAAAAGTAATAAATGCTCATTTCATAAAATTCAGGAAATACAAAGTATGGAAAACAAAAATCGGTCATAATTTCACCATGCAGAGATAATCACTATTAATGTTTTTGTATATATACTTCTAGACTTTTAAAAAATAAGTCTTTTATATGTTGAAAAAAAGAGGAGAGTTGCATTCAGGACCAAACAAACCATCAGCCACCACAGGCACTTGGAGGCAACCAAGGCAGGCAGAGAAGAGCAAGGGCGGTAGAGGCAGGCAGACTCGGCTTAAATCCAGCTTGACACACCATTGGCTGGGGTCTTGGGTCAGTCACTGAATCTCTGCTATTCCCCAAGTACAATTTTTTTTTTTTTTTTGAGACGGAATCTTGCTCTGTCACTCAGGCTGGAGTGCAGTGGTACGATCTCAGCTCACCACAACCTCTGCCTCCAGGTTCAAGTGATTATCCTGCCTCAGCCTCCCGAGCAGCTGGGACCACAGGCGCGCACCACCACACCCAGCTAATTTTTGGATTTTTAGTAGAGACGGGGTTTCACCATATTGATTAGACTGGTCTTGAACTCCTGACCTCATGATCCGCCCGCCTCGGCCTCCCAAAGTGTTGGGATTACAGGCGTAAGCCACGGTGCCCGGCCTCCCCCAAGTACAAATTTAAGAGCTCAATGAGCTCATAGGGTTGGCATAAAGATAATGTATGAAAAGCACTTACCATAAAAGTTTGGCACGTGGAAAGTACACAGTAGGTTGCCGGGGAGAGCAAGAACAATAAAGTATATTTGAGCATTGTTGTTTGGGATCCATAAACCATGATTAATCACTGATGCAAGGAGGTCAAAATGAAGCACGTGTTTTCTTTAGATATTCAAGTCTTGAATAAGGCACACCATTAACTCAGGGAAAGAGGGGGTGGCCAAAATAAAAACCATAGAATTAAGATAAAAACTAATTGCAAGTTAATGCCTGCCACATCTATACAACTAACCCACATCTTTCTCCTAAGCTCTGAATTCATTTTCCCAACTGCTTATAAGAAGATGCTGTCTCTTGGATATCCCACAGTCATAAACTCATCATGTCCAAACTGAGTTTTTTTTTTTGTTTTTTTTTTTTTTTGAGACGAAATCTCACTCAGTCACCCAGGCTGGAGTGCAGTGGTGCGATCTCGGCTCAGTGCAAGCTCCACCTCCCAGGTGCTCGCCATTCTCCTGCCTCAGCCTCCCGAGTAGCTGGGACCACAGGCGTCTGCCACCACGCCCGGCTAATTTTTTGTATTTTTAGTAGAGACACGGTTTCACTGTGTTAGCCAGGATGGTGTTGATCTCTTGACCTCATGATTTGGTGACTACAGGCGTGAGCCACTGTGCCCGGCCTAAACTGAGCTTATTTTATAATAGCCTGCATCTTCTCCTGTATCTCCTCTCTTAGGTAACAGTCACATCTAGACACCCACATCAAGAACCCAAAAGCTGGCCCATATTCCTCCCTTTTATCTAGTCAACCGCCAGTCCTGTCTCTTTTTCCTCTTTAGTATTTCTTGTTCTGTCCCTTATCATCCCGTCTGGACTTCTTGCAACGGTGTCCTAAATTACCATTCTTGCTTCCAGTAGCAAACTCTCCACCCTGTCTTTTCACAAGAATCTGGCCATATTTATTACCTGTTTAAAATCCACTAATAAGTTCCGATTTGCTTTTGGGAAAAAGTCCAAACTCAGTAACACTGTATAGCCTTCCATGTCCTGGACTTTGCGATCTTCACATCCTACAGTGCAGCAACCCTGTCCACCCTGGCTTAGCTCTAGCCATGACAACAACCTACACATTCACACTATGTGCCAGGACTACAGCAGGAACTGGCAACACAGATGAGCAAACAAGGCAATCCCCAGGTCTTATGGGATATATAGTCTACTGGAAGAGAAAGCCATAAATCTGAAAACCTTACAATTACATGGAAAACTATAATTGAGGTAAAAGCTACAAAGAGTAGAATATAGGACTCTGAGTGTCCCTAACAGGGATTTGACCTGGAGTTAGTAAAGGGCTAACTTGGAGTTGACTTGGTGTAGAAAGTTAGTAAAGGCTTCCCTGAGAAGCCGTTTGGTGCTGAGGGTTGAAGGAAAAGCACCCTTTGTTCCCTTGGCAAAGGGTGGGATGGGGATGTATATTAACAACATTTTATTTCTGTATTCTCTATGTTCTGGCACCTGGGGTCTCACTGACTGGGAAGAGACTGCCCCTCCCAGGGCTAGCCAATTCTTTGAGAGAGCAAACAGCTTTCATACGCAAAGTAACCAATCCAGAACCATTACTCTAAACCACCTCCTCTATGTGGCTTCTACACTCCAGAAGGCAATAGTCCTCTGTCCCCATCATCCCAGGGCCAAGTACCAGACAACCAAAGCCAGCCCCTACTCTCTAGAACCCACGGAAACTTTCAAACTAGCCAATCATAAGCCTGCTAACCCTGCCTTGCCCACTTGCTTCCTGCAGATACCACTATAAAGGCTCTGATCCACTTTTCCCCTCTCACTCCTTCTACCTCCTCACCAACCCTGGGGCTTCCCTATGTGGTCCTGGAGGTGTGGTCTGTGCCCTCTTATTGGAGCAGAAACAAACCATGTTTTCAATAGGAGTTGTCTCCTGATCTGTTGGCCTCACCATAACTCAATAATAACAAAACCTACATTTTAAAGCAGGATGATGGTGGGATTTCAGGGAGATGCTCCAAGTCGAAGAAGCAGCCTAAGCAAAATTCCCATGGGGGAGGATTTGTGTTACCCTTGTTTCATCTGAATACCCTATAGAGCACATCTCCCTTTCTCTCCATGTCACCCTCAGACACATTTCTCCATCTTATTTGTTTTAGAGTTTATCACCACCTATAATTATCTCCAGCGTTTGTCACCACCTATAATTATCTCCAACATTTATTTGCCTACTTGTTTATAACGTGTTTGTCGCCTCCCCTGATCCCCCAGTAAGCTCTGTGGGAGGAAGGAGCTGCTGGTTTGTTCACCACTGTATCCCCAGAGCCTAGAACAACGCCAGGTACATTCAGGCTGCACTTGCTGAATGAAGAAACCAGATCATCTTTTCAACTTCCCTGGATCAGGTCAAATTGACCACATCCTCCTGTGTGCTTCTACTCTGCCCTGTGCAAACATGTCTAGCACATCACTTGTCACTGCAAGCACCCTTTGACTGCAGATCTATCTCTCTCTACCAAATCTAAGCTTCTTGGAAGCAAAGATTGTGTTTCACACCTTGTGTGTCCCTCGTATCCAGTAGGGAGCAGATGCTTAATACATGTGTGTTTAATGAAAGAATGCCCATGAGCTTTTTCTGTTTACTTATAATTAGGCAAAAACAGAATAGCCCATGTCTTTCCAATATGTCTATCCAATTCTGAACCTTGTCCAAATCAGGCCATTTTTCATACCTCACAGGCCTCCCTGATTGTCCCTTTCTCTTTCTGGCCTTCTGACACATACACATAAAGGCAAAGCCAGTGATCATTCTGTTTTCTGTGTGGGAAAATTGGTAATAATGACTAGAGTTGAAAGTGTTACTGAACAAGTACAATATAATCATTCTTCTGTGACAAAAAAATCAATCCACCCCAAATTTCTTTTTCAGTCCAACAGAGAATTATTTCCTCTATCAATTGGCTACTTAGATCAAAAGATTTTAATATCTTTTCAAATGATACTTTTCCCTAATTACGAGATTGTTTTAGTTCTCCTACATTCTGTGACTTAAAAACGCGAGTACCCAGGTAGCGGCAGTGGTTTTGAATGGAAATTACAGCTCAGCAACAAGAAACTCTCTTGAGTAAAAGAAAATCTTTCTCTTTTTTTTCTAAAAAGGTTTCATTTCTGTCACACTGCTTCTCACTTGAAATTTAGTTTCTATTCAGAATTATGGTGCATACATTGTTGTTCTTTGGGGAATATTTTTAAATAGTATTTATTTTCCTTTGGTTTAGGGCTATTTGGCTTCTCTTTTTCCTTCTATTTGTTTCTCATAGTGTGAATGACAAGTTAAATAACAGAAGAAGAGCCATAAAATGTGTCCCCAATACCACACTAGCTAGGGAATAAACACCAGTTTTTCAAGTTCAATAATTTTTAAACATTATATATTCCCCAAACTCAGTCTTTCTGTGTGGCCTTTTCCCCTAATTGATTCCTTCAATGGTTATTCCTGAGATTAACTACCAAATATGGTAGGGGTAAAAATATGGGAAAGGCAAATATTGTTTTATTTTGGTTTATATTCAAGTGTAATTACATTTGCAAGGCAATTATCAAGCAGTTAGGACATGAGTGGGAGGAAGGAGGGCAGTCTGAGGACAGTGTTGACCCTGTGGCCTTGCAGCCCACCCTTCCCAAACCAGTGAAGGCAGCAAGAGAACAACTAGTCTTGGCCTCACTGATGTCCCCTGGTGGGTCTTATCTACAGCAGAGTGGCCATCACCTTTGTGGTGTCTCTCAATATCTCAATTAGGCAGGTACTACTAATAAATGACCAAAGTTCATACAAGAAGTACTTTGTTTATAATTTAGAGTAGATTTAAGCCTATCTCTGAAATAATGCCACCCAGACTCACTTGTATTCTACTATATCTTCTTGAATGAGAGAAAAACATGTAGCCTTATACCTAGAGTCGGCGTATTTACCACACACAACCCACAGCCTAGCTTAGGGATCTCATGCTCAAGAGCTGTGTCTTGTGTGCCAATGATGATACAAGCTGAGACTCAATCATCTGAATTTCTGAAACGTAGTCTTAGTTTTGGCTACCGCCGTGGCTCCCTGGCTCGTCAATAACCCCTCGCCCATCCACACTGCAGTTTAATCATGCCTCTGGCACAGAAATTATACACATTATACATAATTATATGATATCTGTTTGTGGGGGAGATAATGGAGATAGTCTACAGTGGATGCAGTCATCTTAAAAACAGGTGCTCTGACATTCTTAGAACTAGATGAGGCACCCTTCAAAACAAAGCCTTAAAAACACCTATTTCTCTTGTTGTCTCATCTAGTTCTGAGAATGCCACTGACTTGTGAAAGAAAAATAAGCATCATGTACTGTCAGTATAGAAAACTACGACTTGGATTAAAGATAATAATAAACTCCTCTCAAGGTTAAAACAAGAGTAATGTCATTTTGATTTCCCAAGTTTTCCCCCTCTAAGATGTCCAAATTGAACAGGATTACAGATTTTTCTGGGTAATAACACTCAACAGATGTGGCTATTTTAACCATGCTTTGTTTCATCAATGTAATTATAATCTTTCATTTCCAGTTATTGATACACTTCACTCAGACAAGTCTCCTTTGAAATGTCACCTAAATTATCCCATGTTGATACTTTACTACAGATAAAGATAGGCAGGAGACATAGTGGTTTCTATGCCCATGATGTAGTAGCATACATGAAGTTCTTACATACAATGTTGATTTTATATCACAATTTAAAAATTCCTCTAAATGAAAGGCCATCCTTGGCTATGTAAGTCAAGAAATTCTCTTTTTACAATCACTCCCAAGTCTATTCCAAATAGCCTGAGAAACCACTCTACATAAAAATCAGTATGGTTTGATTTTTAACAATGTTAAGTCAAAGTGAAATTTAAAAATTTTATCAGCTGCTTTTAAGGACCAAGTAGCAAGTAGGATACGGTATGTATACGGCTCTTTATCACTGAATGAATTCTAATGCCTCCCACTTCAAGTCTCCTATCACATACACAATAAGCTTGTCACTAAGCTATTCATGCATGTAGCTTATCTTCAAACTATTAAAAATGTACCTAGTAAACTAGTAAAAAGTAGGTTTTGCATCACATGCTTTTTGTATTCTGCACAATGCCAATCATAATGTCTTTCTCATAGATTGCAACAGAGAAGTATTTGTTGGATCAAGAATGAAAAAAAGCAAACAGTTGTGAAGCACATCTAAGACTTAACATGGAAAGAGGAAATAATAGCTTGGTTATAGATATAACTTAACAGTTGGGAAACATAAACAGCTCTCCCACAGTTAACTGAGAAAAGTGTTAAGTACTTGATCTGAGCTTCAGAAATTCCCTTGTGATGCTAACTAGGTGTCAGGTTTTTCATACAACTGGGCAATATAATGGAATGCCCACTTGTGGTCCCAGATACATGAGGCCTGGCTTCCACAGTGAATCTTGCTTGGGTCTCCTTGTTTTCTATATGTTAGATTTTTCCGCCTTTCCCCAGAATGTTGAAAAAGAAGCCTACTTCTCTTGGTTTTTAGTGATGATCAGAAAAAGATAAATGTGCAAACTGCCAAAAAAACCAAAATCAGATACAATCAAATGAATTCTCATTAATTTTCCTTTAGACCATAAGCAGAACTTTGAGACTCTTTTGTCACAAATGATTATTATTTGTGAAGGATTTGAAGATATCGTTTGCTTCAGTAGACTTTAAAAAGCTTGTGAGAAAGGGGAAGTTCTGTAATATAAATGCCCTTCCCCTCTATGGAACAACCCAGATCAGATTCCATCTCCAGAGAAAGGCAGGCCACTCCAACTTGGAGGACTTTCCCTCCTCTGACTTTTAATTACACTTGCTATGTGTATCATTTGTTTGACTCTTCTCTCCCCAGCCGTACATAAAGGTGCAGATAGTATCTTTAGTTCTTTAGATCTTCCTCTCTGTCTTCAGAAAGTGGCTACCTAGCAAGTTTTGAATGATATACAGTGGGTAGGCAAGAAAAAATACTACATCTTGGCCGGGCGTGGTGGCTCAAGCCTGTAATCCCGGCACTTTGGGAGGCTGAGACGGGCGGATCACGAGGTCAGGAGATCGAGACCATCCTGGCTAACACGGTGAAACCCCGTCTCTACTAAAAAATACAAAAAAAGCTAGCCGGGCGAGGTGGCGGGTGCCTGTAGTCCCAGCTACTTGGGAGGCTGAGGCAGGAGAATGGGGTAAACCCGGGAGGTGGAGCTTGCAGTGAGCTGAGATCCGGCCACTGCACTCCAGCCTGGGCAACACAGCCAGACTCCGTCTCAAAAAATACTACATCTTTAAAATTTCAACTTGTGTTGCTTTTATTTCTTAGTTCATGGTAAACACATAGATTTTCCTGCTCCCCTAAAAATATTTAAATATGTTACAATGTAAATAATTTATTAAATATTAATGCATATATTTAATATTTAAATAAATAAAGGTATGTGCCTAGAAATGTTAGCTGCACTGGAGATAAATATGGCAACCTAAAAAGATGGGAAAAAGCTATTGCCTGAACTTTTCAGAACCATGTGCTACTTTTAGCACATGTATGCACCACGAAGTGTGTTGCCATCTTACTCTTCATGATTTAGAAATATTATAAGTACACCTAATTGTGCATATTTACTTAGGTTCCTAATTTCACAGTTTCCCTGTCTCCTCCACTGGGTGATAAGCTGTGGGAACAAGGCCCTGGTGGTGTCTTTAGTTTAGAGTTGTAGGAAAAACACATGATTTGGAGCTGACCTACCTGGATGGCTTCAGTCAGTGGTTAATCTTTTCAAGTCTAATTTTCTCATCTAAAAATTGGGAAAAGTGATACTGCATTCCAGATCTGTGATAAGGATTCTCAAAAGTGCAGGTGAAGTACCTTCTACGTAGTAGATGCTCAACATACAGTAGTTATCATTATTTCTTTTTACAAATGCTGTTTACAGTACTCAAACTACAGCTTTGCATAGTCCATACTCACTGAGCGGGTAAAGGGAAGAAAACACTGAATGTCTAATATGGACATTGTTTTTCTGAGTGTCAGCAAAAACCATGGCTGCCACATAAAATTATTCACTTCTTTTGTACTTAAAAAATACTTTGCCAGAGATAAGTAGGGAAAACAGATAGAGACATTATACTGGACCATAAGCAAGTATGTATTACTATAATATACTCTGGTTCCCCAACTCTATATTACTCATAGCAGAAAAGGCACATGGAGAAATCTATGGATGGGGGAGCTGCATTTCTTTATGACCCTATTTGAAAGATAAACTCCTTGGGGAAATACAATTTATTCAGATTATCAAGACCCTGCTGTGCAAATCTACAGTCTGGGAGCACACTATGGAGATCAAAAAATATTTACTTTATTCTATTGGGTATAAAAGCTTTTAATGAATGCATAATTAAGACAAAAAAGTATACACAGCTTTAGAAATTCCACTGCTGAGCCAAGCCATTAATATCCAAGGCACCATACCCAGTTGTGATTCCACCTGTTTCCTATTTTGATTACAACCTAGTTATAAATCAAGGTATTATGTGACTACCTAACCTGGTGCTGCAGGAAAGGCTGGTACTCCAGGAGTAGAGAAAGCAACATAAAGGGGGCTGGTGTAGATGTGCGGTGAAGGTCTGGCCTTTGGAACAGGTTGAAACAAACCAATAAATAAACAAAATCCAAACCTTTTAATAGCCTTGGGATCAGTTATATAGGAAAAAAGTTATCATGTTTATTGTGCGTGTGAAGGGCTCTATGAATTTTCTCAACACTGTCATAGAGTTGATAGGATAGAGTCTGTCTAATTGTTATAGAAGAAAAAATGAGCAATTCATTGATAATGCAGGCCAGATAACTTGTAATATGATAAAACAATCAAACTCAGATATTTTTATATGTATAAACATATAGAGAGATATAGGTATATTTTGTATATAAATATGTAAATATGTATGGACAACTGTATGTAACGATCTATTCATATATTGATATGAATATGTATATGATACAGTTTGATTAAATGAAAACGAAGTATTAGCAGCAATTCGAAAGTGCAAGGAAAACTCCAGCAAGCTCTAATTTTTGGAGTCTTGCAAGACCTATTTAAATATATTTGTGCTGTGTAACAGAGGAATTCTACAATTAGATTACTAGTATATTTTCATAATCAATTGTTTGCATAATACCCAAGGCTCATGAATAATTTTATATTGTTTCTTGGGAAATTCTCTAGTAAGCTGGAAATCTAGTAGGGAGGAAGTGAAACATAGCCATCAACAATAACTAATAATTCTGGCCACAGTCACCATGTGCTGCAAAATGCTGTTTCAAAGTTCACTAAACCTGACTCAGAACATAAGGAGATTGCCAATGAATACAGAATATATACGGGAAGTTAATATACATATTTTTCTTTTGATTGAAAATAGTTTATCTGAGCAACTAGGGTTTTAAACCTCAAATTTCAATAACTATACTTTTTGAACCAGGATAGGCAAAATCAGTTCAAAAATGTTTAAAAGAATAGTATAGAAGTCATTATGATATGTTTCTCTACTTGCTCTAGTACACAAAGTCAGACTGCTGAAAATTAGCCCAGTACTGCAGACTTTAAATCATCCCTCAGTATGTCAATCATAACTTAATAAAGTAGTTTTTTTTTAAATCCCTCACTTACCTACAGACTGTCTTAATCATTATTATGAATAAGAGTGAGACCTGGAAGGTTTTTTGTTTGTTTGTTTCAGATTTGCATTATTTTCACTTTTATCTTTTGGATGCTATGAAGCATACATAGAATCAATATCTTTATGTTACTAGGAGCAATTCAAATTTATCTAAATGTGACAAAAACACTTTCAAAATCTGAATATCGGTGATTTAACAGTCAGGTACTTGATAAAAAGCAGTGTGGCAAGAGAATGTAGAGTGGGAGTTCTCAAACTGTGCTCCCTGGTTCAGACATCAGCATCCCTCAAAACTTGTTAGAATACAGGTTCTCAGGCCCCTCCCAGACCTCCTGAATCAGGAACTCTGGAGTGGGGCCCAAGCAGTCTGTTTTAGCCATCTATACAGATGATTCCTTGCATAATCAAGTTTAGGAATCGTTACTCTGGAGTATGCATTTCAGTGAAGACAGGAATGACTCTGTCTTGCATAAATATACTCTTGCAGCAAACAAATTGTGTGACCCAAGCCCTTCAACTGTGCCTCTGAAGTAGGCAAACATTATACTGAATGTGTGGGACTGAGGCCAGGGTATCTGGAGCCAAGTCCATGACACAGATAAGCAGCCACTTCCTAGGGCTTGTAGCACGTGCCCCTTGATGTGCAGCAGGATAAAGGTTGGTAGCCTGTTCTAAAAGATACTGGTGGATAGACAGTGAGAAAGGGGTGGAGGAGAAGTCTCCACCCCTTAAAGCCAGAGGAAAGAAAGACAGATGGAGGGAAGTGAGACACATGGATAGCATTCTCCCAGTAAGGAATAATTTAGATTTTTAAAAAAATTTTACATAAATACACAGCTTTTATGTCCCCTAGTCAGGAAGCATAGGATATCATGCAAGTTTATAATCAAAGTTTCTATCACCGGGAGCTCTTATAGTACATGCAAAGGAATTCAATCAGACAATATGTGTTTCTAAGTACCTACCATGCACTAGAACTAGAGATGAAAGACTTTTCCAATTGTTTCTTGGATTCTGTATGCCAGGATGGAGAAAGATGTTTTAATTATAGAAAGGGCAGGGGGAACAATAAAACAAAATTTTCTGTCTACAAAGTGTCAATACCATGTATTGTGTTGCTTTTGTGAAAGCATTATTTTATTATTTATTAAAGTACAATTTCAGAATGATGTTTTCAAATTTCAGAAGCAGAGAGAAAGTGATGGCTCATTTAATTATCTGTGACTTCTGAAAAACAATGTACGCATTTCAGCAAAATCAAAGAGAAGAGGCTAAGAGGAAGAATATCTTTTACAGAATGGTGATTATTCCCCAAAATTTCAGAAACAGATTTGTCCAATAGGTTGTCAATGTGAAGTAGGCAGCAAAGTTGCTGACATTTCCAGAAATGAGGGAAGACAGGGGTGAGGGGTTGGGTAGGAGGATAACTGTGGAATTAATAGAGGGATTCACAAGTGAAGCACCATATTATATCGGCTCTGGTTTATAGAGCACTCACCGATGTAGGACAGTGTGTTTGTGAGATACTTTGCATGCATTGTCTCATTGAATCCTTCAACATCCCTAAAAGGTAGACTGTATATAGGATATCATATCTGTGTTTCACAGATGAGAAGTTGGGGGACAAAGAGGTTAAGTAACTTGTCCGACGTCACACAACTTTGGGACATAAACCTATGTCTTGGAGAGACAGATAAGAAAATTAACACAAACAATATGGTGTGATCCATCTCCCAGAAGATTGCCCATAATTAAAGAAGAGCAGGAAAATATAATTCCAACTGGGTGGATTGATCAAGCAACTCTGGAAGAGGAGACAATGTGAGTTAAGTACTTGAAAGTTAAATAGGAATTCAGAAGGTAACAAAGTGAGGGAAAAATAATCCACAGAAAAGGAGGTTTTGTATGAAGAGGTTTAGGTACAGGAAAATGCACAAAGTTCATAATGACTATGGAACAGGCATTGCACATGGGTAGTAAATTGTTTAAAAAAAAAAAAAAGCTAAAGAGATAGCATGTTTCATAATAAAGACAGGCCCTGTGTCCCAAATTAAAAGGAGTGAACCTGATCCTGAAGACTATGTGAACCACATTCATCATAATGAATAATTTTAAGCAAGAATGTGACATGATCAGCTTGTGATTTTTTTAAAAAAATCAATCAAACAGAATTTTTCATGGATTAAAAAAACTTTTCAAAATCTATCAAACAGAATTTTGGAGGAGGTACTGGAATGGGGCAAGAGGGAAAGCAGGTTCATCAGTTAGCAAGAAATTTCTTTAGTCCAGAAAATAAGTAATGTGGATCTGAATTAAGACAGTAGTAGTGGAAAGAGAGACAATGAGAGAGATGTAACAAGTTAAGGGGGTGGGGCTGAAAGGTCTCTGTGTCAGTGTATGTGGGGCTCAAGGAGATGGGTGATTCTAGGATGACTCCTGGTTTTCTGGTTTGGGTTCACACTCAGAAATGTCACGTGCCTGAGAAATACCCAAGCGAAAGTGTAGACTAGGCAGCTGGCTTGGAGCTAAGACAAGCTGTCCATGGGGTACAGTCAGAATAGGGTACATTATAGGGACAAGAAAGAGAAAGGCCATGGTTCTGCAATTAAAAGATGGAAAGCTAGCTTGGATTTTAGGGAAAGAAATCATTTTGTGGACCAGACAAATAACTTAGATTGTACAGTATTGATTAGCATAAGACTACAGGCAGGGAGCCCAGTTGAGTTATTGCAGGGCAGTCGAGGAAAAATAGTCCTGACCCGAATGATGTCAATGACAATGAGGAGAAAGAGAAGGTAGCATATTTGAGAATGACTTAAACGGCTAAACCAACACTATTTAGTGGAATTCATGAGGACTGGGTAGAGTGTAAGATTATGCCAAGGCTTGAGTGACTAAAAAGATGATGGTCCCTTAACAAAGACAGGGAGGAGGAGGAGGAGCAGGTGTGTGAGACTGGGCAAAGGTGAATTTGGGCGGCATGTGGGATACCAAGTGAAATGCTGGCTGAACATACAGGGCTGGAACTCAGGAGAGAGGGCTGGAGTCAGTAACCCTCCACAGATACATGAGACAGTGATAGTGAGCAGAAGGGAAGGGTGCCCACGCAGAGCTCCCATGCTTTGAGGGACAGTCGAGGAGCTAATGGAAGAACACTTGTAAAGGTACTGAAAGTGAGTAGGAGGAGAATAGAAGAGAGCCCCGAGAAAGAGAGGCGCAGGAAAGAATGCAGCTCCCAATGTCTAAATGCTGTAGAGGAGTCACTTTAGGATACCACAAAGGCCTGCCACATCAGACAACAAGGAAGCTTTGGTGACCTTTGTTGGAAGAACTTTTGAGGAGTAATGAAGGCAGAAGACTGAGTTCAATGGGCCTGAAGAAGGAACAGGAGGTAAGGAATGCCGCCACTGGGTACGGTTGGGGAGTGAGGTCAAGGAGCAGCTGCGGTAATGAGAGATGAAGACTGTCTCCTGTCTTATTGATCCTATTTATAAACTGAAAGAAAAGTGCCAGAAAAGTAGGAGAAATCAAAACCACAGGAAACACAGGGAGTAACTGATGGAATAAGGAGCAGAAAGGTAGTTTAGCTTCAGGGAAGAGGAGAGACATTTCCCCATGACTAGAAATATTTACAGATGGGTGGGTGGGAGAATAAATATCTCAAATAAAACACAGATCTTCTTTTACACAACCCCCACCAATTTCCAAGTATTAATAATGGAATTCAGTGAAATTGAGGTTTGTTTTGATTATTGATTCTGAACTCTAGCATGAATAAAATACTGGAAACACTTTATTTTTAAAAAGAAAAATGCATACTGAAAGTGATTTTAAAATCATCCAGCTGACAACAGTTAGCTTAGGTTTGAATGACGAATATTATTAGTGAGTTCTTGCAAGAGATATTCTTTCAGGAGAATCTTTCTCCTCTTTAAAAACCTCACAAACAAAGAAGACACAGTCAATCCTACATTATCCACATAACAGATTAAAATGCTGAAATGACTTGCCTGGCCTGCCAGTGTGCCTCTGGGCTTTTGCTTCCTGACATCCTTTAGTGTGGGCTTAGGGAATAAAAGCCAACATAATAGCATATGAAAAAAATTAATGGGGACCCTAAAATGGCTACTGCAGATCTTATGATGCATTTCAGAGCCAAATAGGAATGTTATTTGGCAAATATGATATTCTGCATTACCCATGCCAGACAGCAAATACTCTTGATTAGAACAAATAATTACTAGTTGGCTATGATTTAATAGGTCTGATACATTTCTACCCTTTTTGATCATTTTTGCTGATTAAAAATAATCCAAAAGATTAAACCACTTGTAATATGCTTTCCAAACTCTGTACTTTAACTTTCTCCAAACACAAAAGTCTCAGCTCTAGTGAACTATGGAACAGCACTCAGTGCATTTGATTATGAGTATATTAAATATATATGTTGGTACAATCATTTGTCTTCTCTAATGTGGGAAAAAATGGTTCAGTGTTACAGAAAAATGAACATGAGTTATAACTTCTCTTCAATCTTGAGGAGAAGTTATTGTCTTCAGAACACCCATTATATATTATGTATTTAGGTGATACTCTTAATTTAATAATTCAAATTATAATAATACATTGTTTAGAAGAGATAAACTCCTATAAGTCATTGTATTACTTAGTTAAAAATGATAATCTATTATAATACTGTAAAATATGTAAGCTCCTCAGTGTCAAATGTAATCCCCAAAGAAAGATTTTTAACAAAAAAATGTATTCAGTGGGCAAAACTAATGAAAGACTGGTAGTATATTTTTCCTATTATAACATGAATTTTGATATTCAAAAAGCAGAGAAAAATTACTGAATGGAGGCACCTTTCAATCCCTCAGTACACAATGAACTTCCACAATGTGAAGGCAGGGAGGGGATAAGGCATAAAATCAGTATAAGGTGTGATCCCTCTGCTCGAAAGTCCCACAGTGTAACTGGAGGTGGTGAGACATTTTCCAAACCACATTAAACCATGTGCAGAATGATGCAAAAACAGCACTCAGATACCTTCAGCCCTGGTGTAGGTATTTCAAGAATCTAGTGCTTCTCAGAATGAAAGTGGAAAAATAGTTTCTTATTGAAATCACCATTGGTACCAAAAAAAAAAAAAAAAAGGAAGAAAATCACCCAAAATTCTCCTTAACTCCTCCGTGAGAGAATAGCATTTTTTAAACCTTTGTACCTTAACTGAAGAGAGAAAAGAACTACTTCTCACCAAGCCCACTTAGTGTAAAATTTAATGAAGACAAGGGATGCTGAGTAAACATCAGTCACAGAGAAGGAGATTTAGGGCAGGGCCCTTTCTCCCTCCTGTTCCCCTTATGTTCCTCCTTGGCTTCGGACTGAAGAATAGTAAGAATTTCAGCTTTGCTTTACTAGATGATCCACATGTACACACTGTAAACAGAACAACGTCTTCAATCTGGGGAAATGATCTTTCATGCTGTAAAAACAGAAAACAAAACAAATACAACAGACCCCCCTCTCTGTTTCCCTTACAATGATAAAATGCTCTACCTATAGCCTTTGCATCCCAGCCTCTCACATCCCAGCAGCACGCCTCCTCTTGCAGGTCACGTCTTTCACATAAAAGTGCTAAACTAATGCCGCTTAATGACAAATTAATGTCCATGAATAAAAAATACACCTCTAATAGCATAGAGTAATTTGCCATTACAATATCATCATTGGACATGCCCCTGGTTTAATACGATGTATTTAATTCATAACCTAATGAGTGATATATAAAAAGAGGGAGATGAACCCTGCAATTACATTTATGTGAGTCTGTCACCTTATTTGTAAAACCTTAGAGTCATTTACATTCAAATTAGAACAAATGAGTGATTTCACAAAGTGTGCTGATAAATGACCACAGCAGCCCAAGACAGAACTGTATTTCCTGTGAACACATTAACAGTTTCCTATTATTTGTTAAAAATTACAGTGCATATTGCCCAGTGTGGTGTGAATAATGACTTTTTTACTGATTAGGTCAGAAGACTAATATGTAGCAAAATAAATAATTTTTCTTTTCTTTTTTTTTCTGATTTTTGCTTTAAATTAACTACTGAATTCTGGTGGATTCACACTGCCACCTGCTGTCTAGCAATAGATATTAGACCTATATTCCTATCAAAAAGGGAGTTGCGTATTCAGTACTTTGGTGGTTTTACTTGAAAAGTCTACATGATGGTTCTGTTTATCAATACATTTAAATTGCATATTATTAAAAAGACGATACTTGGTGAACATAAAGAATGATTGTTAATAAGACAATAGAATATACTTGGGAAAGGTGATACAAAATGTATACACTTTTTTTTTTTTTTTTGGAAAGTTAATGACAAAAAAGAGACATCTTCATCAAAGCTTCTGATGCATCCCTTGCAGGGGATGTAACACAAAATTCAGTTGCCGATATTCCTGATCTTATGGCATTGTGCATCAGCAGAGGCAATGGTGTGTGTGTGTGTGTGTGTGTGTGTGTGTGTGAAGTTTTCCCCACTCCTACCCCTTGGTACTGAGGGGACTGAGAGGCTCTGCCTGCCACTGAGGATCTCTACCAGTGAATCTTCTCCCCTAATGGCAAGTCTCAACATGAAAACTCTGCCTTAGGGCCCAGAACAAAACAGGCTAGGAAAGGCACCAGGGCTGGAGATGAGGCCAGGGAGGAACAGGCCGGGCCTTGAAGATGAGGCTAAAGACTTTTGTGGGAGAAATAATGTACTTGAATGATGATCAGGGGAGCTAATGAAAGTTTTCAAGCCAGATCAACATCCTAGTTCTGAATTTAAGTTTCTCCATCTGTAAAAAGAAAACAACCCACCAGTGTTAAGGGGTGACTTAACAGTGGAAATGGGAGTCCCTGCAAAACACTCAGCGTGGATAGGCCCTCAATATATGTGGTTCCCTTTCTTGGGAAAAGATAGTGATGCTCTGGGGACCATGGGTTACCACAGATTGAGGCTAGAAACAAGCAGACTGCTCAGGAGGCTACTATAACCTATGGATTAGATTAGTGGGAGCCTAAAGAAAGGCAAGACACTCCACCTCCCCATCAATTAGCATCAAGTTCATTGCCCAGCTTTCCTTTTTCCCACACACATGCTTTGGGAACCTCTGAGAAGGCTAATTAGGCAGCTAATTCAATAGCTGTCCCCACTGACACAGAGGAGGACTGCCCCTGCAATTTGGGGTTCTTCTCTCAGCAGCCTGCCAGAGGAAATTCAAGAGAAAGGAGCCCACACAGTGCCAGGTATTCCTTTCCTTTTCAGGAGGGCAGCAGCACCATTTACATGTTCAGAGGAACTGTAGGAAGACGGTGAGGCTCAGGGAGCTTCCACTGGTTCCCCTTGGAGATGCTTTGAAATGAGCACTGGAGGGCAATGGTATATTTGAGCTGGTCTGCCCTTCACTCCTCTGGCAGAGAAATCAAAGAAAGAATGGCAGTTTGAGAACAACAAAACAACACCAGACATCTGAGTGAAGAGAGTGGTTTCAAAAACTCCTAGTTGACAAAGTATCACGCAAAGATGTAGAATATATCAGCATTGACTGAAGGGGCACAATTCCTGGGTACATTTTAAGCACTGGGAATTTTTCACATTAAGAAAACATTATTTTTATATACTCAATGAAATAGTCCCACATTAAATTAAAAATCAGTTGAACAATATTACCAAAAAATAGCAAACAGATATAGCTATGAGACCATATCAAAATATAAAAGTAGATTGAATTGACCCAGTCTGTGATTTTTATAATCCTAAGAGAGAAGCAGGGTATATATTTTTAAAAGGCTGAAATAAGGAAGGTTTCTACATCGACATGATTTTGGTACTCATGTAGTCAAAGTTTCCTTCTACAAGTTTGACATCTTGCAATAATCACAGGTAAAAAGTAGAAGTAAAGTTACATGACAAAATGAAAACATTTGTGAAAAGACAGTGAAAATTTCAACCACTATTCAAGAAGCCTGAATAATAACTGTCCACAAGCATGTAGGCATGCTATACTTTTACCTCAGCGCAATAATGAAATGCAGAAGTTAAATTCCAAAGTATGCAAGTCACTTAGTATCTCAACAAATCACCTATCTGATGGGAAAGGGGGAAACACCCATGAACTTTTAATGTTCATCTGGAATTCTCACTCACAGAAAATTATAGACTTAGGTATACCCACACACCCCTGCATATACACAGCGTTTATAATGTGCACCATGATAACTAATGCTATAACCAAACTGTGTCAACATGCATCACTGATTACTGTCTGCCATGGGGAAAGTGAATCAGGTGATGATGCGTAAAGCCCAAGTTGCAATATTTGATGTAGAAATGTCAAATAAAAGTAATTTCAATTTCACAAGTCAAACACACACTTTTGAAGTCTTATAACCTTTCTACATGATTCCCATTTGCTACAGGCAGAAAGGGATTAAAAATAGCTTTCCCATACCACCTAACAATACTGAGAGGAAAAGAAAGGAAAATAAGGTAAAAAAAAAAAAACATTAACCATTTACTGTTAGATTAAATGTGCTGAAATAATCATAAGAATTCCATATACTGTATTTGAATTTTCCTCAGGTGAACATGGCTGACCTTCCTCACACTGTCTCCCTGGGAAGTGCTGGTTCCTATTTTCCAGGGTTGCTGGGAAGATTAAATAAGATTCTAGACGAGAGAGAGCTTTGTAAACTACTTAAGAGGTAATGGAAGTCAATGATAAAAGTATATATTTAAAATTAGAGAAAATGATTTAAAAGGAAAGTAAAGTAATTGGGCAGGAAAACAAAACTTTTCTGCTCACTCATATCGTGTCATATGCACAAAGACAGTGGCATTAAATTGTGTGATGAATTTATTATTTCTTCAAATTATTTTTTAATGCTATAATAAATGCAAGTGAAGGTAACACCAGTGGAGGAAATGGGAGGATCCTAAAATTGGAAATTAGTTAGTTACACTCTATAAAGTCCAAGAGACTCATAGCCATACCGTTTGCCTAAGATGCCCCATAGACTCCTATCTAACAAGGAGTTTTCATCCAACCAAGAAATGGTCTTTGGAATCAGAAAGTCCTACCAGCCATATTGCCTCAGGCAAGTTGGATACATTTTAAGTCTCTGATTTTTTAAATCTATAAAAACGGGCAAAGTTATTGTGAGGACTGAATGGGAAACAACTGTGAACACACAGTCAGTGCTTGGCGTTGGGGAGTTTTCTCTCCCTCGTTCTCATGGGGCCTTTCCTGACCAGCAAATCAGGGCAGGAATACGAACATCACTCATCCCTTCTCTAGCATTTACTGCCTGGGAAGTTCACATGGTAATTAATTACATAGGACTTTGTGATTTACTAGATACTGTTCCTGAAATATTCAATGACTATTAGACTTTTCTTACATTTGTGATTATTTCCATAACCAGACAATATTGCTTCGGACTAGGACTCCTTTCAGCGTCACCTCCCCGGGCCCCTGCAGGGAACCCTGTGCGTGGTCACTGAGTTAATCGGCTGCTCAGGGGTCGTGGAGACCTAAGGTGGGCAGGACAGTGGAGGAAAATTCCTGCTTCCGTGATTGGACGCAAGAGCAGCAGCCGCCCTCCCAGGAGCTTCTCAGCTTATGTCCTGGAGAAACTCTGCTACCACAGCCCACACCCCACCCCCACTTTACCTGTCATTCAGCTCCAGTTGGTGGGGGCCAGCTTCTGACTGCGGGGAAGGGAATACGAAGGGTGTATGAGCAGGATGCAAGCTCACATACCTGGATGAGATAGTGGGAGCATAAATTGAGAAGCTCCAACAGCTGTAGGTGACTGCCCGCTGCTAGCACATCCTGGATCACACCTGGCTCCAGCAAAATCTGTTTTGTTTTTTAATAAAAAGAAAACTATCGGTTACACTTAAAAATATAATGCTGCTTAATATGTAGCTATACCATAGTATATTTAAATTTCTGCTTTACATATTCTATTTCAATTAACACTGTTTCTTTTTATGGAAGTCAGTTCTTCTCTTCCTGTTCTCATTAATGAGCTGTGGCCCTTACTCTACCAGCCGATTTTCTCTTTACCGCATGTGCTGATATCATTTCTGTGTGTGAAGCTCTGCAGTTAACCACTTATTTTTTTGTAGGAGGGTATAAACATTTTCAAAGAACAATATAACCCTCTTAAAATTCAGTCAATGATGTAATCTTATAAAATACAAAAGAACTGAGTTTTAGTTTTTCAAAGTATATTTCAGAATTTTGCTCTTTAGTAACTAGACCACAGAAACAGGTATGTTAGGGAAAGGGGCATATGTTTCTCCTTGCCATATGAGACCAGAGGTGGATATTACTCCATTTTACTTCTAAGTCCTACAACAGTAAGCTTTATCCGCAAACTTCCATTTTCCTCTTTCTCAGTCTCAGATTCTCTTATCCCTTCTATTTAAAATAAAGGATGTTCAATTAGTATTTTCAGAATACAAAGACATCACATAGAGGTAATGCCTCCTAAGTATCCTGGTGATACCAATTCTTCATTTTGTTAAGTCCAATTATCTACCTACTGTTGCCAGCTGTTGAGCAGCTGCTCAGGGCTGGAAAAAAGGCACACGACCATGTTGACAAAATTCACATGAATCACTGCCAGGTGCAAGGAAGCCTTTAGTGATGCCCCAGCCCTCCATTCTAACCCATTTCCCCAGCCCAGTGGCTCCCGAAGTCTGGTCTCTGGACCAGGAGCATTGGCATCACCTAGGAACTTATTAAACTGCAAACTCTTGGGCGCCTCCCAGATGTACTGAATCAGTACGTTTCAGGGTGAGGTAACTAGTGTTTTAACAAGTGTCCTGAGTGACTCTGATGCACAGGAGGCACTAGTCAATTCACCCCTCCACTCTACTACTTCACCACACTCCTTTCTCAAGCCTCCAACTCCTCCTCTGCCACTGGATTTTCACTTCATGATCCTTGAAAACCTCTTACCACCAAATCTACCAACCCATCTACCTACACCTGTATCAGTACCTTCTGCTCTCCCCAACAGTCCACTTGTGTGCTTGATCCCAACCCCTTCTGCCTGCAATTGTCTCCTTGTTCCTGCATCACTATAGGTTCTCTTTCTACTGGATGGTATGTTTGAAAACCTCAGGGTCATTCTTGACTCTTCTTTTCCTTAGGCCTTATATCCAATTCATCAGTCAGACCTGTTGGTTCTATCTTCAAAATAGTTTCAGAATCTGATCACTGCTCATGACTCCATCATCACTGCTTTAGTCCAGTCAACTCCTCTTCCTAAACTTAACTGTAATCACCTCCTAGCTAGTTGCCCTGCTTTCTCCTCTTTCTCCTTTGTCCACTCACACTATCTGTTTTAGTAATATCAACCAAACTGGTTCTTTAAAAACACAAATGAAATCATGTCACTCTTTTTATTCAGAACTTTCTAAACACTTTCCATTTCAATGAAAATAAAATCCAAAAAGTCTTCACTATAACCTAAAAAGTTCTTGAATATGCTGAGCACCTTGGTGTTTACAACTAGTTGTTTGTTCTGCCTGGGCCACTCCCTCATATCCTTCAGATATTGTCTTACCTGAGATGCCTTCCCTGACCATCCTGTGTAGAACAGTAACCCACCCCTGAACAGCAATCATTCCCTAGCTCCTAACTTTGTTTTATTCTTCACCACAGTGCTTACCACCTCACATTACATATCTTTTTGCCTATTTGCTTATTTCCTTCTGCTCACTATAAATTTCAGGAGAGCAGGGACTTAGTCTATTTTGTATCCCCAGCACTCAGAACAATGTCCAGCACACATAGCTGTTGCTCAATATTAATGAAGTTATTCTGATGTAATAATTGATCTCTACACATATTTTTAATTCAGAATCTATTTTAACTAATTTTATAAGAAAGAAAAAAAGGACTCTATATTTCTAAGCTAGCAAAGTAATGAAGTGAAAAAGTTAAGCACATGTGGCAAAAATACCAACACTCATCTTATTCTGAAAAGTCTTTATAGCTCCTTTTCCATCTAGTCAGAAAGAGAAACCCGAATTTCTCCAGCTCCTCAAGGAAGGAGGCTTTGACTGACATTCAGGAAATTACTGCAGCTCCCATCAGAGGAGCAAGGATGTCTTATAGTCTTGCAGAAGAGGCAAGGCTTAAGGAGGAGAATGGGGAATAGATGGATTAGAAAGGTTGGTTTTAGCCTTTAAATTCTGTCAGTTGTGCTCATTTCACACAACTGGTATTTGTGATAACCTCCAAGGCTCACTAATAGCAAACACAAAGACAGAGATCACAGAGAGACAAGATGAATATTCCATAGCATGTGTTACACGTCCAGCAGGCGGACTTCCAGAAGCCTGCACATGAAAAACCCATATGGCGATTGTTTTTGTCTTTTTAAAATTTTTTTGTTTCGTAGTTTTTTCCTTCCACTCATTGTAACATAAGTTTTTCTAAAATATGCTTTAGCAGAGAAAATCTCTAAGTGCTCTTAAAGGGTTGGAGAAAGAAACCCTACCAGGACAGCTGTTCTCACTTATGGAAACAGAACCAGTGTTTGCAAACCTCACTGTACCAGAGACTTTTAATTCAGCTTTGTTGCTCTTTGGTGACTGACCGTTCGAATATATTTTTCCAGGAAATTTGTGTTTGGCCAGCAATAAAATCAAAGGTCCAATCTCCTCATGATTTACAGTGTGGTGAATTTATCTGTCACCTGCCTCGAAGGACTGGCCAAAAGAACAACCTCTGCAGAAAAAAGGGATCTCAAACACACAGGTTTATGGAGAACAACTAAGACAGCTGCATTTAACTTCTGCCAAGCATTATATTTAGGTATTTCCGAAACATACCCATCAACATGCAGTCTGACACTCAAAACCAGGACGGACAGGAAGAAGGGTCACTCAAGGACCACCTGCAGGAAGGAAGAGACGTTCCCCAAGATCTGAAAGCACACAGGGTGGGAATAGGAGCTAATGTGAGTAGCCTGACACATCCAGTCACTCATCAGTCTGGAGGAGCATATCACAGCTAGAAGCATAAACAGTGGACAAGACAAAATGTCTTAATAACAAGAGATCAAGAAAATGCTAGATGCATAAAGCCAAGTGGTCCAGAATCCAGTGGCAGGGGAGTGGGGTGGGGAGGGGGACTGAGGGAAAAGGAAACCCTAAAAGAAGCCAAACTAGGCTAGGCATTGCCTCTACCCCCCAGTGACGCTCACCTGCTTGGGTGGAGCTCACCTGTAGAGCTGGGGCTTCTCCAGATTTGCAAACAGGTTTTGATGCAACCAGGAGCAAACTTAGGTGGGGGTATGAATGTTTCTTGTTCACAGGACTATCTGTATAGAGGATTCTTTCCCCGCCTGACCACCAGGTGGCAGAACACAAGGTGCTGTTCATGAATAAGGGATGCTGGACAGTGCTAGCAGCGAGGTCATCTCTAGCCTCACCTCACCAAGTAATGAGATGTGATTAGGAACCGACCCAGGAATCCCTCCTGCAACTTGTAGCAGTCAAGGTCATATGAATAAGAAGGCCACAGCTGATTCCCATTCCAAATGCTGAAACTCTACACTCTACACTCATTTTGGCGGGTGTAAGAACTGACCAGTGGCTGTATTTAGGGTAACACGGAATGGTGTGGCAAAGTAATAGTGTAAAACCCACAAGTGCAGGAGAAGGGGATGGGTACCTGGTAGGAGAAATTATGTCAGAATTCAGTCATGGGGTGGTCCAATCACCCTGCTGGTAGGAGGCATGCTTGAATACTCTGTGCCAACATGTCCTCTGCTCACCAATCCAAGCAGGGTTGGTAGCAGACAGGTGAATTTGCATGATCTCCAATGAAGGCCCTCTAAACTGCAATAAGACTGGGATTCCTGGTCTCCAGGCAGAATATGGGGCCAGAATCTGGTGAAAGAGGAGGGAAATGGGACCTGCGGTGAGATTCTGTGCAGGGCATGATGATGTGGGCTACCTCAGTCAGTGCCCACACCTCACATGGGGGCTCTGGGAGGGTGGAGCTGGGACTGAGCAGTGGGAGCAGGGACACCCCACAGTCCCCAGGGCATCCCTACCCCTCCTTCTTCAGCTCATCCTCCTGGATCATCAGGTGTCTATTCTCTCAATTCTGTCTTCTTTTTCTCTTTATTTTCCCTCTCCCTTTTACCTTGCCTCTTGGATTGGTCGCTGGTAGTGACTGTCTTTAACAGCCATGGTAAGTCTCAGTGTGACCTTTTTTTTTTCCTGCCTATGAAAAAGTGAGTTAGCATCTTCAGAAAATTTTGTATTTTCAGATCTTCAAAGCTATCTTCTTCATTTCTTGCATAAGGAGATTTTTAAATTACTTGCTTCTTGGTTTATGTGTACAGTAGACTGAAGGATTTGAGCATGTTAAAGTCAGACAACTAAGGTCTTTAGTAAACACACATACGATGTGTGCACATGAACAACATGCATTTGCAAGCAAAACAAGCGCTTGCACAACTGCAAATTAAAGTAGTCTAATATCATTTATGAGAATAAATGAATGTGTTTTCTCCCTTCTTTATATTTTGTTTCTTGGGGATTTTTTTTTCCTGTACAGTATTACAGAATGGCAAATTATCAGAATCTTGAACTTATAATCATCAAATGAACTGGATATAACAGCATAAATAGCTTTTAAATGATCATATATTCAATACACATAAAATGTCTTGCATAAAGTTCTTTATGACAGAATTCTCACAGATGGAACATGAAACACAAGATCTATCTAGCTATGAGAAATTGCCACCAATCTCTTTTAGTTTCAAAACCACTGCACTAAGGACTTTGTATCCACAAGGTGGCACCCATTTAAAGGAAAAGAATTTTCTAAATTGAATCATGCACTGCACATCTATATCTGACACCTGAAGTTTATTTTTAAGAAAGAAAAACATAGTTCAAGTAAGGATAATAGAACACATGAATTCCAATTTCTAAATGTTATGATCATATTGGGAAATGTTCATAAATATGTCTGTTGAAGTGTTCCATCTGAGCAATACTGGCTAGAATTCAGTAGTTCTCTATAAATCACAGAATTCAAACTTTTGAGGCTTGTATTTGGAAACCCTCACCATGTAGCCCCAACCTTCTGTTAAAAACTTTTCTCCAATTTTATGACCTTCTGGTTCCTTTGCTAAAGCCAGTAATCTACTAGTCTCCACACTCAGGCAATACCTTGTTCTCCATCTTCAATGTCCTCCTCATTTCTTTAATTTCCATATGTCAAAATCCTACTCATTTCAAGATCCAATTCTAAATCCACTCCTTATACAAAGCTTGGCAAGATCTCTCCCCACCCGTACCTCATCCTGGGTCTCCATAGATGTCTGGGGAACTAAGCCTATGTGTTCTAGGTCACACTGTCTGCTTTCAAATCCTGGCTCCTACATTTGCTGATAGAATTTACTTGGGAGAACAGCTCAAATCCAGGTGCCTCAGTGTTCTTATTTGTACAGTGAAAGTAATGACGTCTACCTCAAAAACTGTTTTAAGGACCACGAAATTGCTTGTGTATCATTACAATTGTGTGTGCCTATATGTAACAAAACAGTTTAAACAAATATGAGGGTTACTTTTCCAATAACATTTGGATTAGGCAGCTTAGAGTGGCAACCAGCTTCCTTGTATTTTCCTGCTTGACAGATCTTAGGCTGTGGTTTCATGGTCTCAAATTGGCTGCCATAACTCCAGGCATTACATCTACATTCAAAGCAGAAAGAAAGGAGAGGGCAAAGAACAAAAACATTTGCCAGCTGAGTCTGGCATTGTTTTTTTTTTCTTTTTTTTTTTTTGAGATGGAGTCTTGCTCTGTGGCCCAGGCTGGACTGCAGTGGCCGGATCTCAGCTCACTGCAGGCTCCGCCTCCCGGGTTCACGCCATTCTCCTGCCTCAGCCTCCCAAGTAGCTGGGACTACAGGCGCCCGCCACCTCACCCGGCTAGTTTTTTTTTGTATTTTTTAGTAGAGACGGGGTTTCACCGTGTTAGCCAGGGTGGTCTTGATCTCCTGACCTCGTGATCCACCCATCTCGGCCTCCCAAAGTGCTGGGATTACAGGCTTGAGCCACTGCGCCCGACCAAGTCTGGCATTGTTTATCAGAAAAACAATAGATTTCCTACAAACACTGTTACAGAGACTTCCACTTACATCTCATTGGCTGGGTGGCTACACATAGCTGTAAAAGAGTCTAGGAAATTAAATTTTTATGGCTAGATGCACAATTGTCCCAAATCAAAGTAGAGTTCTTTACAAAGAAAAAAGAGGGCTCCACCTCTGGGGACAGGGCATAGCTAAACAAAAAGCAGCAGAAACCTCTGCAGAGGTAAATGTCCCTGTGTGACAGCTTTGAAGAGAGCAGTGGATCTCCCAGCAAGGAGGTTGAGATCTGAGAATGGACAGACTGCCTGCTCAAGTGGGTCCCTGACCCCTGAGTAGCCTAACTGGGTGACATCCCCCACTAGGTGCAGACCGACACCTCACACCTCACACGGCTGGGTACACCCCTGAGACGAAGCTTCCAGAGCAAGAATCAGACACCAACACTCGCTGTTCAGCAATATTCTATCTTCTGCAGCCTCTGTTGCTGATACCTAGGCAAACAGGATCCAGAGTGGACCTCAAGCAAACTCCAACAGAACTGCAGCTGAGGGTCCTGACTGTTAGAAGGAAAACCAAAAAACAGAAAGGACACCCACACCAAAACCCCATCAGTATGCCACCATCATCAAAGACCAAAGGCAGATAAAACCACAAAGATGGGGAAAAAGCAGGGCAGAAAAGCTGGAAATTCAAAAAATGAGAGCGCATCTCCCCCTCCAAAGGAACGCAGCTCATCGCCAGCAACGGAACAAAGCTGGACAGAGAATGACTTTGAAGAGTTGAGAGAAGAAGGCTTCAGTCGATCAAACTTCTCAGAGCTAAAAAAGGAACTATGTAACCAGCGCGAAGAAACTAAAAACCTTGAAAAAAGATTTGACAAATGGCTAACTAGAATAACCAATGTAGAGAAGTCCTTAAAAGAAGTGATAGAGATGAAAACCATAACACGAGAACTACGTGACAAATGCACAAGCTTCAGTAACCGACTCGATCAAATGAAAGAAGAAGTATCAGCGATTGAAGATCAAATAAAAGAAATGAAGTGAGAAAAGAAGTGTAGAGAAAAAAGAGCAAAAAGAAATGAACAAAGCCTCCAAGAAATATGGGATTATGTGGAAAGACCAAATCTACGTCTGATTGGTGTGCTTGAAAGTGACGGGGAAAATGGAACCAAGTTGGAAAACACTCTGCAGGATATCATCCAGGAGAACTTCCCCAACCTAGTAA